>NC_140218.1:24497489-25027943 GCF_951802725.1 Rutilus rutilus
CAATTCTAGAGAAACGTTTTGAGTTTCCTCTCACATGCATAAGTCAACTCATAAATTGGTCATAAAGAGCATTTATATGATAGCAACAGCTAGAACATGTGTTTGGCAGGGTGCTAAGGGTGTTTGGCAGTTTTTTTATATATATTGACAGGAACATATTGACTTTGAAAGCAGGGCCTCAAAATGCTTCTGGCTTTTTAGGTTTTAAGCAGGAGGTGTCAGAAAATTTACCACAGAGATAACTGGCTTATGGCGGCCAAGCCATAAGTTATGTTGCTTTTAGATTCAATGATGTCGACTCTTCCTATATCAGTGTGATGAAGAATTCACCAAGCGCTTAATTGTTCACAAACTTGTACAGAACGTGAACTGGGATTTGACCATTGTGAGAGGTTAGTTTTACTCTACTGATGTACCCTACTCCGTGTTGTTGCAGACGTAATTCTACTCTAGAGGAACCGCAGGTTTAGACATCACTTGCAGTTGGCTGAGGAAATAAAAGTTCCACAAGGGGGGTTTTGCAGCAAAGCAATAGAGAAACTAGTTTTGGTTCACCAAAGAACCTTTCAGACAACAGTTCTTAAAGCTTTTAATGTTGTTCATATGTCTGTGTGGTATTTTTAATATGCTTTAAGAAAAACCAAGTCAACAAGTCAACACCATTGACTTTTCAATGTTGAAAAAGTATTTTCTCCTTAAAACTGCAGTAAAAAAAAAAAAAAAAAAAAAAAAAAAAACCGGTTTGAAATCGCTGCCGTTTCTGATGTCATAAATTACCTTGTAAACAATCACGTCAACGTTCAGGCTGGTTAGCGTCATAGTCTCAAGAGAAGCCAGGTTATCCTGGTATATTTTTTTATGTTGATATGAAAAATCAGGTACATTTAGCAGTATAGCAGGTTATTAATGTATATGATGTTGGCTATATAATGATGTTATGATGAACTAGCCTATATGTTCTAGTTGTTCAAAGCGTTTTTCAAGGATGCCGATTTTTAGCAGGCAGCTGACTGACTCTGAGATGGCAAACATGATCATGGTTTGTCTAACATTAGCAACCCATTATTAGCTGTTTGATAATGTAGTCAAGCAAAATGCTAATCATATTAATTACCGTTATGTGTCCGACGTTGTAGAGAGCGATACATTGACTTGTAGAAGAGCCCATACGAGTGAGTGGAGGCGGGGCTCATTTGCATATGTATGGCTCAACGTATACTAAATGAAGCAAGGGATTAGTTACATTCAAGCTATTTTAAGGCATGAATAAAAAAAAATTCCACAGGAAAACTGTTTAAATATGTCATTTTGGTGATCAAAAATTCATTTTAAGGGATATAATTATTGACTACAGGGGACTTTAAAAGAACGTTTCTTAGTGTGAACAACATTTAAAAAATCTTATGAACCTTTTTCCACTATAAAGAACATGTGGAATGGACGTTCCATGAATGCTAAAAGTTCTTCATGGACATCAAGAACCTTTATTTATGTAGTGTGTAGCTACCATCATTGGGATTACGACTGAATTCCTTGAAGTCAGAATGTCCCTAAAAGTAACAATGATGCATTGCCAAGGGACTTTGATTGACCTGGGAGAACCGTCCTAACTCTATCTTATGAGAACAAGTTGGCCATTTCAAATGAGCTCGTACGATTTTATTTTTACGAAAACATTTTTTCCGACAACATCCACCCCTAAACCTAACTGCTGAATGGGGCGTAAGGAGATTGCACAACTTCATAGTAATTCAACACTAATTTGCCAAAACATAAAACAAATTGTTATGAAAGTGTTGGCTAAACAAGTGCCACCATTTTCCAGACACGCACCACAAGTTGTGGAGAAACTGGTGCTAAATGGTTCATATGGCCTGCACACACTGACATACGGACAGAAGAGTGTCAGTCAGTAATTGAAGAAATTGGGAGAATGAAAATGAACCAGAATGAAAAGAATGCAAACATCACTGCTCAAAGAGAGGGAAACAACAACATGCGTAAGGACAAATCAGTCCAATTATTTATCTACACAGCCTCTGGGTATGTTCTCTGATATTGCCGGTCTTGATTTTAAATTGCTCCAGGACACGAATACCACAAAACAGAGCGCTCATATTTAACACAGATTTAATTTATTACATCAGTCTCTGTGTAAAGCATGATATTCTTTGATATAAGCAACCACTTTTCACATTGGATATGTCTGCTGACAGCAAAATGAATACATTTCTGCAGCACCTAGTAGTAGTAGAAGTAAACATATATTTAAATTTATACCTAAATATTTTAATACCAAGGACAACACACAAAAAATAAAATAATACATTTGACTAATTATGTTCTGTATTCATTCCAAAATATATGAATATTAGTGTAATGTATTGTATTAATTATTTTATTTATAGGCTACAGTAAGCAGATGGTTCAATTTCAGGTAACAAAATATGAAGTCCAACACTAAATTGAAGAAGAAAAAAAAAAAACACCATTACAGAAGAAATGTATTAAAGGTTTAATAAACAGAAAATCATCAATAAAGAGCATCAATGTGGAATGTGATCTTTGTCTCACACAAAAACACACTGGACACAAACAAACACACAACTGAATAAGATTAGTGAATTATTAAAGTTTCTTCTTGAAACATTTTGAGAGTATGGGAACATCATTACAACTCTTTACTGGTCAACAAGAAAACGGGGAAACTGATTACAATGACCTCCGACCCGGTTAACTGAAGCAGTCCATACTAGCTTTGGCACGCTCCATCTCATGAAGGAAGTTATAGAACTGGGGTAAAGTCAGCTCTAATGTGGAGAGACACAAAAATGACAACAAATGTATCCTGAAAATGCTGAATCAAGTACAGTATAACAATTAATTTGAAGTAAACTCACCCATGTACACATTTTCTGTTGTGTTTCCTTTTCTGATCACCAGTTTCAGCTGTGAGAAGAAAAAAGTTGAATGAATCACAAGCCTTATTCATTAAATATTAAATATTCACTTCAATATGTGGGGCTCTTCCCCCAATGTGGATAGGAATTTAAAAAAAAATGTATATATTGTTTGTATACTAGGGTAGGTATGTTCTACACTAATCAAGTCAATCCCTGAATACTGAATTAATTTCTAATCATTTTAAATAACCAGCTAATATTCATTAAGAATATAGATAAACTTTATTTAGCTGTAACTGTCTAGATTGGTGTTTTTTCAAGACATGTAATGTTTTAAACACTACATTTGTGCAGGGAAATTAACTTTAAAGACGATCTACATTTCCCATTTTCATTCACGGGGATAACATGGAAAATGAGCCATGCTTTAGTGGAGGATTTCGGGGACCTGGTGGAAAACAAAAACACTTTTAACATGAAAATGACATGGAATTACCACTATAACCAGTAGATGGCTGCAGAAGACCACATTAGCTCATTTGTCATTTCCACTCCCTTTTATAGTTTTGTGTTTTACTTTGATGATTATAACAAATTTTAGAAATGTATTGCACTGAAGTATAGAGTATAGTAAGAGTAGGAAGTCACAAATTCTCATTTATGAAAGGCCAAATTTTACAGTGGATGGGAAACTGTCTTGAATTGTTCCCGCATCATATTACGTAAACTGCATTTATGACAAAGAACTACACAGATGCAGATAAATGCACACACACATCATCCTCTGGTTCTGACGCTGGCTTTGTGCTGCTGCGGATTGAAGAACTCACCGAACAACGCAGACTAAAATACGGGGAGGAGCCGAACCCTGCCGCCGGTTTCATAAGAGTTTTAAAGGGGAGGTGATCACGAATTAGTGTAGCCTACATATTACGGATATTACATTTGGCTGCTTCTGGAAATACAACCACTGAAGAATACAAATGAAAAACAACATACTTGACTGGCAAACAAAGAAAGAATTTCACATTTTTAGCCTTGTATTGTTGACAATGACTAATGATGGGTTGGGGATCGTTTCCTTGGACAAGTGTGACTCAAGTTGTACAGAAACTTTGTGGAAATCCCCATAAGGTTGAGTGTTTCCATGCAGCTTATAAAAATGTATGTGCTGCCAATGATAATGATTCGGCTATTGTGATTGAATCTGCCAGTGGCGGACTTTCAAAAGAATACAGAGAACTGCTTATCAGTGGCTCTGTTTACATTCCTGATTGGGGCACACTGCTTCAGTGGTGTGCAGAAAGGCTATAGGCAAACTATAGGCAAGTTGTCTGCTGCTGTAGCTGAGGCTGATATAAATCCACCAGATGACAGAGAGTGTTTTAATTGTGGTCAGCAGGGCCCTTTAGCCCGTAACTGTAAATGCCCACTCAGAAGGTGTAAAAAAAGAAAGAAAATGTGACAGAAATTTCTGGTGTTAATGTGGGTTTGAAAGCAGATCAGTGAGAAGAGCTAAAAAATAAGGTCAAAAGATTGAAGTCTTAAAGGGGTCATGACCTGCATTGTTTTATTGTTTTATAATGTTGGTGTGCACTTATAATGTTAGTATGATTTTTACATCAAAAATGGTCATAATTTAGAAATAAAAGGCATTTTTCCTAGCCTGATTTTAGCAGGCACACACTGATTTGGCACATTCCACATCCTGTCGTTCTGGCAGATTGGCCTCAATATAAGCTGTTTTCAGACTACCTAGAAAGTTTTGAGCTCTGAAACGTACAGGATGTTTTTATAGTACAATGACCACTTATATGGAAGTAAAATAATGTCAAATGTTTTTGAAATAAAAAAGCCTGTTGAATTGCACTACTTGAAAAAAATAGGCATTGCATTAACCATGCTTGCATTTTAATGCATTGTATTTTTAGGGCTTGCATTTTTATGGGCTGAAATTCAACATGGTTGAATATTTAAGCTGTGAATATTTAAATTAAAAACATTTCAAACCCATTTTCATCATTAAAAATTCAATAATCCATATTCACCTTTCATATTTCACTTCCAAAATATTCAAACTGTTTAAAAATACAACCTATAATATTCAACAGGCAATTTTCGGTCCATTTTATTTCGCTTTGCAAATTCGCTTCCACAAATTCAGTGGTTCAAATTCGACAGTAAATTCAACATTGACATCCAGGAACTGCAGGAAAAGCAGTAGATTGCCGAGCATATTCTCCATCTGCTGTTAGTCGATCTCACCAGCAGGTGGTGCAAAAGCGCGTGTTGTTGACGAAGACCAGCGACAGTTAGAACAAGCCATTCATTCATAAAATGAAAATGATTATCTGTGTCAGTATATGCGGAAAAGATGATAAACACACAAAACCTGTGTTTATGTTTCATTCAATAACTTCATTGTTACTTTCCCTGTGTAGCCTACATGTTATCAGCTTTCTCTATGAACGGGATTATAATCGGTTTCCCTCAATACCTCATACTCAAGGATTCCCCTTTCGTTGAGACAAAACGCTTAATGTAGCTTAAAGGCAGGTTTTTTCCAAAAATTTTTTTTCCAAATTTGTTTAACCTTTCTTTATATACCAATACATAATTAAAATGTAAGTACTCTGAAAAAGAGAGTATAAAAATCGAGTGTCTGTAGTCCTCTCAGGGCGCAATAAACACAGCTACTTATTTCCATTCGGAAGGAATGAAATGATTGGCTGGGCGACTGTCACTCTCCCTCGCTACCATGGCTACCACCCCTGCCGCTACAGGAGCTGCCCACATGCGCGCGCCCGTTTGACTCGAGGAGGGGAAGAGGCACGGAAGCTAGGAAGAATCACAATAATGGCAGAGAAAGAGCAGTCAAAATTCCCGCATATACAGTCAGCAAAGGCAAACAAGGCAAAAAAAGGAACTAGTAAGGTAGAAAGGTAGGCTACTTGTCTACTGTAACGTTAGTCCTCATCAGAGCCAACAGTGCTTTCATCGTGGAAACTCTTACATGCAAAACACTGTATATGTTATGAATCTTACACGAAATTCACCTTCATCACAGTGTAACTGATGGTAATGGGAAACCGTGTATCAATGGAACCTGTTTTTAGCTTTGCCTTATGTTACTAGCTCGTTACCGAATCCAACTCAATATATTTTAAAGTTTACCAGTATCGATATGCTAGCTTGATAGTGAGTACTAACAGCTATGTTAGTTGTTTATATTCATAATGATAAAGTTAGGTATTTTATTACTTGTGATTCTGACATGATGTCACTACATGCACTGCGCTCCTCTCCGCTCGGCGCTGGCAAACGCGTCCTCCAGCTGAGCGGTCGGCATCGCGCGTTCATGTGTTTTGGGGGCGTGGCTTTGGAAGGAGCCCAGAAGGGAGGGGGTGGGAGTGAATGGAAATAAGTAGCTGTGTTTATTGCAGTCCTGAGAGGACTAGAGACACTCGATTTTTATACTCTCTTTTTCAGAGTACTTACATCTTAATTATGTATTGGTATATAAAGACAGTTTAAACAAATTTGGGGAAAAGTTTTTTAGAAAGATCCTGCCTACTCTGCCTTTAATGGACTAATACAGTGATATAAAAGAACAAACTCGCACCTTATTGGGGATGTAGGCTGTAGGCTACTATATAGGCTGTAGGCTACTATATAGGCTACAGGCAAGCAGGTGGACTCAGAATATGAACTTAACGCGCAAAGTTTCATGCTGAGCGTTTTGTGATATACTGGCATAAAATCAACACTTGATCAATTAATACTAACACTTTCTCTTCTATTCTCTCTCTCTGTCTCTCTATATATATAGTATGCCTACGTATATTGCATTAGCTTAAACTGGGAATAGTCAGAGCACTTGCATATTGTTGTCCTCCTATTGTTAGTTTAACTGTAAATCGCTTTGGATAAAAGCGTCTGCTAAATGACTAAATGTAAAATTGGCTTGACATTGGACATTCGCACATTTAGGGACCGTCTCTAACTTCAATAGCAAACTTACATTTATTTGAATAAATATCAAAAATCCAAAGGGTGAGCATTATGCCTGACACTACATGAACACTTTACAGTTGGTTTTATGACTGTAAGTCGTTCTATTCAAATGCTTTCGAAGTTAGAAACGTGTATACCAAAGTCGTATACACCTTAGAGACGGTCCCTAAATGTGCGAATGTCCAACGTCAAGCCAACTTTGTGCCAGTCTATCACTGGGAAACGCTCAGCATTAAGCTTTGCGCGTTATTCCGAGTCCATCTGTTTGCCTGCAAGTTTGGTCTTTTATATCACTGTAATTAGTCAATTAAGCTACGTTAAGCGTTTTATATGTCCAGCAGGGGAGTCCTTAAGTATTGAGGGAAACCCTAATAGCCTGCATGCAGAACATCGCCACAATATAAAGCTAAGGCAACTAAACAACCAAGAGAAATATATGTCAACCTCAAAAATGTAACATTGGATCTGTACATCCGCATCGGGGAATAACATTAATCTCGTTCACGGTAGAGAAAGATGCATGTAGGCTACACAGGAAAAGTAACCGTGAAAGACACTGAATTTAACATAAAACAGCCGTCATAATAATCACAAATACACTTACATTGCTGTAAATGAGTTTTATGAATGAATGGCTTGTTCTAACTGTTGCTGGTCTTCATCAACAACACGCGCTTTTGCACCACCTGGTGGTGGGGATGACTAACAGCAGATGGAGAGTATGCTCGGCAATCTACTGCTTTTCCTGCAGTTTCTGGATGTCAATGTTGAATTTACTGTCGAATTTGAACCACTGAATTTGTGGAAGCGAATTTGCAAAGCGAAATAAAATGGACCGAAAATTGCCTGTTGAATATTATAGGTTGTATTTTTAAACAGTTTGAATATTTTGGAAGTGAAATATGAAAGGTAAATATGGATTATTGAATTTTTAATAATGAAAATGGGTTTGAAATGTTTTTAATTGAAATATTCACAGCTTAAATATTCAACCATGTTGAATTTCAGCCCATAAAAATGCAAGCCCTAAAAATACAATGCATTAAAATGCAAGCATGGTTAATGCAATGCCTATTTTTTTCAAGTAGTGCAATTCAACAGGCTTTTTTATTTCAAAAACATTTGACATTATTTTACTTCCATACACTTATGTCAAAAGATCAAGTGATTTTTGATTTCTTCGACCCCTTTAAGGAAATCCTTTTGAAGGAAAGATCTATAATAATATTTTTTTATAAGTGAATGGATAAATACAGGTTGATGAAAAATGACAGACAATGACTCCAACAAATGTTGCAAAAATATATAAAAAATTATGTTTATTTGAAAATGCATGTAATTTCTGGCAAAGATGTCTTAAGCTGGGCTAGAGTCAAAAGATAGTAGATAAAGTCTGATGTTACAAGTTTATGGAAATCCAGTTTACCAGTTCTGAATGCCTCAGAGTCTCTCTCATTCAAAGTCAGATAATGCTATCTGAGCCTGTGTCATAAGTGATAATAAGCTATTTACAGTAAAGAACTGTGTTTCAGTTGAAAATCATACGGAGATGTTAAAAGAAATCATGCTACAGGCAGTTCAGATTTTATACATTTAGAGGGCAATTTTTATGTAAATATTTTATAAGTAAAACTGAATGACTTTAAAGAAGTCTTTAGAAACAATAATACAGACCTTAAACGATAGAAGTGACATTTTGGACTAGTTTATTTTAGGACCAGTAACCCTGTCTCCTTTTAAGCCTGGAACACAGCAAGCCGACGGTCGTCGGGCAGTTTTTGTGCGTCGGCCGACTAAGTTTTCTCAGTGTGTTCCGCACCGTAGGTTGAAATTGGTCCTTGTCGGCTTTTTTTCGGCCGATTCGACATGTTGAATCGACGTCGGGCCGTCGGTGAAAGGGGGAACTCTGATTGGCTGTTCAGCTTAATGAACGAGTCGAATAATAGCACGCACTGCTTTGTTTACGGTTTGTGTATTTACAGCCGGCAGTGTCGGTTTCCCTTTTTGAATTACGAATATAGACGAATATATCTGCAGAAATAGACAGTTGTCTAATTTACACGCAGACGCAGAACGCGCATTCTAGCTAACAGTCGGCAGTACTTCTCTCGGTGTGTTCAAGTGCAGCTTTTTAGCCTGACATGAGGCGACAACACAGTCGGCTTTCATCAGCGCTAGTTCGTCGGCGTCGGCTTGGTGTGTTCCAGGCTTTAGTCTCCACCATGATACAGGGCCAATGGCTCCGGCTACAGATGTACAGTATCAGTACACTGAATGGATGGTTGTGATAACTAAACTCACTGAGTACAATCTCAGCAGTGCTAGGTTGCTGCTGACTGACTAATTTTCTTCGATGTGTTGGCGACTAGAAACACAGATCTGTGACCTGGAAGGTCACAACGTGCCTAAATCCAGGGTCTGAGTTTCAGTCGCACAATCGATGGAGATATGCTTCAGTCTTTCTGTCCATGTGTGGAAAATGTGTGTTTATCTATTTCTTAGCCAATCAGAATCATTCAACCTGAAGCAATGATGTAGCTCAGACCTTGGTCAAGGGTATAATTGCTGTGATCTTTGTAACTTTAAGCAGGGCGGCCTACGAACTCCTTGTGAGTCTTGAAGCTGACTTCTGCGGATGAAACTGCAAACTATCTTCAGTAAAAAATTTCTTTCATTTATTATAATTCTGACTCTTGTCTTAAATTGACTATACTTTTAACTCCTGGTCTTAAATAATCATTTATGGTCCTTGGGTCATTAACTGTAAATCCCCTAACAGTAGAGAGAGTTCAGGAGAAAGTGAGTCAATTGTTTGATAACTAACAGCTGTTTAGTTATCTCAGTGACAGGTGGATATAAGCCACTGGCTAAAGGCACCCACACACTACTACAAGATAATCGGGCTGATTTTGGGCCCAATTCTCCCCTTCTGACAATCCTAGGTAAAGTCCAAATTATCTTGATGGTTCAAAAGATTATCTTATCAGATTTCCCTGTGGTGTGAGATGTGTTAAGAGTGATTGAATCTGTTCGGAAGAATGTCAGAGCTGCACTGATCTCAAATCAGATCAGCAAATCAGCATGCGCCTTCCCCACACACAACAGGATAGAAAGGGTTCCCCACACACAACAGGATTTCTGATCGTAAATATTCAGCATGTTGAATACTATACAAACGCGCACGCACTCTGTAGATTGTCATGTGGAACGAAACGATACCAAATCAGAAAGTGAGCTGACAGAAGAATAACACGATTTTTTTTTTTTTTACGAAATTGAGCGGAGCTGAGTGTGGAGTTGAAAAGCTGCCTTTTCTGTTTATTATTTAATGAGATTTAAAATAAAGTTTGTGAAAGTTCTTTTGCTTCCCCAACGACTCCTACCATTGACCAGAAAAGTATTGCACATACATAACATTTTTGAGGAAATCTGTCAACTCCATCTCCCCAAAATCTGAAGACTGACACTGACTTTCAGCAACTAGCGTCAATTTCTCCAGACAGTAAAAAAATCTGGGCAAAATTTGGGTTGCATATTCCAGCCTTTAATCTGTTTGAACCATTAAGTAAAGGTTAAATGCACCTTAAAATCAATCTATCTGTGAATATTTGCTCTGACTTTCAAAAAATGTAAGAGGTTTACCTGTAGAAAAATGTTTCCAGTCTTTTGCAGCTCACTTGTTCCAACAGTAACTGCAAAAGATTATGCGTTGAAATTATTCACATATTATTTATATTCTTATTTGCATTGGAAATTATATAGATTTAAATACAAATGTTTATTGATTGCTTACCACCAAATTTCCACTCCATATCAACAAGCTGGTTGACCATTAGTGTCTGTCCCACAGCTAGCCTGGACAAAACAGGGTAGTGGACTCTCCACTGAAATAAATGGAAGATGTAGACACACTGAATCTTAGTCATACCCATCCACAACTGCAGGGAAACAACAGAAGCACCAAAATAACTCACCCATGATGGCTTAATGTTAAAGGAGAACTCCGGTCAATTTTAACATTGAGCTCATTTTTTTGTACATTTGGAGTGCTGTCAATACATAGAACAACGACAAAAATCGGTGCTGCCAACACCGAGTTATTCTATTTTTAAAATTTGCGCCCTGTTGACTTCAATGGGGCAATGTTGAATGTCGAAGCCCACAGTAGTCGATTGTCGAGTTCTCCACTGTTGCTTAGTTACCTATGATCACGCGCGTGAACTCGACAATCGACTACTATGGACTTTGACCGAAAACAGGAAGTAAATACAGGTATGAGCGCTGGCTGAATTAACTTAATTTTTATTAATATCTTACACATCTACTGCAGTCAGATTCACCCGTGTTCACTCTGAAGGAATCACTCACATTTTCTGTGCACTTGTAATGACACATCAAGGATGTTAAGAGGCTAAAAGCAGGTTTAAACATTGCCCCATTGAAGTCAACAGGGTGCAAATTTAAAAAATAGAATAACTCGGTGTAGGCAACACCGATTTTTGTCGTTGTTCTATGTATTGACAGCACTCCAAATGTACAAAAAAATTAGCTCAATGTTAAAATTGACCGGAGTTCTCCTTTAAGTCATACCTGGTCAGAGAAATGACTGGCCTTTTCTTCATTTAGTCCTGTGATTAAGCAATAGATCACACTGTTAAATATTGACAAATGGGAAATATAATCAAACATGTACAGATGGCAGTGAGGAAAGATCGATTTGTACCTAATGAGAGCAAGTCCACCTTCACCTGTTCAGCTGTTAGGTTTCTTTTTAAAGCACCTGAGAAGGGAGGAAGACATTAACATTGTTTCTATATTCACATTCTATCTCTGTTCCAAAGCCTAGTGAACTAAATAGGCAGCATTCTAACGGATATGGACCTTGATAGCATACCAATGTGAATCTATGTATCAGTCAAATTACTTATATGTAATGCCTTAAAATGCTGCCTACGTAGACAGCTCACTATAGGCTTTTTAAAACGCAGCCTATACATTTTTGTACGTCTTTCTGATGCATAGTATTCTACACTACCACTTTGATTATTTCCCCCCATCAGAATGATTAGTAATTTGACACAATTGTCTTAATTTAATGTCTAAAAGCACAGGCAGCAGGATAGTCATCGCATGCAAATGTAGCAGCACACCAATGCATACTGATTGGTAGAGTCGGGCAGTCTGCATGTGACATTAGGTCCAGATTCCCAAGGGCAATTTGCAACAAGGGCTATTTGCATATGTTAGGATCCTCTAGACGCATAATGCAGCAATTTGGTGTGAAATACAGTGAACAATCACTCACTGTGATTAAGATCATAGCATTCACTGTTTAAATTAGTGCTGGGGTCAGGCTAAGCGTCTACATTAGATGTTATCACCAGCAGAAGGGGAGCGCATTATTCAACAGTGGAAATTCAGATTAAGGTGCTCGATCTGTTCAAGCTGAGGGTCCTGAATGTTTTACCATGAGGTAGGAGGAGTACACTCTTCATCAGAGCCCTCAGTGGCCCTGCACTCATCCCATTCTCTCCAGCAAACTCTGTCAGCTGATGCAAGAACCTCTCGGACTGAAGAGGAAAAAGACAAATATTTAACTTTTACTTGGGTGCGATTTATAAATCCTCTTAAAGGGATAGTTCTCCCAAAAATGATCATTATGTCATCATTTACTGACCATCATGTTGTTCCAAACCTGTATGACTTTCTTTCTTCTGCTGAACACAAAATAAGATATTTTTAAGAATGTCGGTAACCAAACGGCCTCATTGACAGATAAAGAAGAAAGAAATTCATACAGGTTTGGAACAACTTGAGGGTGAGTAAATGAAGACAGAATGTTCATTTTTTGGGTGAAGTATCCCTTTAACTACAAATAGAATCATTTCACACACAGGTTATCACAAATGTTCACATAATCAATCTTTTGCTATACTCATGTATTTGGCAGACACTTTTACCCAAATCGGCATTTGACATTTGATCCTTTCTTGCATTTCCTGGCAATGATTTAACAGAGAAATAACTTTTCAGAGATGTAATCTGGGAGTGTTGCCTCACCTCTTTGGGTTCTAGAAGGAACTGGTACAAGATCTCTGTCAGACTCACGAACTGCTGCAGGGAAGTAAAGTTATTGGCCTTGAATGTAGGTTACATTGGTGTATTATCTACTATCTAGGTGAAAAGCTGAAATAAAGGTATATCCGTAAACACAGTAAGTACAGCAAGTAGCGTGTAGAAACATGCAGATAAATGCACACTACCAATCAAATGTTTGGACACATCTTGACTTCAATTCACTTTAAGCAGAACTGAACACCAGGCTCGTGTTTGCTGCTTTTCCATTACTGTTCATCTTGTTCAACTCACCCATTTAAAAACATTACAATATTAGCTAAATATTAGCACACACACACACACAAAACCTAGGCCTATATATCAAGCATGATGTATTTAGATATTTTAACATCATAAGTCGAGTGTGTTCAAACTTTACTGGTAGTGTAATGTATGTTTGCTGTTGATTGTTGCATACAACTCTTTAGCAGCGGTCGAATACATATTAGAAAAAAAGGCATAATTGTGTCTATGCTACTTATAAAAAGAAGTCAAGCAAGTCACAGCAATCCAAAAATGAGTGTCTTTTATCAACGGTATGATATCGTATAATTGTGATCGTGTCGAAATACGCTAAATACAAAAATATACGGTAATTCATTTTAAATAGTTGCCTTGGAGTTTAGTAAGTTACGCGTAAAATGCATTACATCACTAAAGGAGCTCAGGTTATTCATGCTAATGCTAAGTGTTATGGTAGGATATCATCACGTGACAACAACACATTATACACGCATGTATATAGCCTAACACATATATGTATTAAGCGAGACATTAGGTGACTTATTTCTGAAGGCGCGATGATCGATAGACCCGTTTATTTAAATCCAGTTTAATTATTCACAAAATCTGTTGATCACCAATACATTAAACTCATTATTTGGGATTATAAATTAACACTTTCCGTTCCCAGCATAGCCTACTGAACTCCTACCTGTTCACTGAATTTATTCAGATTCTGAAAGTCAGTGCTGACATTGTCGGGTAAAGTATCATTCGTGAAATGCAACTGCAACATTGTTTCCTTGCAGCTCCGCTGTTCATACACTCAACTGTCACATCTGTTTCTACACTTCCGCTGTTCAGGCCAACGATTTAACGCAGCACTTTCGCCATTCTCAGACTTGCGCGCCCTGAGCACGTGTAGTCATAAATGTTTGTAGTTCAATGATAATGATGAAGATTTTGTGTGCGTTAATTAAACGATCATAGTGACAAAATACGTAAATATTATTTTCTTTAAAGTAACTGATTATTATTTCGTCTCATTCGGGCTATATAAAATATGTGCCATGATATTAACCCTTAAATGGGCAGCAGCATAAAATACCTCAGTAAATTAATGTATTTCTATTTTCCAAAACATCAGGTCTCACATAATAACATTTCGTGTTTTTATTAAAAATATTGCTTATATTTTCATCGTATAGTTTGTATATCATATGTAAAAAAAAAAAAAAAAAAAAAATAGGCTATCAATATTACTGATAATGCAATGCCATAAACTATGAACAGGACAGCTCTTGCGGGACCATGGTTTTATACCAAGTCACTTGACCTGAGTTTTTACAGGGTCCAATTTTTAAATATTTTTCTCAGAAATTGGGCACATTCATTGTTTGTTCATTGTCAGTTGCTCCCCTCCATGCTCTAAAATATATGTAAGCTATAACAACACATAATATAATATTATACTATGGTCAACATACAAAGTAGATATTTAATAAGTTCCAACATTATGAATATGCAATGTCATAAAAAATATGTTTCAAACAATCCAATAAAAAAACAACGTGCATATTTTATTTGCACAGAATAGAATCTTACAGCACACGTGCATGGCAAACCTATCTCATCCAATCCCGAGAAAGGGTTAAACAGTAGGAGGTAAAAGTAGCTTTTATTCAGTGGGAGTGCGATTCGAGACCCGGGAAAAGTCACGCCTGAGTGTAGAGGCAAAAGACCGAGCGGACCTTGTGAACGAGACTCCATTTACATATTCACCCTAAGGGTCTATAGGCGTGTGTACCTGCAAAGATTAGTGTGACATACCTTGGTACCTTGGCAGTGGACAGTGGACTACTATAACTGCACATTCAGCCTCTACTCTCAAGCGTTTTTCAATAACACTTCTCCAGAGACAGGTAAGTTTCATGCCTCTTCTGCATGGAGCGCTAGTGCGCGTTCTCGGGGAGAGTTCAAGTGCAGCATGACCGCACATGTCTGATGATATAGACTTGCTCAAACTTAGTTTTATATTACTTACTTTAACCAACAGATCTATATGTAACTAGAATGTTGAATTTCGTTCTGTTAAACCTTGAAATAGTGTGTGGTTGTCGAGCGTGCATGGCTGAGGCGTGCTGGAAGCTTGTCTTATTGGAGATTATGTAAGTGGCGTGCGGAAGATTCTGAGATTTATTCCTCATTATCCTACATTGCCGGTTTGAGGTATTAGGTGTTTTGTGCGCATTTCCCAGTTAATTTCTATTTGTTAGACTTATAAGGGAATTTCTTATTCAAAGTTTCCACGTTGTCAAGAAATCCAGATGTTTAGTGAAGATGCAGTGTAGCCTACAGAAAGTGGGCTTTCCTCACAGATTAAAATAGTAGATGGCAAAAGTAATTGAAGCCCATATTCTAAATTTGTCACCGTTTTCCCCTAGAAAGAAACCAACTAACTTTGCGAATAAGTAGATAAACGAAGTAAAATAAATTCTGTAAGCCATTTTAGAAACCGGTTTATTTCATTGACGTCAAGACGTTTAGTTACAGCGTCACGGGGGTTAAAGGATTAGTTCACTTTAAAAAAAAAGTGTCCATTATTAATTAGGCTATGTTGCAAAAGTGAGATTTTGTCACAACAGTAACAAAACAGTAACCCTACTGTAAAACCCTACTGTTAAACCCTAACAGTAACCCTACTGTTGTGACAAAATCTCACTTTTTTCCATAATTAATAATGGACACATTTTTTATAGCCTACTTCAACGTAAATTCCTCACTTAGGCCTATGGAAATGTATTTAAATTTAATCGAAAATGAAAGTTCGTTTCAACTTTATTTTACAGTAGCCTACGTACTTACAATGTACTTAGGCTACTTAAGAAAATTCTGGGTAGGCTAATATAAGATAACTACGTCAGGGATTAATGTTAGGTTTAGGTGTAGGTTCAGGGTTAGTACCTAGTTACTACCTAGTTATTGTAATGAGTACATAGTATGCCCATGGGGAACAGGACTGTAAAAAAAAAAAAGTGTTACCGAAAGTTCGATTTACATACCCGAACTTTATGATTTTCTTTCTTCTGTGGAACACGTAATGATATGTTAGTCAGTTAGGGACTGAATGACAAACTCTGTCATCGTTCACTTTTATTGCACCTTTTTTTCTGTAGAAGGAAAGTGAATGCTAAATGAGGCTGTCATTCTCATTTTTGGGTCCGCACAAGAAAGATAATCACATACTAGAATTGGACCGACATGAGAGTGAGTAGGCTAAAGCAAAGAACGACATAATTTTCATTTTTGGGTGATCTATTCCTTTAAAGCAATAGAAATGTGAGCGCGTGTAATAGTGCAGGTGAATTCCGCAGCGGGGTGAAAGTGAGTTGAGTCGAGCGTGCAACTAACTGAGCGAGGGTAACGTGCTAATTGTCGATGGTAGACTGTACGGCGGAGCGCGCGCTCAATGCCCGCGGGGCCTCTCGAAGGAATGCCGCGCCGTCACTATGGTTTTGCGCTGCTGCATAAAAATGACTCAGACTTCAATCAAAACTCTAGTAACAATGAGACTGCACACTGAACTAAGAACGATACGGCCAGTTCGAATTACGTGTCACTCTCTCGGCTTTTATTGATGTCCCAAACTTAAGTCGTTCATTCATAACTCGCTTTATTTTCTGTCAGCTCACAGCTGCATTCACGTTGGAAGAAACTAGCGATGTCCAATTTGTGACCAAACCGTTGTTTTGAATCCTCTTCCAAGTGCATGTTTTTTAATGCATGTTAAAATCTATTTTGACCTCATCATTTTAATTAAATGGCCGGTTTTACAGACAAGGCTCAAGCGTAGTACCAGACTAAAATGCTTGTTTGAGCCGTCTTAACTGAAAGAAACTTGCTGTGACATATCTTAAAACATGTCAGTGCCATTGTTTTGTCTCAAGATGCACACCAGTAATGTTTTTTTTTCTTCTAAGGCACATTTATAAAAGTTACTTAAATATCCTAATGGAACTAAGGCCTGGCTTAGTCTAAGCCTTGTCTGTGAAATCGGGCCTAAATGTCTTAAAGGTTGTCACCAGAGAGAAGTCTGACACTTTCAACAAGAGGTCCAGTTAAAGGTTGTATCAGCGATTTCAGGCCCAAACATAAATGATCACATTCATCTAATCTTTCCTAACGATCCGCTAGCTGCCCGCCCCATAAGCATGCCGTCAAAAAAACGAAACTCAAAAACTCTGTAGGCAGCCTAGGCTCTGAGATCTGCACACAAAAACAGTTGGTTGCACCACCACTCAAAACCAAAATAAATAGTGTTCCAACCAATCACCGACAGGGGTGGGTGTTGTGAGGTTTTGCGCGGCTGCACGCGAAAACCTCACAACACCCCCACCCGTCGGTTTTTTGACGGCATGCTTATGGGGCGGGCAGCTAGCGGATCGTTAGGAAAGATTAGATGAATGTGATCATTTATGTTTTGGCCTGAAATCGCTGATACAACCTTTAACTGGACCTCTTGTTGAAAGTGTCAGACTTCTCTCTGGTGACATGTGCAGGACTTATCCAATCATTTAGTCCGCTTAAACCCCACCCCTCATCTGCCTCCATTGTTGTGTGCAATGCAATACATATCTCAAAAACCAATCAACAACAGATACATTGAGTCCCCGTAATAATTTTTTTTCTTTTTCGATAATTCTGAATGTACGTCACAATATGGAAAAAGAGATCTGTTGCTTCTGCACTTTTATCGCAACTTTTTAGTGATTTGTTCACTCATCGGATTGAAGCAAACTATTCGAAATGACCACATTTTTAGACTTCCCTAAACTTACAGTACTTGAGGAAACTTTTTTATTATTATTTATTATTATTCATAATAGAATCTAAAACATAGACAAACACACACACATACACAAACACAAAAAAAACTGCATTAATTCATAAACCGTGCTCACATTAAGTTCAGTCCACGATCTCTGTCATTCATACAGACCTTTGATGTGGCCTCTTATTGTATTCAATCTCATTCACCTTCACAGGTTTTCTCAGTTCTCCCACTGGGCTGTGGAGGGAGTATGTGTGTTTATAGGACCCATAAGGAAAATGAACGCATTGTCACTTAAATAATGGACTTGAAATGAGATCCATAGAAGATAGGAAGTAAATGCCTTTATTTGTGCAAGTACTTGCATGTGCTTGTCTGCAGACTTAATCACTATGCCATTTAGCCATTGCTTGTAGGAGGCACCTGGATGCCCTGTCTGTGTCCTGTTTGGCTTGTCACTTTCTCCAGATGCAGTGTGCATGTCTGATACAGGCTGTGATCATGGCCTTAGCCAGCGGACCTCTGTAATTTTTTTATATTAAAAAATAAAATTTCAAGCTCTCTGAATGATTAACTAGCCGTTTAAACAACTTCATATGAGTGTTTGCAATTCACGTCGCTGCGAGAAGCTAGAACATTTAATGGGGCTTGAGAGCGTGTTGCAAGTGAGGCCGCGATTGCAGTATCCCATCCGTGTTGCCAGATCCACCTATTAGTCTTTTGGGGCTCATTCCCATTTATTGTGACACTTTAGAAAGTTAATAAAGTGAGAAGTTGCATGTTAGGGTTAGTGATATATTAATCTTATTTCCAAAACACAAGCTTTTAATTTATTTCGGATGATTATTATTATTATTTTCTTCTTCTTGTTTTTCGTAGCAATATCTGGCAACATTGTACTGCCGACATTTCATTGTAATTGCTGACAGGAAGATAACACATTCTGTAAGTCAAAACGCAATGACCATCGTGATTATCTGTAAGAAATTTACAACACTATCAAAAACAATAGCATAATACAGATCTGTATGTTACAGAATGAAATATCCAAAATACAAGCGTAATTCTGTTTTTCTGACGCTGGACTTTTATTTTAAAAGTTTAAAAGTTTTTTATTTTAAATAATAAATAATTTAATAAGAAGGCTTATATTGACCTATTCATATTTTGTTTACATCTACCTTCTTTGCTATTTAAAAAAAAAAACGTTTTCACAGGTAAATCAATAACAATTACAATTTTGACAATATTTCAAGTGTAATTTATAAGATTTGTTGTATTTTGAAATCCAATCTTTCTTTGTAAAAGGCATTAAGTTAATCATACTGATTTCAGAGTTAAGGATTCATTACAATCACTATAATAACATATTAGCTGATAATTCAATATACCTTATTTTTAGACAAAACATGCATGTTTTGGTCGTGACGGCACATTTTCGGTAGTGACAGTAATGTATTGGTAGCAACCACATCACATTACAGAATTTTAACTCTCATAATAAAACCCTACTAAAACATACTAAGATACTAATGATTTGAAATCCTCGGAACCGCGGAAAACCTCCCAATTGAAAGTACCCAATAAATGATATATATATATATATATATATATATATATATATATATATATATATATATTAAGCTTACTGATATTTTAAATATTATTGTGGGATTCAATAATAGAAGGATCTTTGTAAACATCTAAGATTTGAATACTTAAATGCTTTTTAAATGTGTTTTTTGGTTGTGGGACAGCAGTTTGCACCAATTGTGTAGAATGGCCCATATAGGTCAAATTCCTAAAAAGAAACAAAAAAGAAAAAAGGGTCGCAGCTTAATGTCCATGGGAAAATGTGGGTCCAATGGCCTAACCAGCTGAGAACCACTGCATTAGAGCACAGACAAAGTTATTATTACTTGTTCATATAGAAATGTTTATTATGGAAATATATGACAGTAATCAGTGTTGTTACATAACAAATTTTGATGCAATAAAGAAGGTCTAATTTAACAGCGTTTATCCTCCAAAACAGACAGAACAGAGAGAGTGTAGAATGGCAAAAAGGTTTTGGCAAAATACGTTAGATGTAATTCTTTAAAAAAAAGCCTAAATTGAACGATCAGGAAGAGCAACTGTGATATAGACTATAGAAAAAAACTGCCTTCCAAAGCGATGGGAAAAAGTTATGAGTTATAATGACAGAAATACATTCACTACCCTCGGCCTCAGGGTGTAACATGAACAACAGCTGTGATCTGAAAGTATGAATGAGTAATGACTGTTGTGTTAACAGGCTGAATGTTTCTAACTTGTGGGATTTTTTGAACTACAGAAGAACATAAATAATGATACTAAACATTAAAGTATTAAAGGGATTGTTTACCCAAAAATAAAAATTATGTCATCATTTCCTCACCTTCATGTCGTTCCTAACCTAGTTGACTTTCTTTCTTAGGTGAAATTTAAAAACGAATTTAAAATTAATTAAAAAAAGAATTAAAGAAATAAAAAATCACTGGCTCAATTCACCCTTCGCAGGGACTTTGATTGACAGGCGATCTGACCAATCATAATCGGCCATCTGCCGATTCCGCCATTTTGTCCGACAAAGCAGTCAGGAGAGTTAGTAGTTTAAAGGATTAGTTCAATTTAAAATGAAAATTAGCCCATGATTTACTCACCCTCAAGCCATCCTAGGTGTATATGACTTTCTTCTTTCAGACGAATACAATCGGAGTTATATAAAAAAAAATATCCTGGCTCTTGGATTGCAACCAAGAGATTGAAGCTCAAAACCGTGCATCCATCCATCGTAAATGAACTCCAAACGGCTCTTATGGGTTAATAAAGGCCTGATGAAGCAAAACGATGAGTTTGTGTAAGAAAAATATTCATATTTAACACGTTACAAAGTAAAATTCTAGCTGAAAAACGGTTCCGCGGTTGAAACAACATTCCTTCTGATGTTCATTTATGTTTATTTGATGCTGTAAATTAACTAGAAGGAAGAGATGATCGGTTCACGAGCAGCTTTACCTGAGACGCTAGAGCGATCTGTTACGACACATTAATGAGCCACAAAGCGGTATTTATTGTTTAAATTTCTTTAAAAAAAGAAACTTTGTTTCATATCAAAAGTAACCTAGTCTGTCCTGTCTGTCAGCGCGTTGTCTGTGTCCTCTTTGCTCTGCTATGTATTTTTCACGGCGTGAGAGCGGCATGGCTTGTCGGACATAGTAACAGTAACTAAAGGGGGCGGGTCTTTGCGAACGGTCAATTCTCAAATTTTTTTTCTTTTAAAACAATAAGTTAAGATCTCTGCACTCTTAGAAAAGTCCATAAAAATTGCGGCCAATGTACTTTCTTTTACGGGTAATCTGTGTTTGTTCCTGTTTTGAGTGGGTATAAGTTGGTTTCGGTTTGTTTCCATGGTTATTCATTGATTTATGACTTTCATGTCATTAATTAGTTTCTGTGTATTTAACCCCTGTATTTTGTTTAGTTCACTTGTCCGTTATCTTCACGTTATACTGGTTGTTCTGTTCCTGTCTTAAGTCTAAGGCCCAATCCCAATTCTATTTTATACCCCTTCGCCTACCCCTAACCCTTCGCCTACCCCTTACCCTTGCCCCTTGAAACAGAGTGGCAAGGCGTAGGGGTGAAAATATTCCCCTAAGAAATGGGACACCACTACTACACCATTACACGTCATTATACGTCGTTGCTAGCGCCTACGTCACAGGAGATGCGCCAATGTTTATCACAAACTTCCAAGATGCCGTCGTCAGCTGTAGTCTTGCGTGAGTTACAGCAGAGAATGTCTAATAGGAAGAGAATTGGCTGGACTTCTGGACTGACTGCAGTAACACGTCTCTGTCCATGCGGGGGCGCTCGCAGGCGAGTGCAGATTGAATGGAGGTCTATGGCGAAATACCCCTCAAAATCCACTTTTCTCAGGATATAATTTTTTGTCTAGTAATTTGAATGTTGTATTCGAAAGGAGATGCAAAGAAATTACACACTGCTGGTGCTGGGTGTTAGATTTTTTAGAGTCACTTATTTGCTTTAAAAAGTCTTTTAAAATGTCAATGACGTCAGAATGCTGACGTCATTAGCAGAATGCTAGCATGTTTTGGGCAACAACAACTCAACCTGTAAGAAATCGAAAGGACATAACTCGGTCATTCAACTTTCGACCTATAACCCATGTTGAACTTGCAAAACCTACAATAAAATCTGAGATTTCTCAACGGCAATCGGGTGAAAGAGACACATTTAGCCGCCTAGCCCCATTGACTCCCATTCAGTCTGCACTCGCCCGCGATCACCTCCAGTGGAATTCTAATGGAACTGCAACCAAGATCGATACAATGGGGCTAATAGGAAGTGCCAAGGCTCTCCGTAGACGGGCTCTGGTTACAGCGATTTTTTTGCATTTTTTTTCTGAAGTTCGCAGAAAACAACGGAGATGACGATATCTTCGACGCCTAATGCTGCGTTCACACCAAACGCGAATAGAGCGTCTGGCGCGAGTGATTTCAATGTTAAGACGCGTTTACGCGCGTCTGGAGGTCTTAAGGCGCGAATGAGGCGTTTAGCGTGGCGCGGTGGACGCGAATCCGCCTCATTCGCGCGTCCACTTCGCTTCAAACTTTTGCTTTTTACATGCGTCATATTGTTAACGAACTTTAGCGATTTTTTTGCAACCGTTTATTTGAATAACATGACCGTAAATATGAACACAAGATTGAATGTGACATAAAGAAAATGATTATTGGCAGTCATGTTGCCTCTGTAGCCGGTGTATGCAGGTACATTTCTCATACCCCTTCGTTTGAAGTGTGGTCCCGAAAATGTTTCGTTTCAAGGGCTATCTGGCCCTTCCCCTTACCCCTAACGTTACCCCTCCAACCAAAAGAGAATCGAGACAACCCTACCCTTCACGGGAACGCGCAAAACGGAGGGATAGGGCCAAGGGGTGAATTGGGATTGAGCCTAAGTATCTAACAAGTATCTTACTAATTGTAAGTATCTTACAATTCTCAAAGCCCCTAGTGGGCCCCGGCCCACCGGTTGAGAACTGCTGATCTAATGTCAGAGAAGAAGTTTCTGAGTGATCTGTCTTTTTTCCTTTGGCCAGCGAGGCCGTTCCTGAAAAATCTGTCTGTTCCATGTTGGCCAGCAAAGCCGTTCCTAAATAATCTGCCGTGGCCGTGGATTTATGGGCCTTCGTCAGCCACACTCTTTGCTCTGTCGGGCTTCCTTCTTTTCTCTGGCTTCACCTCAGTCCTCGGGCACACCGGCTATGCCTCAGTCCTTCGGCACCCTGGCTTTGTCTCGGCTGCTCGTCCCCATGTCTCTGCCTTGGTCTCCTGGACATTCTGTGTCGGCTCTTCGGCTCCGCCTGGGTCTCCACCGCCAGCAGCTCTGCCTCAGTCGGTAGTCCTCCTGGTTTCTACTGTGGGCCTATGTCCTGGTTGTCCTGCTGGGGGTTCCTCCCTGGTTCCTATATCCTTCAGCTCCTCCCTGGTCCTTGTGGCAATCTCTCTTGCTTGCTTTGCGTCCCCCACCGAAGCCCTCCCGCTCTTCTCTGTTGGGCTCATTTGTTCATTATTGTTGTCAATGAAGCGCAAGGACATGCATTCTTGATGGGGGGGATATGTTACGGGTAATGGACTACTTGCACAACTTCTTCCGCGTTCTAGTTAGTACATATCGGGAGTTTCCGGTTAGAGCGTTCAGCGCATCTACATACATGAGAATGCAGATTATATGTTTTATGGCTGCCAATTGATTAAAACAATGAATAATGATCTGTTTTAATTATCTTGAGCCTGCTGAAATGTTCCTATACATATATTTTCTTTCCAACTGTGCATTCTGAATAATAAATAGGCTAAATATATTTATTCACTAAGCTGCAGCAGTCCATGCTCGTCTTCTCATTAACAGTTTTTTTCTCTTTCTGACATTTCATACCGGTTGGGTTTACATTTTTAAATTAAATTGACTATTAAAAGGATTGCTTGTGTGCGCTGGTGTTTATTCCAGTCTTTTAAAATAGTTGAATGAATGAATGCTCGCGAGGTGCCTGTAACGATGTTAAATAGGCTAGGCTATTTAATCAATAACGTACACAGCGTAGAGGAGAATGACAGTCAACTACTTTGAATATTATAGCATTTTGGGCATAAACATGTAAATAGTGAAAAGATTGACATTGAAAAATGACACAGAATGATTAAAATATTTAATCCAAATAAATAAATGTTCGTGGTTCGTACTGATGTTATTCATCTGTTCTCATACACTTCAGCGTCGCGGTCACTAGTTCAGACGAACACTGACACCCTGTGGTGAAATAATGGTGTATTTTTAACAGCCGCTGCTTTCTCAGATTGGCTTGGGTTGTTCCGATCTGGGGTGCGTTTCCCGAAAGCATCGTTAACCAACTATGGTCGCAGGTTCTGTCGTTATCAGCATAGTTCAACGATTTGGTGTTTCCCGAAACCATCGTTCCAACGAACGTTCGCAAACAGCATCGCAAACTTGTGTGGTTGGAACGACAGCTCTCGAGCTGTGGTTAGAAGCATAGTTTCTAGTTTACATGAGATGTAGACTGAATAAATCCTTATCTTTAGCAAAATAAGCAAGCTGATATTCAGTACAACCCGTGTTATTTATTTAGAAAACATACAAATGTAATTTACGTCTTTTAGTTTGTCAAGAGATTTAAAGCACCCTTTTTGAAGACTGCGCATGTGTGAACGTGCTCTACTATGTAAGAACGAGCCAAATATTGAGTCTGGTAATAAAGCAAAAATTAGAAATGGTCTTCAGATGCCATGTCTGTAGCTTATATGACAAAATCTAGCGTTAATTCGATCTCAAACAGATTAATTCAAATAAGTTATTAGTCCACGCGTGCGAGACGTCATAAACCAACGTGGTTGAACGATACTTTGCGATATACGGTTTCGGGAAACAGTCGTGACTAGCTAGTTGATTTCTCCATCGATGCATCGTACTATGGTAGTTAAGCAGCGAGCTATATAGTTGTACGGGAAACACACCCCTGATCCGCTCATGTTCCGATAAGTTTTGAAAATTCTGCACATAGTAAACATCAGAATATACCTTTTCCTGTCAATAAAAATTGCCAAATTTTTAAATCTTATTGCGGACACTCATTTTAGGTGGCGTTTATTCAACTCATTGACCACAGTACATTGAAAGTAAACATAACCGGAAATAAGTGAGACATACCATTTCCAAACGAAAGTGCATCACGAAGCTCAGTGCAAGTGGTCCATTGTGTTTGTTCCTGTTTTGTGTGGGTTTTAGGCTACCTTTACACGAGGCCGGTTATTTTCATAAACAGACATTTCACCCTCTCCGTTTTTAGAAAAAGTGTTCGTTTACACAAACCCGTGTATATGCCGTCAAGAGCATGCCAAACCTGTAGGTGGCAGTGTAACGAGAAGCTCAAGCCCATGTTAGCCAATCAGAATCCCGAAAATATAGGTCGCACCTCTGACGCAGTGCAAGTTCTGTCGCATACTGTGACGTCGACTGCCTAAAACTCAGTTTTTCTCAGTTTACATGCAAACGTGCAAACAGAGTTTTCCAAAATCTCCTCTCTGGCTGGAGTTTTTAGAAAGAATCGTTTTCAGAGGCGAATTCTCCATTTGCGTGTAAACGAGGGGCACAACCGAAGGGAAATGTCTCCGTTTTTCAAAATAACCATGCACGTGTAAACGGGGCCTTAGTTAAGTTTCATTGCTTTCAGTTTGTTTCCATGGTTATTCATAGATTTACACCTGATGTTCATTTTGTTAATTAGTTTCTGTGTATTTAAGCCCTGTGTTTTGTTCAGTTAATTTGTCCATTATCTTCAAATTATAGCGGTTGTTCTGTTCGTGTCTTACTAAGTCTAAGTATCCTCAGAGTTTTGTTTTTGGCATCATTTATGTTAAATAAAAGCTACTGCCAGAGATAAGATCGAGTTGTTTTATTTTATTATTTTCAACAGCGCGTGTCACTATCTTTATATGAAATTGAATTATCTGTATTGATTATTTTACCTGTATTTTGAATTACGCATTGCATTGTGTTTTATGGTTAAAGGAAATGTCCATACATTTAACGGATAATGTTTACAAATTGCTTAAATGCGCATGCAGCCATATGCATTTTGCTATCGCTTTCGAATTAGCGGCAATTTGGGGTGGATATTGCTTGAGTGGTGGGTCCATTATTATTCTTAATGAAAAACACAACAACAAAACAGTACCATGACAAACTCGGTTATATTAAACAAAACGAATAAGCATGGCAATACACCATGCTGATAAATGAGTCCTGTTGCTGATCTGTGCTGCGACTCTTCGGCACAAACTGAATTGAGCAGACGTGTTCAGTTTTTAATTGCAGTGTCCGTTCTCTAACGACGGCAGGGGGCGGTGCCGCAATGGGAAAGTGATGTAATCGCGTGTGGCTGAACACCATAACATCGACTATTGCAGCAAGCCTAGTTTACATGGAACACATTGTGTCAGGGTGTGGTGCAGAAGAAGACAGGAAGGCAAAAAGGCTCCAATACAAACTTTTACTAAATAGCAATTCCAACGGGTATGTGCAGGCAGGATACACACACACTAGTACAACAAATAACAGACCAAGACTGAACTGAAGGAACTTAAATACAACACAGATTGATTATGATGATTGACACAGATAGATTATGATGATGAACTAGACACAGGTGATACAACTGAACTAATAATGACAGTGAAGAAGACACGTGAATGATGACAGGCAGACAAGTCCAATGAAAACAAACTAAACAGACCACAACTGTGACACATTGCTTTCACATTGATTTACTTTACCCAGTAAATGTTACCAACTGATCAAATCTGTATCAGAAAAGCTCAGCTAGACAAAACTGACAGTCAGTGAATTAAATGTTTTGAGTGAGTTAATACATTTTGCAAACATGCAACAAAGTTGTGATGTCCCATACTGTAAAACAGTTAGGACAGTTGCACTTACAGTTAAGACAGTTTCATTAAATGAGCCAAAGGGATTGAGAAAAACTGTTCCATTCAACAAAAGGGGTTGAGAGTGAGAGTAATCAAATAATGACAGAATTTGCATGTTTGGTGAACCATTTCTTTAATATAGTGGCCTTAATTATCTTATTAAGGTGAAATATAACATCAAATGATTTTTGTCTTGACTTACCTAGACAATCATCACATATCATTACCTGAAACAAACATGGTAGGTCAGAAACTGGAGGTAAAACCTAATCATAACTGCAACATATTGCTGAGTAGATGCAGATCAGTACTGTTAGCTTTCTGAAGAATCTACTGTGTCATTGATTGTGTAATGATTTTTTAGAATGATGAAGTCATTATTATTTGACCCATTTTTCTATTCCTGGTTCTTGAAGGAAGTTTGAGTGCTTGTTTCCTAAGGGCAAATATGACAACATGTTTAGCTGAGACAGAGGTCAATGTATAGTTAAAGACTAAAACAAATATCCATTAATCTTTTCTCAGAGGAGCATGCATATGCTAGTGCATGCTTATGGTTTTCAATATTTGAGTCATATTGGGTTCATTCTTTTCTGTTTTGCCTCTTTTTATCATTTATTCAAGTCTGTTTCTTTTTTGACAGGATAAAGAGGAAGATATCAAAAAGACAACAGAAGTAGTGATGCCATCCAATAAGTACTCCTCCGCTATAATGGCGGAAAGTGACAAGATGACTGCCACGGTAAGATGGAAGAAGAGTGTTGGGAGAGCAATTAGGATCTGTCATGATTTACCCACACTTTACTCACTTTTCTTCTTCTGGGGAACACAAAAGGAGAAATTTTGAAGAATTTGTGTTGCTCTTCTCTATCCAATTACAATGAATGGTGACTGAAGCTTTCAAAATCACTATAAAAGTATCATCATAACAGTAGTCCATATGACTTGTGCACTTGTTTCATGGCATAATGCAGACAAGTTTATTGCATTTTTCCTTTATGTTGTGCAATCTTAAGGTGCAATTTTTCTGAAATTTTGCAGGTTAAAATGTCTATTGAAATGAAAAGTCACTTTCATAACAAGCTATTTCTGTTGGAAACGTGGAAATCCTTTGCCCTCAAGAAAAAAATCCAGATCACATGTGGTCCTGTTAAAATGACTGGAAATGTGAAAATTCACAACAAATGTTAAATGTTGCCGCACCTTAGTGCCGTTTATTCCAACATAATGCGATAGCTTTGACTGTTATTTGCTGAAAATCCAACATCCACCCTAGTTCCAATGATATCTGCATCACTTAAATTATATCAGCCTTACTTTCACTTCAAAAACCACTCATCTGTTTGACACTTTTTTCACCTAGATTGGATTGGTGTGGGTGTCCCATTCATCTCTGGTGTTTTGGGTTCAAAATGAGTCCAAACGTGCAGTGGAATTTAGGGGATTAGAGAAAGGGGAGAGAGAGGAAAAATGAAAGTATCTGGTTCTGAGAATGGAAGAGATCTGACAAATCTGTTCTATGAGACGTCTTAAATGGTTCTGACCTCCTTTTACTCTGTTGCAGCATGTCAGTGTTCTGAACATCATTAGCCTATTTCTTTTTAACTTAAAGGAATGTTTGGGGTTAAATACAGGTTAAAGCTATTGACACCATTTGTCACAGGCTGTCGGTTACCACAGAAAACAATTTCATCTGGTCTATTAGTTTGTAGTGAACCGACAGAAATGGAAGTCTGTGGTGTGGCGTTGTCACGACACTAGAGCTGCACGATTCTGGAGTAATTTTTATTTTTTTTCAAACAGAGATCACGATTCTCCCGCGAACAGAAAACTATACAAAATAGAATGTAATTTACTATAGGTTCTGACAAAATGTTATTTAAAATGTTTAATGAATCTGAATGAATTTTTTTTTTTTAAAGGGTGTGAATGAATGATTAAATTACTTAAATGACTTTAAGTCATAAAAGAGTCATAAATACTTCACTTGTTTCATTACTGGATGAATCAGCGAACAAATCTCTTGAATGAATGAATGAATGACTCAATGACAAATACATTTTTAACAGTCACTTGCCACCACCTGGTTTTAACAATGTAATGATACAATCATTATTTGAAGTGCCAAGTGATTTACTCTATTTTGATAGTTTACATCCGAATTATAAACTTTTATCCCAGTACTTATGTGATAATATGAATATTTGTAAAAGAAATAACGATACTGTGTGGTTGTAAAGACTGGTTGTGAAGCTGTTTCATACCTATACATGATAACTACTTTCTCTCGGGTCAGTGGTAGCTCCGACGCAGATTTGAATGTTCCGGTATGATTTTATTAAAGGTTTTATAGACAGGCGAATGGTTGTTATTTAGGAATAAGATCGCCTGGTTGTTTGAATGGAGATTTCAATCTTTTAACGATTAATCGTTCAGCTCTACACGACACCAATATATTTTTTCCGGAATTTTCCTAAATGTGAAAATAAAGTGATCCTGGGAACACTCTCCGTTTACAGTGCAGTCTATAAGCCAACAGTTTTTAAGATGCCTCCTCAGTTTGGGTAGTTTTAAAGGATATTCGTTTGCTTTAAAGTTTATTTGGAACAATCATGTAAGGCCAAAATTCTTGAACAAGGAATTATTTTTGTTGCTCCTTCCAAAAGAATGTGGCCACAACAAATCAAAATGTAAAATAAATTATTTATGATAAAATGAACAGACAAAATATTACCAATTAGTCTGGACTTTGTGCTGTTCAAAGAAAACAGTGGAAAAAAAACATATTTCTATAAAAAAAAACCCACATTGGTTACATTGTATTTTTTATAATTCAAGAATTTCCATTTCGCAAAGCAGTGCATCATGACAGACACTGAGTGATTCAATTGTTAAACACCAAATACTTCACATAGTGTGCACATGCTTCAATTAAATGGAGCGCAACAAAAAAGAAGCACAGTATTCTTTGTTAAGGCGAGACACTACAGCTGAATAGGGTAAATCTTTAACTAACAGATATCACCATGAAACTTTTCCAGTTGATTACCTACATTAAGATGAGAAAAAAATGTATTACAAGTTTTCTGTAATTTAATGTTTAAATATGCAAATTAAGCAATATTTAATTAAATATGCGCTAATTTGCATATATAAAAAAACAATGAAATCTGAGTATTGGATAAAGCCAGGTTAAAAAAAATGTTTTCATTGTGTTCACATATTAGATGGGAAAAAAATTACAGAGGGATTTATGGATATCTACTTTTGTTATCCTGTAAATCAGAAAATACTGTCAATAGCCTTAAAAAAATGATTTTCGCCATGTTTTTTGGAATAAAATGTTACATAAATCAGGCTAGGAATAATATATTTACAAATCCCTCTGATAATGTCTTCATAATATAACTAGGTACAAGACTGGAAAGTTTGGTGTATATAGGTGCTACTAAAGTGGAGATTTCGGACTTGGAGTATGAGAGAAAAGTCATTTTGAGAAAACGGGCTTTAAAAATTTATCATCAGCCAATGAGATTGCGCATTCAGCCCTTTTACTTTCACGATTGGTTGCTGATAAAAAGGAAATTACCATATTTGGATCTGACAGCATTGTACAGGAGAGAGAGAGCTTTCCAGCGGTGCATGTGATGACAGGGAGCCGGCAGCGATCGCGGAGCAGCATGCTGATTAAGAACGCCAACTTTTGTTGAATTTATGAGAAATCTACAGACGCAAACAGACAAAGTGTAGTAAAATAAAGACCTGAATGTGTATTTCGGACTTTTTTTCACCACAAGTCTGAAAGAAGACATGTTATTGAAGACAAATATACAAAAATCTCAAAATTGACCTGTAAAAAAAAAACTATGTTTTTGCCTGCCGTGTCTCGCCTTATTCATACTGTACAGAGAGACGTCGACCAGCGTACAATTACAAGACCGACAACTAAAAATCAATGAAATAAACAAAAACAAGTGCTAACCAACGCCAAGAGGAAGTAACGTACTTATCAGAAAAACCCCTACGAAAGGTATTTTGCTGTTGCAGTGTAAATTTTCCTTAATCAAATGTATAATTTTTGACATTTATTTTTGCCATTTTTCCACTTTATTTGGATAGCACAGTATAAAGCCAACAGAAAGCAATGTGGGGTGGTGGGGGTGATTGGAAAGGACCACACTTGGGTAAATGTAGAACAAGAATGTGAACAAGAACTTCATTTATTTTTTTAATTACCATTTATATCCTAGCTTGTATGTTTTACTCCATTTTTGCACATACTGTGTGTACATTGTAGAAATGTACATATTTTATCACCAAAATGACCTTATTAAATGTTTTTTCCTGTGAAAAAAATGTCTTCATGCCTTGAAATAGCTTGAATCTAACAATATAACACCCTTGCTTCATTTAGTATATGCAGAGTCATGAATTTGCAAATTAGTCCCGCCTCCACTCACAGCAACTCAAAGATCCACTCAACTTTACTGTAGTAAACGCTTTTTAGCCTTTTGCTTGACTACGTTATCAAACAGCTAATAATGTGTTGCTAATGTTACACAAAGCATGATTATGTTCGCCGTCAGACAGCTGCCTTCTAAAAACTCTGCATCCTTAGAAACGCTTTGAACAACTCAGAATGTCAGTGGAGAAAGACTTATAGTTCATCATAAGATCATAATATACATCATATACATTCACCCGCTACATTGCTAAATGTACCCGATTTAGTTAATGATATGCTAAAGCCACGTTGACTTGATTGGTTACAAGGTAGTTTGTGACATTAGAGAACATGCAATGATTTTGCACATGGTTTGTCTTAAAGCATATTAAAAACTTGATTTTCACCAGAGTGGGACTTTAATTGATTAAAAAGAGAAATTATCGACAGAAAAATTGATTGTCAAAATCAAGTGATTAAAGGTGAACTATGCAAGTGTTTTTTTTAGCTTAATTTACCTTAACTGAACAGCTTCGGAGTCATTGGAATGGTTTTATGACTTTTTTCAGGTTGAATGGTGGTCTTCTCGCACCCCCCTAGTGCCTGTGAGCAGAAAAACCACCCTTGCAACTTTGGTCCGGCAGGCTGCCGTTGCGTCAGGAAGTATCGCGTGATATCAGGTCTCGCGATGTAACGAATTGCTTTACGGCACTGCACACATACACTAACTAAACATTTATATGCTAGCCTTCTGTGTATCATACATACCTCAGTGGACATGGCTCCGTGCATTCGCCGGCTTCTTTGAAAACAAATGCACATGACCAGAGGGAGAAGATGGGAGGGGGGAGAGTCGCCAACAAGTTTTGACAACAGTGTTGTCAAATATCTATTCTGAAGCTGTAGGGGGAGCTCTATAGAGAAACCCGCGAGCAAAAAGCGAGTGAAATTACCAAAATTGCATAGCGCTGCTTTAATTGTAGCCGTAGTGTTTTGCATTTAAAGGGATAAATGCAATCCATCCATCCATCCATCCAAACTGCCTATCCTCTGTAGGCTCAGCATCTCAGGCCTAATTTTCAGGATTAGTTCATCTAAAAAATAAATTTCTTATATGACAACTTTCGGATAGATTGGCATGGTAATGGATATGGCAATGTTAATGTATTTGCACATTCATGAACACACATTCCTGGCAGAATGATCTGCTACACTGCTGCTGCAGAGCAAGTACAGAGACATGCTACTGTGAGCATGTAAGACATGCTGCTGCTGCATACATAACAAACATAGAATAACCCCTGTAGCAGATCTATATAGGTGGAGCTGGGGAAGGTGGGGTTGACCAGTAGATGGCGGCAGAGGAGCACTTATTGACTTAGCCATTTTCACTCCCATATAGGAAAAAGTAGGAAGTCACAAAGTCTCATGAAAAACAAAAACTGTTCCTTCAAATTGTGACTGAATTACACAGAAAGCAAGTAAAGAGCGCTCCCTTTATAATCACTGAAGCTTTTGGTCAATTGATCAGTATCATCAGAAGAACAATGGTACATTTCATAAGAGTAGAATATAAAAATTTTCCCTATAAAATGTGTTTTGGCCATGGTACTGTTCTTAATAAAAGTAATAATTTAACTCTATAATAATTTATTTTTATTTTTAAATAAAAATAAGCATTTTGCTCCTATAGTGTGTGGTGTGCCATGATGTGACAAAGACAGCACACCACACACAAACAGATTTTCAACCAGAGTCTCGACTGTGAACACAGGAAATCTCGCGAGACCTCATAATAAGCATGGCGGATGATATGCATGAAGAAATTGCGATGATAGTGTTTGGAATGATTTTCACAGAAAATTCACGTGAAAAAAACAATTGTTCCCACCATTACATATAACCTTTTATGCAGAAATATATTCATACTTTATTGTCTTTATTTATTCTTTATTGGATTTATTGTCTCTTTAGAAAAAGTTATTTAATCCCTCTATAGAACCTCACTGAACCCTTAACACTCAGCTTCCTGCAAGTGTGTGTGTGAGAATGACAGTGTCTTCCATCATCTCGCTTTCTGATTGGATATTGTTTTTGTTTCACATGATAATCTCCAGAACGTGCGCACGTTTGTTCTCGGAGTTCCCCCCACACATCAGGATTTCTGATCGTAAATATTAAACGTTGAATATTTAAGATTCGCGATCGGGGCGGCTCCGACGTTCTTTCGAGCAGGTTCGGACACTCTTAACACACCTCACACCAAGGGAAAATCTGATAAGATAATCTGTTGAACCATCAACATTAACGGGACATAGCTAGGATTGTCGGAAGGGGGTAATCGGCCCAAAATCAGCCCGATTATCTTTTGGTGTGTACCCAGCATTAGTCTGGAGCCCTGCTATCCTTTTAAGGCTGAATACTCAGTAGTTTGTGTTGTCATTTTGAGTTTCACTCGTGGATTAATTGAGTAATAACAAGCTTTACTGGCTAAAACAAGTTGTCCCACTGGTTCATGACATGTGGTTCCACTGTTTGCTCATGTTGTGTCTTGTCTGGAATCATTTATGTCTGCTAACAGAGCTGTTATCTGATGAGCCTCTCCGCTGTACCTTTGGCTTTGGGAGAGTGTCTGTTCACATGGTTGGGAAGCATGGCAGAACTCTGGGAAATAACATCGAGTTTCTACACATTGCTTTTCCTCTGTGTGTGTGTGTATGTGTGTGTGTGTGTGTGTGTGTGTGTGTGTGTGTGTGTGTGTGTGTACTATTACATAGTATAAAAGGGGATCTGAGCCACCTGTTTTGATCCGCTGACTTTTTTCAGCCTTTCAAAAGCTTGAGCCGGGGGCCCCTTTAGGCAAGAGCAGTGCAGGGGGTGTCATTAGGAGCCAGCAGAAAGATAAACTGAATGAATGAAGGAGCCCATAAACCCCTTGACCTCTCCAGCCTCTACTTGCCTCCTTAAACAGAATATATGTTTAATTTTATGTAAGTTTACTCTTGTTCATGCTTATGTGATTTTGAGCAGCTATTGCATTCATTTATAGACAGATTTTCTAAGCATCATGCTGATGACGTAACTAAAAATGTATATGCTAGAATTCAATATTAGGATTATCGATCCTACTTTTTTGTCATTGTATTTTTGAAAAATGAACCATATTATAAAATGCACCTAGTTCCCCTAAAAATGAAAATTCTGTCATCATTTACTCAGGTATATGTGGTTTAGGTATTCCCTACATTATGGGGACCTTTTTTGGTCCCCATGAGGAGAACAGCTTATAATGGTAATTATTATATAATAATTAATAATTATTATGTTTTTTGAAAATGTAAAAATGCAGAAAGTTTTCTGTGATGGGTAGGTTTAGGGGATATAACCAGTCCCTCCAGTTTTCCGCGATCGCTGAATACAGCGCAAAATCAACAAAATGTCGAATTTTTTTGCGATCCTGCATAATTCCTAATTTAACCGCAAAATAATCACAAAAATGAAAAAGACCTCACAAAACATTAAATTATAATCACCCAATTGAAATATCTAGTTTAATTAAAGTTTCAATGCATTTTAACGTGGATACAGATGTTGCGGGAAAAGGGGAAACTCCTTTTCCTTGATTTATTGAAGCCTATAATGTAAAACGCATTTTGCAGCTGCACAGCTAGCACAGTGAGTGTCTGGCTCACTCATTGGCTGTGCTGCGGCAACTGCACATCCAATGGCACGGGCACCTCTGATGTGTGCGCCAATGAGCTAGCATCACGCCATTACACGTCAGAGCCCGCCAAGGGGGCGCGGCCTTAGCCTATATTATTCTTTTACTGTCTATGATATTAGTCCCCGAAAAACGCAATTTTAGCAGGTTTAACGACTGAAGCGACAACTTGCCAGGTTACTATAGTGCGGCCGGCTACGCAATACTCGTTCCCTACTCTCAGGGAACTGAGGTTACGATAGTAACCAAGTAGTTCCCTTTCGAACGGTCACTTAGTATTGCGTAGCTATACGCAGTGGGGACGCCATGCAAAACGCCGCACTATAAGTAACTGGTTGCCTTCTGCAGCTCAGGACCCCTCAACTCAGGATTTACACAGTTCTACAGTATAAATTACTATACCTGCTGTTAATATTTAATAGGTCAGGTAGAAAAATTGCCCATAGGTTGTTTTAAAAGTTAATTTGATGAGAATTTGATTAGACCAAAATAAACAAGCTTTATGCATTTTGTTTGTGATTTGTGTCATGTATGACTATTGTGCATCTGACATAATACTATTATTGTAAATGTGATGTCCTAATTATAAAATATAAAAATCGCAAATTTTTTCACAAATTTCTGGAAATTACCACCACAAGTCACCACATTTTGATCGCAAAAATCACACAAAAAAAATCGTGAAATCCTGGAGGGACTGTATAACATACAGTTTGTACCGTATAAAAATCATTATGTCTATGGAAAGTCCCCATAAAACATTGAAACTCAACGTGTGTGTGTTTGTGTTGGCAAAACCTCTGATCTGCTGCAAAGCAGCTGTGGCATTAAAGATGTCGGGCATTCCAGTGGACGGTTCCAGAAATGCGACAGCAAATTGTATTGTTCCCACATTCATGAACACACAATGTTCTGTCTATGTGCTTTAAGAAAACAGTGCTCTCTCCTTTTTTCCCCCCTTTTTTTTATATGTTTAGCAGTTAATCTGCTTTTCCACATACACAATTTACACTTGCTCCTATTCAACACTGTTCATATTAGAGGGTGATAAAGCAAAAAAAAAAAAAATCACATTCATATTTTTCACCTTTTTGACATTTATGTGTTTGCTTTGAAATTGCAAAAATGACACTCTTTTTGTCAGAGGCGCCATAAACGAAATATACTAAAACCTTTTAATGTATCTACTGTAAAATGCCAAGCAGGGACTTCTTTCAGTGATGACAGAAACAAATCAATGTGATGAAACAAACAAATGATTCAGAGATTTTATCATACAGCTGTGCTTGCTAAACAAGCATAAATACTGTTAAACCGTTTTTGTCTTAAATAGAATATCACAATCTTTAGGGAAAATGAATGGGAAAAAAACAATAATATAATTAATCATTGCAATACAGTTCAATAGTTTGGAGTCAGTAAGATTTTTTTTGAAAGAAGTCTCTTATGCTCACCAAGGCTGCATTTGTTTGATTAAAATGAAAGTAAAAATTTGTGGATTTGGATTCCCGCAATGACAAATTTCAATAACGTTTAAGCAGAAATTTTGCAACCGACTAGTCTAACCCCGACCCCCGGAGACAGTCGATTCATTTGTATTAGACTACTTAATCTATGAACAGTCAAATCCCATACTGAATGCCACTAAAAATAGGTAAGGTACATGTGATACATACAAACTTGCATTATGATCATCGTATATTAAACTTGAGTGTTCACTTTATTATAGACATTATAGACATATTTATTCAAATCAACTGAATCAATAGAATGGACCAATGGGTTTAAACCCAATAGCCTAATATAAGCAGATGTCCTCAAATAAAAGTTAGTCTACATAAGTCAGCATGTTAAGATATTGTTGTTCGTTACCACGGCAACCACTTCCATGTCCTAGTTTGAACATGCTTCTTGTGTATGAAAAGTATCTGTACACATGAATGGCGGCAAAACCGCAAGAAGCCTGACGTGTACTGACAACCAGGGCCGTAGCTAGAGGATTTGGGGCCCCCTGAAAGAATATTGATGTGGGCCTCCACCAATATCATATACTGTACAATAGATGAGCATGGAGGCCCACATATAACAGAAGATGGTGATGTTATTGTAAAAAATAACAAAAAGCAAGAAATTGTTAAATAATAATAAAACCAATTTGAAAAAAGTAACAGCAAAATAATGTTTTTTTCCCCCATCAGTCTGTTATAATTCATAAATCAAAAAGTAAACATTTAGAAATTGACAAGAATGCAGTAAAAAAAAACAAAAATCATTTATGATAATTTCCATAATGACCAACGCAATCTACCAAGAGCAGCGCAAATTAGCGTAGGGTTGCAAACCACTACTAACAATTTACTAACAACACAAACGCACCATGGGTTTAAGGAATTAAATAATGGCGCAAATACCAGTAAATTGACGAGCGCAAACCTTAGTTTGAACACTCTCCTCCCATAAATTTTGCATCTGAAAGGGAAACTCCTACAAATGCATATGCAGTAAAGTCAGCCACAAAAATAACTTTTTCAGCGTTCATTTTTCACTGCGTATTTTGAGTAAATCCTGACAGTATTCTTTTAATGCCAAAAGAAGCACAAGCTGTTAGAAAATCTGGCCCCTAGTTGTCCTCTATTAGTAGGTAAAAATGCATATTCTGTCAACTTAAAAGAAAGGGTCAAGAGGTCATGGTTTGGCTGGTGAGTATTGCCCAGACACTGCTGCTAAATGTCATAACTACACCTTTCATTAATAATCATAATTGGTGATGTGTTGGGGTGACAGTGATGTTGTGAAGATGTTTGGACCTGCCCTCCATTAGTATGTATTTTACATTTACATTTATGCATTTGGCAGACGCTTTTATCCAAAGCGACTTGCATTGCATTTCAAGGTACACATTTTACATTCTTATCAGTTCTTGCTTTCCCTGGGAATTCATTCATTTTATGAATAAGAACAGAAAATATTTGTAACATCACACACCCATTCAGCTGTGCCAGGTAACATGGGATGCAGTTCTGTTGATTGTGAGTTGTCTAAATGTTGTGTTTGCGCTCTGTGATCTTTATGAACTCTGTGAAGATTATAAACCACAATTTTTTCAGGCTGCCGTGAATGGCGACACGTCTGTGGGAGAGGGATTGTCAGAGAATGACAGCGGTCTGGAGATTACCAATGAGAACAGCCCACTGACTGCGGCAGAGCCACCTTCACCTTTCTGCCCCAAACAGAACGGAGGCGCAGCCTCACCCGCAGGTACACAGACTCATGTTCTGGGTTCAGCATCTGGGACATTCTGCCAATTACTTCAGAAAGTAACTTAAAACATCATGTCTACAGTAATGCAATTACAATGCAAGTCTATAAGGCAAGACATTTTGGAGGGTTTAATAGCAGATAAGTGAATAAAACATTTTTTAACCCACTTGATTGAATTGTCTCCGATGTATTTTCTGAGAAATTTAAATCTTTTTTTACATGTAAATACCACACATCCTTGCGCGTATCATTTGAAAGTTACCATGTTTAGCGACATTACATCATCTAAATATTCAATATAACTTTAGTAAGCAATTCTATCACACTAGTCTCAAACACGTATGTTGAAGTCTTGTAGCTATACTTTTGGAACAGTGTGTTTTAAAGTTTATCTTGGTGCAGAGCCCTTTTGGCTTGTTTTTACAAAATAATTTTCAATGGTAATCAACAACGTTACAGAGTGTAGACAATTAGCTTGATTATCTCCTCCATTGTCAAATATTATATTACTATTAGAAATGCTAATTGTTATTATTCAGTACATTTGAATAAATTAAATTAAATTATCACTTAGGTGTCTAAAACGTATAACCAGGTGGGCCTAGGATAAAATAATATCCAGTATATAGAAACTAAAGTGTCTAAATTTTCTTATACTTTGTCATGAGCTTTCTTAATCTTTCAGACGAGAGTGTGAACAGCATCAGAAGAAAGAGATCTCGTAAGCGCTCCGACACAGAGGAAGACAGTGCCTGGGATTCCTCCTACAGTGAGGTGAGAATTTACTTAATTTACTTACACATCTGATCTTATCGCACACTGACAGAACGCTTCAATAAGACACACCTATTCCAAAGTCCATTTTACTGCTGTTTCCGGAGACATGGCTGAAATAGGGCAAAAATAGTTGCTCTTCCTAGCGTTATTCTTGCTCATTTGCAGGGTCCACTTTACACACACATTTGCGCCGGATGCCCTTCCTGACACAGCCCTGCACTAGTGCTGGGACACATTCACACTTTCACACACACACACACACACACACACACACACACACACACACACACACACACACACACACACACACACAACAATTTGTCATATCCAATCCACCTTACCTGCATGACTTTGGACTGTGGGTGAAACCGGAGCACCCAGAGGAAACCCACGTTGACAAGAAAGGACTCCTGGCTCAGGAACCGGGGACCTTCTTGCTAAATCAATATATCGTTGAATACTGAGAAGACAAAACACTCAAAATGTCGTGGTATAATCATATTTAAATAGATTCCTCCATTCATTCACCTCTGCTGTGATAGACTACTTATGCATTTATGGTGATAAAAATACCACATGAAACACGAGAACTTACCAATAGGTTGCGTAATTTTAGAGAGCAGGTGCATCATGGAGGCTGTCTGAACAGATGCAGGAAAACACATACATAGAGATTTGGATATCACTTCCATGGAACTTCTGTGGATTATCCACATGAGATTTTCAGAGCAAGACATGCAGAAGAACGCATTGTGCAGCATTCCTGCACATTCCTTTTAAACAAAGAGTCTGCCATACACATGCGCTAACTGCAAACTGTGTGCATGTGTATGCACGTCTATTAATTTGTTGTGATACATATCTGTACCCACAACACATTTCACCCTTTAAGATGTTAAGGGCTATCCAGTCTATACTATAAAGACTCCTTAAAATCAGATACATGATGATAAACAGATACGACTGTATTATATATCACTTCTTATCTTTTGTTTTGTTTTGTGCTTATCTGCGATTTTCCTCTATACTGATAAAGCTTGTGCATCCAGTGCAAAGAGAAAACAAAGCAAAACATTGAAGATATAGGTCAGATTATGGGAATTGATATAGTTTACAAACTGAGCAGGTGTTGTTGTGTGCATAACCTTGCCTTACCAACCTATTATCAAAATGATCAAATACAGTGTATGGAATTATATTGTGTCTAAAGTATTGATACATGCTAGTACAATATTTACGTCTCATCCGTCCTTCGGATGAGACGTAAAACCGAGGTCCTGACTCTCTGTGGTCATTAAAAATCCCAGGATGTCTTTCGAAAGAGTAGGGGTGTAACCCCGGCATCCTGGCCAAATTTGCCCAGTGGCCTCTGTCCATCATGGCCTCCTAATCATCCCCATATACTGATTGGCTTCATCACTCTGTCTCCTCTCCACCAGTAAGCTGGTGTGTGGTGGGCGTTCTGGCGCAATATGGCTGCCGTCGCATCATCCAAGTGGATGCTGCACATTGGTGGTGGTTGAGGAGATTGCCCCTTCTATGTAAAGCGCTTTGAGTGCCGAGAAAAGCGCTATATAAATGTAATGAATTATTATTATTATTATTATTATTATTATTAATTATTATTAATATTTGAATGCAACTTTTGTCTTCTCCCATCCTGTAAATACTTGACTATTCCTGTCTATAAAAGTGTAAATAAGCAGCAAACAAAATATACATTTAGAGAGAATTAAAGTAAATAATCATTATAAATAATCATATTAATTTAGTTTCAGCGATGTAATATTATAATCTGACATTAGCCACCCTGCACTCTAGATTTTAGTGGCCATTGAAAAACCCATAAAAGTTGACCGCTAATCATTATTTCTATAAAATTTATATAAAATGTACCTATAAATATGGTACAGTACTAGGACTTATGGATCAGCTTATTGTTACGGGATTATGGTTTCAGGAAAAGGCTGACATTGGGTCTGGTTGTGAAACGGGTCTGCGGCAAAGGCCTCGCCCCAGGACTATTTTCCAGGCAGGACTGACAGCTCACAGTAAACCCTGCAACAGAGAGAGGGGACATAGTAAACAGGATCACAGCAGCATGGTAATGCTCACATTCACACACACAAAGCTGCTTTATGCTTTAAGTGAAGTTTTGTCTGTCAGACACTGAAATCCAGGCTGACGAACAGAGATCACCCTCACGACAGATTAAAGCTTTCATGCCACTGTCAGCTCCTCACTTTTAACTCAACACCTTTAAGTTGAGCTGTCTATCACTTTGTAATTATGCTCTCACACATTTGAAGTTGCCTGTACCCAGCCAATCAAAACAGTGGTCAGTGGTCATGTTTTGTCTGTGTTGTGTCTGTGTGCAAAGACAGAAAAAGTGCAGTAAAATGACATTAATTAAATCTCAGACCGATTAATTAGCTGTTGTTACTCCACCACCTACACGAACGACTGAATCAGCAGGGTTTGAACGATGGATGTGCCACAGTTACTACAGTTATTTAAAACAGTCATCTCCAACAATGTATGGTACTATGATAGTTAAGCAGGGAGTTATGATATTGGTATTGTACAGGAAACACTCATCTGGTAGACCATCTTGGTCAAGGTTCCTGCTGGCAAAAACAAGTCATGACCAGAAACTAGCTACCATGTTCCAGAATACGGCTATCCTAAGTGATTATTCCAGATTAAATTCAACTTAAGCTGTGTTGACATCACTGTGGCATGCCGTCAGTCACCACAGAAAATCATTTCGAACTGCCTCACAATTTGTAAAAACACACACAAAAACGTGTTGACAGAAATGTTATTGCACTAGAAGTCTGTGAGGGCAGCAGGTTGTACATTTGCCCCTTATTTTCTATTGTACCTATCATTTCAATATTTTTTATTGTTATTATTTTTTTGTTTTGATTTTGTTTTGCTTTGACTAAAGGTTGAAATTGTGTGTGTCCGTAGGTTTCTAGTGTTCCTGAGGGTCCCATACTGGAGCTCATGGAACAGGACTCTAAAGACTCGGCACAGAGCAGTGCCACATCCACCTCGACTACTGACACAGCCAGACAACCTGAGTACAAGGTACCAGGATATCACACACACACACACACAAATTCACAATCCACCTATCCTGTCATGTCCCGTTCCTCTTTATGTTAATGCACAAACAATCCACAAGTACCAATATTTGTCCACCTGCCTTCAACATGTAACAGTAGCCTCACAGAACGGCTCCGTTTGAATGTGAAGATAACAGCCTTTGTGCTTGTGGTGTATCCTCTCCTTTGCGTGTCACTAAGCCAGGCAGCTGCGCGTTTAGAGAGCACTGATGACCAAGACAAAGAGACCGTGAAGATCTTGAATGGGGGTTTTGTGGGTTATAGCATCTTCTAAGTCATTGTTGAGCACAGACTCATAAATACTCACTGACACTCGCACAGGTGAGGAAACAACAGCGCTGTTGAAATGGTCCTGACTGATTGAGAGTCGTGCTCAGACAAGCTCAGTGTCAGAGGTTTTGCTTGTGTCTCAGCCCATGCTCAATCCAGCTCTCTGATTGCAACAGAGCATTTGATTGTCCTTCTTTGTGTAACTGGATCAAAGAAATCTGTGCAGTGAGAAGGTTAATTGTCCATCTTATTTAAAAGGATAATTCTCCAAGAAATTATAATCTACTAGTCGAAGCCTGCATGATTTTTCTTTTATCTGTGGAACACAAAAGCAGGCTGGATGGGAACAAAACAGACCAAAAAACAACATAAAACTAGGACATACTAAAGAAGTCAAATATTCAGATTTAAAAATGTAAAATAAATTTAAATTGACATTAAAGCCATTATTCACTGAAATCTGTGTCTGTGTACTTTTCAAATCTAATGCAGGTTTCAGTGAGTGTGAAAATGTTAATTTATGGTCAACTATGTCTAATTTTCGCATATTTCCTCCTCAGGATAATAAAGGCTTTGGTATTGGAGAGTTAGTCTGGGGCAAGATAAAGGGCTTTTCTTGGTGGCCCGGGATGGTGGTGCCCTGGAGAGCAACAGGGAAGAGGCAGGCGTCCCACGGCATGCGCTGGCTGCAGTGGTTTGGAGATGGAAAATTCTCAGAGGTAACAAACAAAATGAAGGGTTTCAGAATACCACAACTTCAGTAGTTGATACTAATAGCAGTGAAATTTCAATCTCAATTTCAATAGCACAGCAAAAAATGATATTAAACATACTTTTTTATTTTAAATGTTAAATATTGATGTAAATATTATCAGTATTAAAAAAATGGTATAAACTTTGCTTCAAGTTTTTCCAAGCAATTATTCAAGTAAACAGTCAGTAACAAAATCAAGAACAAAGAAACAAATAAAAAGCAATAGAAAGAGCTTTCAAGTAACTAACATCAATATCAATTCAAGTAAACATTCAGAAAAAAATGATCTAAATAAAAATAAAAAATACTTATCATGGTTAAACATAATAACTTGTTTACAGCATCTTCTACAAATTTCAAAGAAAACAAACACCTGTTTTTCCAGGAGATTGCCATAATTTTCACTGCCACTGGCTCGATCTTGCTTAAATAAAGTACTGCTGACCGTGGTGACATCACTTGAATGCCATATTGAATTGGTAATACTGATACTGTAGGAAAACTGGTATTGTGAGATTGTTTTATTGGCGTTTTGATATGATTCTGAAGTACTGGTACCTCTGATATCACTAGTTTGAACGTCTCTGCAATTACGTGAATTATGAAACAAAACATTTGGCAGAATCAAATTGAATGTCATGGAGTGTGTGAAATGTAATGCATTCAATGCTAGTTAATTTAATGTAATAAATTCATTAATTAAATGCTCTGAAAAATGTGTTACATTATTAAACATCGAAGACTGTGTGTGTGTGTATATATATATATATATATATATATATATATATATTAGTGCTGTCAATTTATGACATTTTTTTACTGCATTTTTTTACTAAAAAAATATATAAAATGCAATTATATATAAAAGTTTTTTATATATTTTTATATACAGTTGTACATTTAATCTCCAAATCAGTGTAGAAATAGCATAAAGATAGTAGCCTATATTTTAAATATTTCTTTAATGGAATCTTTTTATGAAAGAAGGCATCGCTGAAACCAATACTGCTACTGATGTCTCTATGAAATAGATTTTTTCTCAATTTTAATTAATTATTTATACCATTAATTATAGGCATTCTGCATTACAGTATAATTGAAAGCTATCAATTTTAACATTTATTAGGCTTTAAAAAATATTACAACTTTTAATTTAAGTGAACTTAAAACAATCCTCACATAAACCCATTATATAAAATGTCATATTTACCTGTGCCCTTCAATATATTAGGGCATTTTCAGGTAGGTCTAACAGATAATAACAGAAATTTAATAAAATTATCAAACACTTCACAGTCTTCACTGCATAAGTTATAAATTCAATATAGATTAATCCTTATTAAAGCTACAAATGTTATTCAGTCAAGAGCAGTGTGCGATTTTCTCTTTTTCTTTTGTTCTTTTGTTCTTTTATTATTCTAATGACAGACAGCAACAGATTTATTAGGCCGCTGTCACTTTAAGACCTGCCGCACATGACATGGATTAACTGATACGCATTAAATTCTCTCAAAACTCTTTACATTAATTTAAGACTTAATTTAACTCATTTCACACTGTGTTTGCAAGGATATTTGACAAAACTACATTTTGGTATAATTTTGTGTGATTTTGTCCATTCAAGTGCTGTCTGAAGCGGCTTTCTGTGAGCACAAGTTGTGTTTCACAGAAACACAGGTGCCAGTACTGCACTGCATTCTCTTTTGTGCCTTATCATGCTTAAATGGCTTGAATGGTTTTAAAGTATTTGCATGGATAAAATCGTGAACATATATTGTAACGCTAGCCAAAGGATGACGGGAAAAAAGCTGGTGCTGCCTTAATTGGGTTAAACTGAAAAGATTAATCACATGCGTTAATGCGTTTTACAGCACTAATATATATAGGGCCCTATCTTGCACCCAGCGCAGTTGACTTTGTACACCGACGCATGTATCATTCCTATTTTGCACCCGCGCACAGCGGACTTTTCCCTCCACAGACGCACGTTGGTAAATTAGGGAATGAACTTGCTCTCCCGGGGGGCGGTTCAGCGAAAAGAGGAGGCGTGTTCCGGCGCAAACGTTCCCTGGTGCTATTTTGCAGGTTTAGAAAACAATTCCGCCACTGACCAGGAAAAACCTAGTCTAAAGTCAGTGGTGCTATTATTGTGCATGTTATTCATATGCTATTTTAAGGGCGCATGCTTGGCCATAATGTAGCGTGTGCACAATGTGCATAAACTTTGATTCTCTCATCTACACAGAAGCAGCAGTTTTCTTTTTTGCAAATCATAGGCTACATTATTACAAGGAAAAATATTAACACACGAGAGAAATCATTGTTGTGTCCATGAAGATGTGAAAAAATAGGCATAAATCTAGCTTACACATTTACCCAAATTATTATACGCCTGTTTAACCGAAGCTAATTTGGGTGGGTTTCTCCCTCCCCATAAAATGTCACTTGTCTGTCTTTTACGGCCCTGATGAGAACGTCGGTCTCCTCGGCTTTGAACCGCTCCTGTCGTGCGCCTGGCCAATCCACCGTTATAATAGCAATCCGCCAAGGAACAAGCGCGCCTGCTCTTAAAGGGAATGTGAGATTTCGCTCTGATTGGTTTATTTCACGTTATGCCCAAACCACACCTATGAATAATGAAGCTACTTCAAACCAAACCATTTTAGATTTGCGTCGGGTGCAAGAGTCATTTATCCCGCTGGTATAATAGCAACAGCACCCAAGATCCGCCCACAAAGTTACTTGCGTTTTGCGTTTGATACTTGCGTGTCAGATCGTTAAAATAGGGCCCATAGTGTATTACATACACAATTAAATTATTAACTTAACATGCACACAAACAAATGCTTGCCCTGAGCCCTGGTTACTTTCTGACCCTGGTGTCATGTGTATTTTGCAGGTGTCTGCTGACAAACTCGATTCCATCACAGCCTTCCCGAAGTTTTTCAACCAGTCATCCTACACTAAACTGGCTTCCTACCGTAGAGCAATCTTCCAGTCCCTGGAGGTGAGAGCAGAGAGCAGTCTGTGTTCATTGTTTTATAGCACTATTTTCTCCTATGGGGCAATTAGCTGCAACATCTGTATGTGTTTACGTGTGAGATAAATAGGAGACTGGGAAAACACTCATCTGGAAAGTCTGGAATTCCCCAGATCTTCCTTAATTATCTCTCTGTGAATCGTACCTCCTAACAAACTTAACAGAAGCATCCAAGCCCAGACATGCACCAGATCGACAGGACTGGCTACACTTTACTTTCTCTCTCTCTCTCTCTCTCTCTGTTTTTGTACCCCACTCTTTTGCAGTCTCCATACAGCATGATTAATATCTGCAATTTGTCTCTATTTCTACTGAGAGGATAGTCTTTCTGAATACATGTTATTTTAGACACAGTACACATAGTTGGTTTTATTCCACCTGAGACATTTGTTTCCAGGATGGTTTCTGTTTTCTTACAGTTAATCTGACATACTGCTTTCCCACTATCTGCGTGTCCTCAGGTGGCTAGTATACGGGCAGAGAAGACTTTTCCTCCGAGTGAGTCAGACAGTCTTGAAGAACAGATAAAACCTATGCTTGACTGGGCTCATGGTGGCTTTATGCCCAAAGGCCAGGAGGGCCTGAAACCCAGAGAGAACGCAGGTGAGTACACGTCGTCATCGTGAAAGCATCTCAGATCTCACACTCAATCCATGCAGTTGTAAAAAAATACTTGAGTAAAAGGTCTTAACTTGGGGTCAAATAAGATGCAGACAAAGGCTTATGACTATAGGTGGTATATTTAGTGACCACAATTTAAAATGCATTAATATTATTGAATGACATTACAAAATATTATTCCATGTGATTTTAATGAAATAATGTGTAAGCACCATGGCTACAATTTTGATTCCCCATATAATTCTGGCTGTTACCAATAAGTCAATAAATATTTTTGTTATGGCCTCTAACGGATAAATTGCAAATATTAAAATACTAAAATGCTGTTTTACTGAAAGCAACTTGCACTGGCATATCTTAAAAAACATATGTTTGTCTCAAGATGCACACCAGTAATGTTTTTTTCTAAGGCACATTTGAACTAACTAATCCTGGCTTAATCTAAGCCCTGTTTGTGAAACCAGACCATAGTCGACTAGAACTTGACTAAACAAAAACAGGACAAGATTGACTAAATATGATGGAAACTAAAAAGTATATTTTACACTGGACTAAGACTAAATGTAAAAATAGCTGACAAAATTAATTCAGTAAAAATATTCCCTTTATAGCAACTAAATACACAAACTATTTCAATGTATACTATATGTACTACTATATGTACTACTAAATTCAAACTATATAACAAAATATTAAAATAAATGGGTAACTTGAACCACCACGAGACATGAAAAGACAAACTCTTAAAACCGCACTTAAAACCGTTACAGCAGTTTCTACAGAAAGCCCTACAGACTGAGCAGTTTCTACTGGCAGAATCTCAAGCATTGCCATCTTGTCAAGTCATAGAAAATGTTAGCAACAGGAAAGTAATGTAACTTGTTGGTCAAGTTTTTCTCAAAGCTGTTATTACAAGGGAATGTTATGAATTCATTTGTAGTCTCACACTGTAGTTGAGTTCCAAGACGGCGACTTAACGAACAATCCCTTTTTTTTTTTGTTACCCCACACACATAGCAGAATATATCTGCAAAATCAAAAATGGATATTCATTTTGAGATTTGCTAAAGAAAAAAATAATAAGTGTCCAGAAATGCTTACAAGGTCTTGAGGACAAAACGACTTGATTATTTGAATTAGTTATATTATATGATTATATATTAACTGCTTTAAAAAGACTAATCAATTAATATAGTTATCATTTCTATATTTCTGTATTTATTTTTTTCACATTTTCGGCCCTGATTCTGTGGAAAACGTGTTAAATAGAGCTGAGACGTCTACTTTTATTGGCAGTTGAAAGCGTAATTAAATTATGAAAGCAAAATTATTAAACAAATACAACGAAATGTGTGGAACTTTGTGAACAAAGGGTGTTCAAATTTTGTGTAAATCTGTGGCTGTAAAGTATTTGTGGTATTGCTTAAAAATCAAGTTGCAGGGCCCTCAGGCATCAGGGCTCAGTCAGGTAATAGCAGGTTACACTCTCACACTTACCAGCTTAGTGTGTCAGATCATAGACCTCTGTTCCGGATTCATTAGAGCTTGTTCATCATATTTAAATCTCCGATACCTTAGGTTTTCAGGAGAGCAACTTTGGTTTCAGAGGGTTTCAGTGTTTTCAGAATTGAAGCTGTCAACTTTTTGAAGTACTTTATTTATCTTTCCCTTTCATCTGGGAAAAACTGTGAGTAATAGATCAGTTCAGTGAGTTTCCCAGGCATTTCTTTCCTGCTGACATCACATTAACCAAAAGCAACATTCACAACATTCACAGTCCCTGTCAGAGACCCACAACATAAGTTGAGCTGGTGCACTGGTGCAGTCATTTGTTTGCAAGGTTTAGTGTGTCTGGTCTCCTCTCATTTAAACATGTGTATCAGGTCCTTTAATATCTTTCTTAAACCTTCTGTTTAAAACATATCTAACATATCAATAATTTTTTGAATTTGTACCATTGTGTTTTCATATAGTTGATACTGGGCCGTAAAACCTGAGGGTACTTGAATTTGAGTTTACAGATGTATTTGAGCTGTCAACTTTTTGAAGTACATTATTTATCTTTCCCTTTCATCTGGGAAAAACTGTGAGTAATAGATCAGTTCAGTGAGTTTCCCAGGCATTTCTTTCCTGCTGACATCACATTAACCAAAAGCAACATTCACAACATTCACAGTCCCTGTCAGAGACCCACAACATAAGTTGAGCTAGTGCACTGGTGCAGTCATTTGTTTGCAAGGTTTAGTGTGTCTGGTCTCCTCTCATTTAAACATGTGTATCAGGTCCTTTAATATCTTTCTTAAACCTTCTGTTTAAAACATATCTAACATATCAATCATTTTTTGAATTTGTACCATTGTGTTTTCATATAGTTGATACTGGGCTGTAAAACCTGAGGGTACTTGAATTTGAGTTTACAGATGTATTTGAGTTTAGAACCAAGACACTGAATATGTTTTTTTAAACCACTGCAGAGATGAGCAAGCAGAAGTCTCTTGTACTGTGGTCTTAACAGTGGGATCAGAAAGAGAAAATAGCCTATCTAATTACTTTACGATTTGTAGACTGCTGGCTTTTTCCCACAGCGATTACAGATGTGGAACAGAAGAGTCTAACAGCTTTCTGTCTGCATGTTAATGGCTGTATTTCTCTTGGTAAATTTCTCAATGTTTTTGTCTAAATTGTCATAAAGTAATTCAATTAACCTGTCTGGACACAATAACTGATTAATGATTTATGATAATTAATAAATGTTTTTAATATTTTATACAGTATTTAAATCAGCACAAATAATTAAATAATCTATAGTTTGCACTAATTTAAATAATATATATTATTTATTATATTAATATAATATATTTTGATGTTGTTGTTTTTTGTTTGTTTTTTGGGGGCATTTTTTTAAAAGTCATTGTTACCAAAAAATTCTTTATTTATTTTATGAATAAATGCTGTAGTGATGTGGTCATTCTTGATAATTACTAACTAGCTGTTAAAGTAGTTCTCACAGTATGAATGCAAGTTGCTTCATTATCTAAGTGCCTGATCTATGAAATATAAATGTAGTTACACACAGTATTCACAATGTGTGAGCATGTTTGATTGTAACAGTAAGTAATATTAGTGCACTTGTGTCTCTTCCAGCTGAGTATTGTGTTTTTCCCGTGGCCTCAGAGAGCTCAGTGCTGCAGGACTCCAGCCCTCCGGAGTTCCCCCCCTCTGCTAAAAAAGCTCGACTCAGCCTCTGTAAGGCCAAGCCTGGCACTGAGGACGTCTACAGTAGAGGTTAGAGCTTACACTAAGGATATTATTCATGTTCATGGGTGACAACCGATTGTTGCACTCCAAATGGGATGTTCATTTGGACATCAAAATGTTTTTTTCAAAATGTATCTTTTTTCCCCATTGAAATTCTGAACAATTGATTCAGGCATATAAATAATTAAAATATAGTATTGTGTTTTGTGTGCATAGTTTTTGTACTTTTATATTTTATACTTTTGCGCAATTTAGTAGCATTGGACTTGATGTGAACAAGACATCATTGAGCTTTAACTCTTATAATGTGTTTGAATTTCCAACTTGTTGCTCATGACTGCCATTTCATCTGCTTTTCAGAACAAATGGTCCATGAAGTTTTGAAGAATCACAGAAGTATTGAAGGTGTGTAGAGTTGCAACCTGTTACAAGCCCTGCATTCACCCATTAAAACGAATAAGGATCCATTAAAAAAAGAAGTTTTTTTCTTCTAAAAAAGCCAGGTCTAGAGATGCATTTTTTTAAGTTGAACCACATTTAACTTTTTACAACGCCGTATCATGTTCAAGGCACTGCAGAAGTGCATGTTTACACAGAAACAATGGAAAAGAAGCGCAGTGAAATGCAAAAACATGTTCTGTGTGAATGGCCCCTAACAGCATTGGAGCCATGGCCTTGTATAAAATACATTTTATTTTTAGCAAATGTATTTTTGCATGTGTCAATACAAATATTTATATTTTTCTTATGGATGCACAATATATCAGTACCACGTTGATTTTTAAATTTATCAATCTCAGTCGATGTTAGATATATAATTGTTCATGCTAATTTCCTCTATTTTTACATTTAGATTTCCTTTGCCGTCATCTGTCACTCACTTAAAGTAAACTTTTAAGAACACAGAACATTTAATAACACTGTAATGTAATTTTAAGCCAATCAATATCTAAATATAAATTTTTCATACTGCACATTATAATGTTGTGATGCCTAATTTCATTTGCAGCTTTTAAAATGACAGATTTTGGTTTTTTGAGTTCTAATGTTTTTTTGTGTGTGACAAACGTGTATACGATTTTAATAATCAGCCATTTTACCAAAAACATGAAAATAAGTATTATTTGTAAATAATACACTGGGTTTTTAATTTGCAGTTATAGCTGGAAAATATATAGCTACAATGTAACTTCATCACAGTTATATTTATAAACATACATTTGCGGGAAAGCGATGGCAAACTATTGGATACAGTATACATTTATGCATTTAGCAGATGCTTTTATCCAAAGCGACTTACAAAAGAGGAACAAAATGCAGTTTGTAAAAGAGCCAACAATATTTGTGATATACAATACCAGGTTCAGTGGGACAACTAGATTAGGAAGCAAACTAGAGAGGAGGAGAAATGCTGAGAAGAAAAACGCTTCTCATTGGTTAATCATTTTCAGCCCATTCTTACGGATGGTTCCAAGAATAAGTTACTCTGGTATTTTGACTCAGCCACCTCAATATGTTTGCTTCCCTGTTTCAGAGTTCTGCCTCTCTTGTGGAAAGATGAGAGTGGCGACCTTCCACCCGCTGTTTGAAGGAGGCCTTTGCCTAACATGCAAGGTAAGAGTTGACCTTGTTCTCCACATTCTCAAAACAGAACACAACACAACTTGAGAGTCTGGGAACATGGTTCTCCAACACGCGCTGACATGATTGCTCATAAAATTGTCAAACAATAGCACTCGATACTAACACCTGGAAACCATTGTTGTATCTATCGATTACCTTAGGGGGACAAAGGAAGTGCCACGGATCATTTCCATCATCGCTGCATTATCCTATTACACTATTTGCAGCAACACGATACATTGCTGCAAACAGGGACTCTGTTTGTAGAAGGCTTAGCTATTTAAGTTATTTACACATGTTTTTATTTGTGAATGTGTCAGGATGTTTATTTAGAGATCTCCTACATGTACGATGACGATGGCTACCAGTCGTACTGCACCGTGTGCTGTGGCGGCAGAGAGGTGCTGCTCTGTGGAAACGCCAACTGCTGCAGGTACGAAACTCATGCTTCTCACAAACTCGTTTTTGTCCCGCAATCTCTCACTCAATCTCGCATTTCATTCCATTCTTGGAATTTTGTCACACTTCACTTCCATAACCACCCCCAACCCAGTGTTCATCTGTGAATATTGATAACTTGCAAGCTCAAACAAGTTCAAAGTTTGGGGGTCATCCTTGACAGTACTCTATCATTCGAAGCACATTTAAACAGTGTCATTCACTCTGCATATTTCCACATGCTTAATATTAACCAACTTCATCCAGCTCTCTCAGTTAAATAGCACTGCTATTCTTGTTCATGCTTTAGTCACTTCCTCTATTGATTACTGTAACGCTCTTTTTCATGGACTGCCTTCAAAGCTTCTCTACAAACTCCAGCTAGTACAGAACTCTGCTGCTTGAATTATCTGCAGAACTCCTCTACCTGAACACATTACTCTTATACTACAACACTTGCATTGGCTCTTGGTTAATTATCATATTGATTTTAAAATTCTTCTTAATTGCAGTAATCTTGCCCCTTCATACTTATCTGACCTTCTTCATATCTTACACTCCTACTCGTACTTTAAGATCATCTTCTGCACTCACTCTTATTCTTCCTCAAACTCGCACTACTTCTATGGGGTCCCGAGCCTTTTGTCATGCAGCTCCTTATTTATAGAACTTGCTGCCACAGGATTTGCAAAACAGTGAAAGTCTTCGTGTTTTTAAATCACACCTTAAGACCCATCTTTTTAGGCAGGCTTTTATGTGATTACTTTTATACTTTAATACTTGTATCAAGGCTGTAATAATGAGTATTTGTTTAATGTTGATTGTTTTATTGTGTTTGTAAGGCGCCTATAAATAAAATGTATAATAATAATAGTAACATTTTGGTATATTTATTTTTCACTAGTCAGTACACCTTCATCACAACCCAAGTTGAATTAAAATCACTTGACAATGTAAAATTACATTTAAAACAAATATGTGAATTAATGTCAAATATAAGAACACGACAGCAATAAAAACATTATTTTGTGTAGGTTTTACTCATAATCTAGTTATAATCATAATTACTCTGTGATGTTGAGGTGCTGTACTTTGTATTGTATTTTTGCATTTCTTTAATACAATTTTTACAGTTTTTTTTTAAGCCCTGGCTCTTCAAATTCATGTCAGGCCACTCAAATAAAATGCATTGTTTAAAAGTGCCACAGTTTCACCCTACAAATGGCTTACATATTAAACTCATAGTAGAAAAAGGTACACTTCACCTTTAACACTGTCGGTTTCATTTGCCTTTTAAAGGCTGTCTTTGATCAGTGTCTTTGCCCGCAGGTGTTTCTGTGTGGACTGTCTGGATATATTAGTGGGAGCAGGAGCGGCCAACAGTGCCCGTGATCTGGACCCATGGCGCTGCTACATGTGTCAACCGCTGCAACAGTACGGTGTGTTAAAGAAACGCCACGACTGGAGCCTGAAACTACAAGAGTTCTTCGTCAATGACAATGGACAGGAGTTTGTGAGTCTCATGTTAACTTTTACAGAGAGGGAAATTCTCTGTTTGCAAAGCTGTTTAACTATACGACATACTTACTTTCTTTTCTTCCAGGAAAGTCCAAAAAGTTACCCTGCAGTCCCAGCAGAGCAGAGACGTCCAATCAGAGTCCTTTCACTGTTTGATGGCATTGCAACAGGTCAATGATGTTTCTTTAGATTCTATATTCACCTTTTCTGGGGAAATTTACAGCATCAGTGATTCACAGATGTCAATAATTTGTATAATATGTGACTACCTGATCAAATATTAATATAAGATTTTTCCTTTACAAAGGAAACCCTGGTTATATAACCCTGGTTCTTCAAAAAGGGGGTGAATTAAAATAAGGATATCTTGAGTTTTACACGTTTTAGTTTATTTTAATGCTTGTTTTGTCTTATTTTTAAGTATAATAAGTCATATTGAGGCCTATCTATCTATCTATCTATCTATCTATCTATCTATCTGTCTGTCTGTCTGTGAGACATTTTCGAAGTACATAAAGTTGTGTTGTGTGGCCAGAACTATGGACACTAATGATTATGATTATTGGAATTTAAAGTTACTATGAATGTTTTAATGTTAATTTGCAGGTTATCTGGTGCTTCGGGACTTGGGCTTCAATGTTGATTTGTACATTGCATCAGAAATATGTGAGGACTCAATTTCAGTGGGAGTTGTCCGGCATGAAGGAAAAATCCAGTATGTGCACGACGTTCGCAACATCACCAGAAAAAATGTGAGTTGACAATTTTCTGTTTCTGTCTGCTATATTTGACGTTTTCACTGTAGATATTTTAATGATTTTTTAGGTATTTTATGGCTGTTTTTACATAATCAGCTTTCATATTAACCTAGTAAGACTCAGACCTTCAGCTGTTTCATTTGACTCTGAATGTATATAGACCGATTGGCGCCGTCACATGCTACACAGGCTACACGCACCTGGCCCAAGGTTATTTGTTTAGTAGCATGTTGCTTTTTTCAACAGCACTTGATAAGGGTAATGGCCTCACCTGAGTCTGGTCTTTGTCGTCACTCCTCCAAGTTTCTGTTTGGCTTCTATTATCTCTCCACCTCACATTCAAATGCTCAGACACACACAGAGAGCTGCAAGTTGTCTTAAGCCTCAGTGACAGAACACAAAGGCGCTTTCTCCCTTCCTAAATCCCCTCTCCTCAATTCATCCATTCACCCCCTCACCCTCCCATTCAATCACTCATTCACTCACCCATTGTTGTCGCGAGGCTGGATTGGGCGGGATCGCAGAGAGGGATGCATGAAAGGGCTCTTGTCGCAGAAGAAAAGAGAGAAGGGATATATTGGAGGGTGGTTTTGGGGCCCTGGGTTGGGTTATTTATGAAACACTGAAAGAATGAGAAGGCCTGAAAAGAGTCCAGCTGCAGATATGCTCTCGCACTGGCACATGCAGACGTGCCAAGGGTAAAGACGTATACACGCCATTCCCACAGTTTCCTTTAGCAGAACATCTGGAATGCCTAATTAAATAGCATTTAAGACCCCAGTGACCGGATATTACACCAAATTACTCGGATGTGGTCAGGCAATTTCCTTATCAACTCACGCTAACTTTGGCTAACATTCTAGTAGGGTTCTTCCAAAGTTATGAACAAACTTTCTTAAAATGTCATTAATAGAAAGTTTGTTCAAAGTTATCTGGGTTTTAATAATGTTCTTAAAACGTTAGCACACAAATGTTATGTATACATTGTTCATGGAAGGTTTTTTCTGAAACATTTTAGTTGGAAGTTCATCTAACTTTTTTTAATGTATACTTGTTTAAGAATATTCAAAGAACATTAAAAAGTAACGCTTCTATTATGTTTGCAAAATTATCGAAAGGAATGTTTCCTTAAAGTTTGCATAACCTAGAAAAACATTTTAAAAAACTGGACGTTTTGAATGTTCAGAGAACATTCAGTTATAACATTTTCATAATATTAATATGAACATTAGCAAAAAGTTCTTAGAACATATTTTTGTTAGCTGGGATGCAAAAGTCATGTTCCTTGATTCAAAATTCCGTTAATTTTCTTCATGGGGGATTGATTTTTAATGATAACTTATTAACCGTTAAAAAAGAGACTTACTGTGAGCTACACGGAATTCCTGGTGAAAAACTACATTAGCCATGATTCTGCAAATATATATATATATATATATATATATATATATATATATAGCATTGTATTTGTTTCCATCATTAAATCCGTTAAGTACACAGTTTTATACCTTTCTTTTTGTCTGATTTTCAAATAAGGTTTTGCTTCAAATCAAAGTTTTGTAATGTGATTCATTTCATAGCTGTTTGGTTTAGTCCATGGCTTATAACTTTAACAAAGGCTTTTTTTTTTTTTTTTTTATCCTTATGGGAAAACTGCATATGGATGAAAAACTGAAAAAAGGAAGTTGCACTGTATAATAAAACATCTGGAAACAAACTAATGGATCTTCAGAGTTCTTGAGGTGAATGTGCAGTGTAGCTGTGCTAACACTAGATGGTGCTGTTCTTTTGCTCAGATTGCTGAATGGGGGCCCTTTGACTTGGTGATTGGTGGAAGTCCCTGTAATGACCTTTCAATTGTCAACCCTGCTAGGAAAGGCCTGTACGGTAAGACATTAAAACTTATGAATATTATTAAGGTTATCTTTCATCCTCCCACACAAACCCCTTGTAGATTCTATCATTTTTTATGATAACATGCTGTTTTATGTCACATGCTGAATTATTTTTGTGGTGTGTTTACAATCCAATCTATGGCAGTGTGTTTTTATTAAAAAGTGTTTTATGTTAAAGTCATCATGTTTTGTAGCCTGGTAATACCAGACTCTGCTACTTCGCTTTGCTTCGTAGAGAGAGTCTGGAGTTCCGTAATAGAAAAACGTTTTCTTTACCGCTTGGGGGCGCTAGTCTGAAGCTTAAAATCATTGGTTACCCGTAAGCCAATCACATAACGTTTGGTTATGGCGTGTGTAATGCGCATGCTCAGCCGCATCTAACTTCCACTGTAAACACATGTATGATGCGAAAACAAAACCATCGAGCGAAATACTGGAGTGAACATGGCTGTGAACGACTTTTGCAGATTATGTGAAGTAAATCTACGCATCCACGGTACAATCAGCGTCTACGTCACGGCTCTCAGCCCGCCCTCTGTTCGTTGATTGGCCGGCTGTTTTCAGGCCGGAGGAAAACGGAAAGCTATGACGCGGTCTCAGACTGAGTACAGAAGCGAAATGAAATTGAGCGGAAGTATGAAGTCTGGCGTAGTCAGGCTACATGTTTTGTGCTATGGACATGAATCCATACATCCATCCATTCTCCAAACAGCTTATCCCTTGTAGGCTTGTGAGACGGACATGAATAATATCTCAAATTATACAGCCTGTTAAGTGCAGTTGTGCTATTATTTTCTAAGCCATCACACATATAATTTTAGCCCGGTGGACGATGAATGACAAAAATTACTAACATAAGACGCTTTTCCACCATCGGGCCAAACCATTCTTGTTGCTTAACTTTTAAATGATGTGCCAGTCCGGCCCAGCCGGTAAGGATATGGTTTCATTTTCCACTGTGGGGCTGATAACGGCCGCTCTTTGGAATGTAATATACTGTAAATGCGCAAGAGTTTACAGAGGCTTGAGATGTAAATAGCAACCACGTTATGGAGGATGACCAGATATTTCTATTGTGATAGAACAATAGAAATAGCATGTTTAGCCAGGTACAGAGAAACTGGTGGTCGTACACCAGACAAGTGACCAATCCAGAGGGTTGTTCCATAAAACAAGATTAGAATACAAGCCAGGCTTATTTTGGTTAGTCAGACTTATTGTCGGTGGATTCTGTTTCATAAAGCAAACTTAAAATAGTTCAAACTCAGTTACCCTGGCAACTTATGCTGGGAAACTAGCCTGGTCCAGGGCAGGCTAACTGTCAGGCTAAGCCTCAGTTGTTACACAGATCCTCTAACACTGACCGACAAGAACACAATGATATTACCACTGACACTCTCTCATACCATTATTGGACTTTATTAACCACTATTAGTCCAAAAATAAATACACAGTATACAGAAAATCAACTTAAATAAGGCTACAATGATAAATTAGACAATATATGTATAGTGTATATATATATATATATATATATATATATACTGTATATATATATTGATAGATAGGCCTAAATACAATATACTACAGGTTTTCTTTTTTTACTGGCTGAATATTTTGTGCCCAAGATTTAATTAGATTGTTTTAAAGATTTATGAATACATTTCTCTCTGGTTTTGTTTGACAGCTGTAGTACATGTTTATGATTAGAAGAACATTAGAACACAATCTAAAAAAAAGCTTTGTAAAACAGAAGTTAAAATCACAAAATTAAAAATAAATAATTACAAAAGCACAGTATAAATTTTAACTGGTAAGATGAATCTGAGCTTAGTAATTGACAGTGTATTAGCCTACATTTGATTTACCCCATTACAATAGTCCCTTTACAGTTATTGCTATCATAAAAATACACTTGTAGGTTTAAAATTCTAAATAAGGCACATCTAATGTCCAAATAACAAATATTTTAGCACACACACACACACACACACACACACACACACACACACACACACACACACACACACACACACACACACACATATATACAGTGCAATGCATAAGTGAATACACCCATGCTAAAGTTGACTAAAAAGAGGAATAAAAAATCATATTTTGGAAATTGAACTTAATGCCTTAATTTAAAAAATTAGGAAAAATCCAACCTTTAAGGACACCAATTTTCTTTGTGAATGAATAATGTATCGTAAATAAATAAATGTTCTTCCTTAAAATACAGGGTGCATAAGTGAGTACACCCCTATGTTAAATTCCCATAGAGGCAGGCAGATTTTTATTTTTAAGTATTTAAAAAAAAAAAAAATTAGGATACTATGCATCTTGATAAAGTTCCCTTGGCCTTTGGAATTAAAATAGCCCCACATCATCACATAGCCTTCACCATACCTAGAGATTGGCATGGGGTACTTTCCATAAGATCATCTCTCAATGCAAATCAAACTAGCTTTTAGGCTAACTGAAATAAAACCATGCCAATCTCTAGGTATGGTGAAGGCTATGTGATGATGTGGGGCTATTTTAATTCCAAAGGCCAAGGGAACTTTATCAAGATGCATAGTATCCTAATTTTTTTTTTTTTTTAAATACTTAAAAATAAAAATCTGCCTGCCTCTATGGGAATTTAACATAGGGGTGTACTCACTTATGCACCCTGTATTTTAAGGAAGAACATTTATTTATTTACGATACATTATTCATTCACAAAGAAAATTGGTGTCCTTAAAGGTTGGATTTTTCCTAATTTTTTAAATTAAGGCATTAAGTTCAATTTCCAAAATATGATTTTTTATTCCTCTTTTTAGTCAACTTTAGCATGGGTGTATTCACTTATGCATTGCACTGTATGTATATATATATATATATATATATATATATATATATATATATATATATATATATATATATATATATTATGTACTTTATTATGTCTTTCAATTCAAACACATTTAACACAATTATACAAATTGACAGTTCCTTTAAAGACATCATATTTTCCCCCAATAAATATTCCTTATTTTTCCTTCTACTTTTTTTCTTTTGTGATAATACCCACCAACACACATGATTAGAACAATAACCAAAAAGTACATAGTTAGACACTTTTACATATGATTTAAGGGGGAAAAGACAAAAAACAATAAATAAATATTAATACAAATGTAACATTCACATATTTATATCAAACTCTTATAATGACACATTATTCCTAATAGTTATTCAAGTAATATTATTTGAATATCAAATATTCAATATTAAATAAGTAAATAAATAAAATAACAAATAACTAGGCTAGAAATAAAAGGGAGGGAGGGTTAGATAAAAATTAATGTAGGCTAATATATATTCCTTTATTTTATGGAATATTCTTTGATTTTAGAGTTGCACATATCTTTTCAAAATGTATACATTTGCTCTTAATTTCATGTTATCCTCTCCATAATGTATTTTAGAAACTAAATCTAACCACTCATTTAAAACTGGGGTTCTTGCTTTCTCCAAAAAATTATTTCATTAAAAGCTGTAATTCTCAGCATTCTAAATACTAGAAGTTCACTGCAACTTATCCAACATCCTAAAGATAAATGATTATAATTAGAAGATATTTCTAGTGTTATAAAATATCGCATATTCATTTTCCGAGCAAAATGTATATTTTAGTCAGAATTATTGCGCTCCTATATGGCGCGCATGCGCGCAGCAGCGCTCGTTCAATATGAAGATTAGCAGAAAAATGGATACATTTGCATGACTTTCTAATTTTTACAGATGGAGAATATAACTGTAAAATGTAAGTTTTGCACTGAGGGGGAAAAATAAACATGTCACAAACGCATAAAACAGCACAAAATATACGCTGTTTGATGGTGGATCGATTTGATCCACGATCGACCTCTAGGGCTGCTTCAGAAACGCGTGCACGCAATTATCTAGACTTGATAAACCTGGATCAAATTAGTGAGATTGGGTGAACTTCAATTACCTTTTATGGAACCACTTTAGCCCCAACTTATTTGTTAGGCTCATTCAAGTCCGGTTTTGGAGTTTAATCCCCGCTTTTCTAAGCGTCTTTTATGGAACAAACCTCTGACTGGAAATGTCACTACACACCAAGCTCAAGTGGAAATATAAGCGTAACCGTTCCTTACCATTCTTAGAACCATTTGGCCTGATGGTGGTAAAGCGGCTATAGTAAATATGTAAGACTTTATTTTGTATAATGTTTTCTTTATTATATTATGTTTAGAGGGGACTGGGCGCCTGTTTTTCGAGTTCTACCGTCTTTTGAGTGAAGCAAAACCAAAGGAAGGGGAAGACCGACCTTTCTTCTGGATGTTTGAGAATGTGGTCGCCATGAGCGTCAACGACAAGAGGGACATCTCACGATTCCTGGAGGTTTGAGTTTCTTCATGGCTGTTATTGTTGGAGATGGATTGATCTGGTAGTTTCTCATTTCAATTTGTTTGTGTGTATCTCTAGTGCAATCCAGTGATGATTGACGCTATCGAGGTATCAGCTGCTCACAGGGCACGTTATTTCTGGGGAAACCTGCCAGGAATGAAGAGGTATTTGTCATCTCATCTACCCCACCTTTCTCTTTCTCTAAATAGTCTCCAGACAACATTTCTAAACCTTTTTAGTCAGCATTTTAATAAAAATGAAAAAGCGATATATGTACTATATGCAATTTTGAAATGAAGGTGCTTTCCTTCAGGCCTCTGTGTGCCACTGGGATGGATAAATTAGAACTTCAAGACTGTTTGGAACATGGCCGTGTTGCCAAGGTAACTTATTTTCCATCTATGAAAGGCTCTGGTGAAAATGTAAACCTGTGAGCCCTTTATTGATTTACTTCATTCATGACCTTGAGCGGGTTGTGTCAAGCATAGTCTCTTAACTCTCTTTGTCTTTAGTTTGGTAAGGTGCGTACCATCACAACACGGTCCAACTCCATCAAACAGGGCAAAGACCAACACTTCCCTGTCGTCATGATGAATGGCAAAGAGGACATCCTGTGGTGCACAGAGCTTGAGAGGTGTGTTCGCAGCAGCCAGATAATATCAAAAATATTAAATGTCAAATTCTTAGTAGGGCAAAAATATATTTTTCAGGAAAATCACGATTCACGATTTTATCAGGGTTCGGTTTCATGTTGGTTTTACTATTTTGCAAGTGACTGAACATTACAGCCAAACTAATGTCCCTATTTTAAAAACAAAGCCTTACAAGGTAACAAAACATAAAATAAAAAAAGAATGACAGACATTTAGGCCAAGTGGCGAAGATAAAAATCGTTGTCATTATTTTCTTTGTTATTAAAAAATAAGAACAAAAATACACATTATATATAGGCCTACACAACATACTGTACAAATGAAATAAACAGTGCTTTATTTTTTCAGCTACAGTAGGTGTATTTAACAGTAGCATTCAAGAAAGAAATTGAATAAATATAAAAATAAAACAATACATAGAATTATACATTGATTCTTATTAAAGCTACTATTAAAGTTTTCAGAGGATTTAGTACTCAGGAGTCAGGAGTGATTTTCTCTTTGTGTTTTATTAACATTAAAATTATTAACATAATTTCCCCCAAAATGAAAATTGTCATAATTTACTCTCTCAAGTTGTTTTAAACCCGAATAAGTTTCTTTCTTCAGTTGACAATAAGTTATTTTGAAGAATGTGGGTAACCAAACAGTTGCTGGTCCCCAGTGCCTTCCATAGTATATTTTCCCCTACTATGGTAGTCAATGGGGACCTGCAACTGTTTGGATAGCCACATTCTTCAAAATATCATCTTTTGTGTTCAGCACAAGAAAGAAATTATTACAGGTTTTGAACAACATTAGAGTGAGTAAATAATGACAGTATTTTCATTTTTGGGAAATCCCTTTTAAGGACAGGCGGCAGCATGTTTACCATTAGGCTACTGTCACTTGAAGACTTTAGACATAACTAACTAACTAACTGTTAGTATGTAAACCTTGTGTGTATTTGACAATATAAGCGCAATAAGACTTGAAAGATAACTTAGTCCAGTAACCAGGCGCTGTTTGACAGGCTTTTAGTGCCTGTGTGCTTCGGGTGTATGAGCTCAGAAAAGCGCATGTTAAAACAGCGCACTGCACGCGACTGAAATGTTTAACCGGCAAGGCTTTTAAAGGCAGGGTAGGTAGAAATGGTCTAAAAATTTTATTTTTCAAATTTGTTTAAACTTTATGTACATATCAATACATAATTAAAATGTAAGTACTCTGAAAAAGAAAGTATCAAAATCGAGTGTCTGTAGACCTCTCACGACTGTTTTAAAGAGATCTCATTATTTCCATTCACTCCACCCCCTCATTTCTGTGCTTCTTCCAAAGCCACGTCCCCAAAACACATGAACGCGCGACTCCGACCGCTGAGCTAGAGGACGCATTATTTACCTGAGACAAGCGGAGGGGAAGGGGCATTTTTTTGCCTGGTTTGCCTTCACTAACTGCATATGCCGGTACTGTAAATTTAGATTGCTCTTTCTCTGCCATTGTTTTGGTATTCCTAGGTTCAGTGCCTTCTTCTTCTTCTTCGATATTTTTATTGGCAGCTTGCAAACATAGTGCATTACCGCCATCTACTGGACGGAGGTGTGATCAGGTTCCGTGCCTCTCGCACTCCTCAAATCAAACGGTCGCGCGCAAGTGGGTAGGTGCTGTGTGGCAAAAGGGTGGTTGCCATGGTTGCGAGAGAGTGACAGTCGCCTAAGCCAATCCTTTGATTCGTCCCGAATCGAAATAATGAGCTGTGTTTAATACAGATTAAACGGTCTAGAGTCACTTGATTTTTATACTCTTTTTTTCAGAGTTCTTACATTTTAATTATGTATTGATATATATAGAAAGTTTTAACAAATTTGGATCTTTAATTTTTAATAAATCCTACCTACCCTGCCTTTAAAGCACATGCAAATAATTAACTTTTGTGAACTGCAGTGTCCCATGAGTTTAACTATCTCTGCGCTAACATGTGATGTGAATGTACATCGCATTGTACAGTATGTTGAGACGGAGGCACCAGAACTGCAACTGATAGAAAAAAATAAAATAAAATAACTCAGGAATATCAGGCCCATGAACAGAACAACCAACATACCACAACATAGAACTGACGAGCTGAAAGAAACAGGGCTTAAATAGACAGTGGCTATTTAACTAAACACACCTGAACAGAACTAAACCAATCAGTGACCATGGTGACAAACAGGCTGGGAAAGTGAGCTAATAAACTAACCGAAAACCAACCTAGAAACAAAGACATGAACAGGGGCATATACCATGAAGCCGGTTTAGGTGGCTAGCCAGGTATGTTTCAGTTTAGTTTGCACCAACCTTGGGTTTTAGGCACTATGAAAGTGGTTTGGCTTTTAGCAGTGTTCATCGCCATAGTAACTTACGCTCCATGGCTAACCTGGTCCGGGGCAGGTTATGTTCCAGGTAAGAGGTTGCAAACCGAACTTGGACCGATCAGCTGTGAGCAAAGGATAAAGTCACTCCACCTGTTTCTACTCCAAATTAAAGGTCACTACATAGCAAATGATTTTTTAAAGACAAAATCGTCTGGCTTTTAGTAATGCTTATTTAGAATAATAATTTTGTATGATTTAGATAATTATTATACCCTTAATCGATCACAAATGTACAATTTTAGTTAATCAATTATTATTACGCAGAGTTTAAATGAATAAATACATAAAGGTAATATGAATACGCTTTAGAATCAATAGATAAAGCTATAAAATGACTACATGTGAGCTTAAATGTTCAATTCTCTCAATACCTTTATCAACTGTATAAATTAACTTCACAACTTTTACTTGCACTGATATACAGTAGTGAGAATTTTTCTTTTAGTTGTCCTCTTTCATAGACAGCTAATTTCTTATTGCTGTATAAATTTGTTTAAATTCTTAATATTTTAATACTTTTATTTAATAAGTGAATTGCACTGCTTCTCTCGTGAGAAATGAATCGCAGTTTCACTCTTTCTCAGTGTGTGATTGGCTGTTCGCTACTGATGTCACACCTAAACTCCTAAACTCAGGATCAAAGCCTGAGTTGACAGAGAAAGTTGATGATCAGCATCATGGTACCAACAAAGCCTGGTTGGATTAGTGTGGTTTTGTCAACTCGAAACTAATCCTGCAACCCTGAGTTTGTTCAACTACCATCATGGTACAGGCCTCAGATCAAAAACAAACTCTAAAAGTGAACTCAAAATGTGACAATAATCTTTTCCAATAATAAGTCTTTTCCATTCATTATATTAGGACAGTTGTATCATCCTATTAGTTTTTACTTTATGCCCCTTCAAAAATAGCCAAATAAGTTTACATTGAATTAAATTGTGAATTCATGTCAGTTCATATGTATTTCTTTTATAAATTAATAGATCCGGACAAACAAATAGCATCACGTTTTTAACCCAAAAATGTATCTTTCTCTCGTCAGGATTTTTGGCTTTCCTGTCCACTACACGGATGTTTCTAACATGGGCCGTGGCGCCAGACAGAAGTTGCTGGGACGATCTTGGAGTGTCCCTGTAATCCGTCACCTGTTCGCCCCATTAAAGGACTACTTTGCATGTGAATAACACACGTAGTCCATGTTCAGTTAGTCCAAAGTCACACAACAAACACAATAACAAAGTACAAAACCAAATGTCCTCAATAAGGAGCTCTTGGAGAGCAGCTAGTCTCTGATTTTACAAGACAATCTCAGATTTGGAAAGATAAGCTGAGAAGTTGGGCTGACTTCAGGATGAAGGTAGCCTTGCCCTTGACCATCAGACCAAACTCAAGGTAGACACTGTGCTGTGACACTTAGAGCGTCGCTTAGTAAAAACACAGTTAGCTTTTGTACTAGACGTTTTTGAGATTGATGTGCCTGTCAAGGTCTTTGAAACTGCCAGGGTTCGTCTTGACACGCATGGAAAAAAATAATACAAAAATGCCTTACAATCTCATTTTTTAAATTGAACAAAACTTTTTACAGTATCTTACACATTTGACACATTTCCATGGTATTGTTGGTGTGAGAAAAATACTTGATGCAAACTTATCAATGCAAACTTAAACACCAAGCTGTGAGCCCTTACAAATGCATTTAAAGAGATGCATTTAAAGATTTGATTCCCCATTCGTGTTTCATACGGCCTACATTCCCTCTGTAACATTGCACAATAACAGTATAACCGGAGGGTGTTTTTATTAGCAGAACCTGAGGGCATTAGCCTGCTGAACTTATACAGTTGTTTTCTTGACAAGTAAGTAGTGTCAAGTGCTCAAGATAGAAATCAGTGTACTGTATTTTAACCTTAAAATAATGTTTACAAACTTAAACTCATTTCAACACATTTTTAGAGCTTCCATATTATACCTTGTTTTTTTAGATTGACCTCTAAGATGAGGGACTGGTGTAGATGAAAAATGTCAGCTCTTTATGGGTTTATCTCGCATAGATGCTTTCATTTGACTTAACACTGTTGTTGTTTTTATACTGACTGTTGCTACATACAATAACAAACACATTGTATCAGGCATTGTATCATTGTAGCATTCTGATTCTTAAAACCAATGCCTCATCTTTCTAAAACACTTATTGTGTGGTGCCTTTTGAAGAGAACAGACACATCCTGCCATACGAGGGTTGAGAAGAAGATTTCTGCTTTTGTTTATTAGACCTAATGCTGTAACACAAACTGTTTTATATGTCTAATTATATGCTTAATGAAAACTACTGTCCAAAGACAGAGCTTGAAGTGGAGAGTAACCTTTAATACTTCATAAGTCATGGAACTCATTGTTTAGATATTGCATGTAAATTACACTCATTTGTTCTGTAAACATCTTGACAGGCAAAAATGTATGTAAAACAGGACAAATAGCTTACTGTCATTGTGTTTTCTTGTTGTTGTTGTAGTGTAAACACAATATTGATATCATAGAGCTAATATTTTGCTTAGTAGATCTTTAAATGTGATGTATAACGCTGTCTTTTTACTTGTTTATTTGGTAACATAATGAACATGTTAATCTATACTTTTGAACATTAACAGTGCTTTTATACAGTCAATTTATATGTACTTTTATTTTTTATACTTTTTTCTGATAGTTTTTGTATACAATTTATTTTTCTTTTGGGACTTATGGTATAAAACATAAAAAGTAACCAAAAAATGTTAGTATCCTAAACAAAACCAATAAAGACAGACTCCAAAGATTGTGTTTTGTCTATACTGCTTGATTTTAATGATGTTGTTAATCATATCTGGGTCATTCCTGGGATTCGGTAATATTTCCATCCCCCAGGCTTTTTAAAGTGGTGGTTCACCAAAATTAAATGTTAAAAGCTTTTCGCAATAATTTGGTATGTCCATTATAATGAATAAAAATAATTACTGCATTTAAATATTTTTTTTGCATAAATAATGTCTTTACTTTAAATTTCAAGCATTGTATCATGTCCCTGAGGCATTTCACTGAATTTGTACTTAAAAAATATTTAACAAAATGTGCACAGTATCTATGATTTTTTGACAATATTGTATTTATTTACTTTCTAGTGAAAAAAAAGTCAAAAAAAAGAAGAAGATATTTTATAAAAAACAGACCATGAAGTCATGTCCCTCAGTCTGAACTCAACCCCGTCCCTCAACCATTCGCCCCTGAATAATAATTTAGACTTCACCCATATGTACCAGAAATGACATCATTCAGGTCTCTTTAACAGTGGTGCAGAAGATGGTAAGTATATCCTACTTTTTATTCATATTTTTGAGGCGTATTTTAGTCAGGGAGGGTACTGTCAAGCTTAACATCTCAAACCCATCACATAAAATAAAGATGGAAATTTATTTTTCTAATTTTTATTTTAATCCACAAGAACATACAAGTATATACAATGTGGGAGAGACAATTAAAAATGAAAGCATTTCTTGCTGATTACCACCTGACATGTTAAGGACTAAAAATTTTGGTTTTAGTTACATTACATTACATTTACATTAAATTAGTTACAATTTAATTTCAACATTAAATTGAAAACATTTTTTTACAAAAAGAAAGAGACCACAGTCAAACAATTACTCTATTTTAAACTTCATTCCCATGAAAATGTGTAAATTATCATAAAAATGTTACATTTGTAGTTATTATTAAATTGTTATGAGGGACACATGAGCAGTATAATAATAAAAGTCTTTATTGCCTGAGGTGGGAAAATATGATTTGTTGGAGGTTTGATGATGTTTAGAAAATGTAGCTGAATCCCAGGAATGACCCATCAACCAATTTGAAATGAATGTTTTAATTTCAAACGTGTAAAAAGTGGATTCCTAAACACTGACTAAACCCACTTTTACCAGCTATATGCATTTAAAATGTCCAGGGAAAACACAAAATACAGAATTTTGTCCAGTGAAATACTCACAAAATCTCCAGCGATACCACACTGACAATTAAGTTGGAGGAATATTTATTCAAATAATTGTATTATAGGAATTAGGAATATGAAGCAAAACATGGTTCCAACTGAAACAACACTATAGTGACCAACAACCAAATGATTGGTTTTTCTTACATATCCTCCTTGAGCTGCAGCACCAACTTTCGCCTCTTTCACATAAGGAGACATCATTAAACTTAAATCTTATAGTAGGCTTCTCAGTTTTCAGGCATTTTATTGGTATAAACTCAATGAGTAAGGATCTTCGTGATGAAATGGAGAATGTGGGAGAATATTTCAAAACCAAGTCTGGCACACTCAAACATGTACCTATGAAAAGCTGCACCACAAAGACATTCGCCAGTGACTGAAAAAATATTTATTTACAATAAAGCAATATACATAAAAAGACTGTGGAGGTACAGTTTACTACAATCTGCAGTCAATCCATAGCCTATACTGCATGAGATGCTCACTGTGCAATATGCAGTGAATTAGTATTCGCACATCTGTGCTTTATTCACAAGATGAAATGGTTAGAAAACAAAACAAATCGGAGTTCTGGGAGTCTCTGTAATATTGCTACTGGATACTACATCGTTTTTCCTGTACACTGCTTCAATTAAATAAGGTATTCAATTAAAATTCGTGTGGTATGCACGTGAATCACTGTTGTCAAATTAGCTTATTACGTAGCAAGCTTGCCTCTCCGGTAGGCCTATTTTTTGTCTCGGTCAACCTTTTAAAAGTCATTATTTAGTTAAAACGAAGCTCTTTTTCAACAGTCGTGCAAACGAACCCGCTAAAACAAATTACTTCCGGTTCATTCATGGGCGCCAGGATACGGTATTCTAGCCTAACGTCGTTAGTTGTTGTGCAAATACAGTTAGTTAACTGGTATTACAATTGTATGGTAATATGCAATTCCGAACGTATTTTTCTTAATCTACCTGGTTCGTCTTCTTTGTTTTAACTATTAATTCACATTACAAGTACAGAGATGTTTAACTGGCGTATTATATAACATCGTAATACATCCGGTCAGCATTTAAATGCTGAATTCGGATAGACTCTCGCTACTAGCCTATTGCCATAAAAAGGTATTGCAGAAATGTTACGCCTATATAATGCTATGCTATTCCGAATTCAGTCTGTTTTTCGTTCCCTTTGCCGTTTGAACCGTCTTTCTGTCTGTGACCAAACAGCATTCGAATGCGGGCCGGGTTGTAAAACGCATTTGATTGGTTGGACCAACTGAACGAACACGCCCCCATCACAAGCGAGTCGTTGTTTTGAGTCTGAACGAGACTCGGCGCAGCAGTGAGTGAAGTGAACAAAGATCTGCAGACCAGCGGAGATGCCGTTCGTTCAGTTCGTCATGTGAATTAGTAAGTATCGTAAAAGAGTATAGAAGCCAATAAAAGTTCTTTGGAATCGTTTACAACAGCATAAAGGGAGCGGAAGAACTGAAGTGTTGGGAAAACGCGTAGGATACGTTTCAAGATCTCTTATTAGGTTCGTAGACATATGTAACTATAAAGGAAAATCATACTCGTTTCGGTCGCGAATGACTCGGTGTTTTTAACGAATCGCGTGACTCACTTGAAAACACACAAAAAGACACGCACTGGTCGCCATCTACTGGGAAATTAAGGTAATATCCGTGAACGAATCTTTTTGGTCAACCGATTCAAAAGAATCGAATCACATGGGATGAATCAAAATCCCCCAAACTGATGTACGGTGTTTCCACGTTGCAAAACAGCAGAACGAACGCGTGCAATAGAACGTTCTTGATTCCAACGCGATCGACTTCCCTGCGTGAAATTGACCAATCCGATGATCCGCTGAAGTCGCGGGATCGCTACAGGTAGGACCGATTACCAAAACACTGAACCGACCTTGTGGTGGTCGTGGTAAGTAGTGGTAAATGTAATGGATTTTTCTTTATCTGTAAACTTGTACACAGTGAATGTAAATAGCTGGCCGCGCGACGTGAGATGCGGAAATAGCTGTGCGCGCGAGCTGCAAATCAGGGTATCGCTAAAGATTGTTATGCATGTTTGCATTGCATTGGTTTAAATATATATATATTTGATCAGAACCGTTAAGAGTGTTTGTAGTTATTAATATGTGGTTGCTTCACTTCAGCAAGAAGAAAATTTACATCATTTCGTGCACATTTTATGTATATAGATTAAAACACTGCAAGCACATCTAAGTTTAAAATATATACATTTATACGCTTTATGACGCCATTTTTTGTCTCGAAGTTATTTATATAGTGTGCGCCTTATAATTAATACAATAAATGTTTACAGGAAAACTATACCATCTCGTCAAAGAAAATATATTACTTAAAATAACTAGTTTTTTTAAAGCAATTTCCAGTCACCGTATCGCGGTGTGTGAACCTAATAATGTTGAATAAATTGCTAAGTGTTTAGATACAGCAGTCATTTTAGCATGAAGTTTCAGCAACGGACAGAAACAGTGTTTTTAAGACATTAGTTTTTGTCTCTTTGTTTCCCTGCAGCCGGTGTCCCATCATGCAGTGTGGAGGAATGGCTGCTGGGAGCGGGAGGCCGCTCGCGCTTCATTGGCTCCAGCAGCTGTTTCCTCCCTTTAAGTTTTCGCGGCAAATTGAGGGGTCCGCGTGCGCATATGCGAATGTTTTTATTTTATATTTTATTTTCAAAACGACATTTGACTTTAGACTAATAAACTAATAGTCTTCATCTGTGAGGACTTCCTGACAAGAAGAAGACTTATTTTGTTCGGTTGTTTGTCCTTTCAAAACGATTTTTGAGTGAACAAAACCACATTCCCACTTAATGTGGTTTGCGCATGCATTATAAACTTTACTTTTTTCACAAAATGTCAGAATCTGTTGTAAAGGAGTTATTACATACTTAATACTGTCTTTATGTGTGTATCATTGTTAGGTTACCTATCTGTAAACAATTATTTATCATCATATACGTTTTCAGACTAATTCATTACAATATCTCCACAGGTTATGGGAAAATGGTGGTTAATGTAAAGACTGGAGATGAGAAACGCAATCTCAGTGAGCTGTTGGACTGGCTCAATGACACACTGCAAGCCACTTTCAGTCAAGTGGAGCACACCTGCTCAGGTATTTTTGTTTTCTGGTTAATTAAAACATTTTAATTGAATATAACAGCTATGTTGACACTAACTGCTACTTGCTAACTTTTTGTATGAAGTTAGTTTTGAAGTTTATATCTTTTTCACTAAAACACTTTAATGGTGTGTTATTTCAGGTGCTGCTTTTTGTCAGTTGATGGACATCATTCATCCTGGATCTATCGACATAAATAAAGTGAAGTTCACAGCTAAAGAGAACACAGACATCTTGAATAATTTCAATCTGCTACAGGAAGCTTTCAACAAAGCACAAATCAAGAAAGTGAGTTTGTGTAAACTGGAAAAAAAACATTGAAAATATTTGATGCAGTTAAATTAGATTCAGGTTCACATTTTTCTTTTTTAGTTATACTGATGTGCAGTTATCAACATGCATTTTTGTCAACAGATGCTTTTTTTTCTCCTTTGATAGGAACTGGAACTGAAATTGTTGGTGAATGGAGACACCCTGAAAACATTAGATTTGCTTACATGGTTCAAAAATATGTATGATCACAATTTTGCTAAGCAGAAGTATAACTCTCAAGAGGGTTTTTTTGAAGAGGAAGAGGTGTCATTGAAATCAAGCAGAGAGTTTGGAATGTGTAAGTGTTTATTTTTTTGAGTTTTTATTATTGATATTTTGATATTATATATTATTGATATATTGTCTTTTTTTGTTGTTGATAGCTAAGAAGGTAGAACATTCTTCAGCACTCTACAGTCCTGCAGAAACAAAGCATCTAAACCAAAAAATGCTAAATGCTAAGAAGGTGTCAGATGAGTCTTCCTCCTGGATGTGTTTCATCAGAAAGTATTGCCCATCTACCTCAACTGATGCTGGATCAAACGTCTTCTGCAGTCAGACTCCATACTGCCTTTATTTATACCATGCTGTGGAGCTTGAGGATGGGAAAGAGACCAGTGTGGTCCTGTTGGGCTTTTTTGACAAAGCTACTGGGGAAAACAAGATCAGACTGCTTGATGTTCTTCATCTAAAGGAAGAGACTGCTGATGCTATCTGCACCTGCATCGTGCAGATGCTGAGGAAGTTCAGAATACCTCTAATGAACATGGCAATATTTTATTCAAATTTCCCAGATCATGAACATGTTCTCGCTGGTCTAAAGCTGCAGAAACCTGGGATTGTGTCTTTATGTGGACTTACAGATATGACAGGACAAGCGTGTCATAACGGTTTCATGAAAATGGAGTTTTCTGGCCTGATTCTGAATCTCATCACAGAAATCTACAAACACTTTCCATCTTTCCCAGCTGCTCTACAAAACTTCCTTGAAGATGTTGAGGGGTCAAACTTCAATAATCTCCTGACGTTTCAAAGCTCTCTATTCTGTAGAATAATCCAGAAAATGACGTTGGCTTGGTCAGACCTTGAGAAATACTTTGGATCTCAGGAAACAAATGAAAAAGCAATCTGTCATCTTCTCAGTGATCCCAAAATAAGACTCAATGTCCTCTTTCTTAGCCATGCTTTGCAACCGCTTTGTGATTTTCAGGAGAGTTTTGACCGAGGTGTCGGCGTGACACAGCTGCTCCAAGATGCTTCTCAATTAGTGAGATGTTACACAGCGAGTTTCCTCAGACCAAAAGCAGCAGAGTTTTTTCTTAGGAGAGGAAAGACCTCGCTTGTACAGGACACAGTGGGACATTTACCTAGAGGAGAGGTTCAAGTTGGCAAACAGGCTGCTGATTTTCTCCTGCAATGCTCTGCTGAGTTGTCTGACTACTTGGAGACATTCCACAGTTCCATCATCTCCTTCTACACGACTGTTACTGTTGATATTGTTGAACGCTTACCCTTCCCAGACTCCACCTTGCGAAACTTCTCATTAGTGTTGAGTCCAGGAAAAAAACTTGAGGTGACCGGCAAAGTCGTCCAAGATTTAGGTGTCTGTTTTGGGGTTTGCTCAAGCCCTGAGAATGTCAGCTTGCTCACTGATGAGTTTTTGGAATATCAGTTCATTGATGAGGGTGACGCACACCCAGCTGACCAGTCAATGGAGCAGTACTGGAAGACCGAGCTGAGGATTATGGGAAGGACATCTAGTTTTGGGAAATTAATCATTAGCTTGTTAGCCCTGCCCAAAACATTGAAAAAAGAGGTCATTTTTGAACAGGTGAGTGATATATTAACCAGATATCAGTGTGACAAAGTATTTTTCCAACCACTTTTAATGTACTTAGAGTTTCTGAAAATGAGTTTAGTTTGGAGACCTATGATGATATTAAAAGTATCTAGAACATCCAGACCACCTTACCTCCATAGAACCATCTAGAACATTCAAGCATTATGACAGTGGGTTGTACTCAAGCAGACGTCTAAAACTTTGGTTTGTATTTTTATGTGTGGTTGTCTGTATCTCAGATGATTCTACAAACTGACAGTCTCAAGGAGGGGAGAATGGAGGACTGTGAGGAGAAAGACATGGCTGAGGACGATGTCACAGACAGCAGCTCATATAAAAGCGCTCCATCACATCTCAGCCCAGAGACTCAAGGGAGCATCATATCCGGTAATGAGACATGCATATACGCTACAAGGCAAAATAAAAGACATCTCTGAACTTAACAACGAAAGACATTTAAGGAGCTGATCTCTACTTGCTTTGCATCACACTATAACAAATGCATTTGATTTTCAGATGTCATTGACTTAACGGAAATGGATGATATTGTATCAATTGAAGTGGAGGACATTGCACCGATGGAAGTGGAAGATATTGTACCAATCTCTTCTGATTCAGACACAGAAAGCCAAAATAACACAGAAGGTTTTAGACTCTATTCAGATATTCCAGCTAGTGGTATTTTATCCTTTGTACAGTTCTGCAACATTGAGACAGGTCTAAGTGAAACTTGCATTGCCCTTTTCTTCCAGGGGATCTGCCATATGTCTCTGTAATCTTAGATGATGATGATGATGAAATCACTGATGATGACGACGATTACAACTGTGATGCTGGTAATGTCATATGGAATTATGCGGTAAATATCTGCTTATTGGTTTTTGTTTAAAGTTCAGTTATTTATTAAGTTCAGTGGATATCTTGATTGAATGTTTTCCTTTTTCTGCCAGAAAAGAAAAGGAAATACATCTTCAACACGAAACCGTGAGAAACCAGACAGTCCATACCAGGTAAGTTCTATTATTAGGTATAAAAAGTACCTTTTCTATTGCTTCTGTGCATCTAAGTTAAAGGAGAACTTGGTAACTTTTTTAACGTAATAAAACTGTCTAGAAATCATTTGGATGGTTAAACAACCTGTTCTGGTGATATTGGTGACTTTCCCCGCTCCCCCCAGCGTTCCCAGGCGGAAAACCAACCTTGCAACTTGGGGACTACCGTCCCGGCAAGATAGAAATTGGAAGTCTCGTGAGAAGCGAGAACGAGAATGAGAACGAGCGCGAAACACAAATTGCTTTACGGCAATTCGACATAAACAAACACGCATGTATGATGTATTACCAGATTACCCACCTCGGTAGACATAGCTCCACACGATACAGTTAGCTTGCTCCGATCAAAACAAACGCACATGAGCAGCGGTAGAGAGGGGGAGGAGGCCGCCGCAAGTGAGTTTTTTACGACCGTGTTGTGAAATATACACCCTCCCACAGCTGTAGGGGGAGCTCGTGGGGAAAACATGCAACAACAAAAGGGAAAATCAGCGAAGAAGTGAGTAGAGTTCGCTAGAGTTACCGAGTTCTCCTTTAAAGCAGAAGTATTACGTTTCTGTGCCAAATGGAACAGGAGAATGTATTTTAACATAAATACATTTAAGTAAGGCCTCAGACTCTCCATTCAACGACTGCTGTGTTTCTCTCTTTAGGATGGTTACACAGTCGGTGAGATGGTTTGGGGGCCAATTGAGGGCTTTGGTCTTTGGCCTGGACTAGTTCAGATCTGGGACAGCAAGAGGCCTTGTGGCTCCATACGTAAAGTGATTTTCTTTGGGAACAGCATGCTGTCAGAGGTACAAAAATGATTATGCAGAGTCTCACGTGCGAGTATTGTGTTATTCTTTTATTTATTCAATGAGAATTATCATGTTATATATAATTGTTTGTCTTATTGCAGATCCAAGCTGACGATCTCCTGCCCTTCTTTTCATTTGCTAAGTGCTTCTGTTCTAATTCCTTCGCTACAGTAAAGGCGTATAAAGATGCCATTTTCAGTTCTCTGCAGGTAATGAATTTTGCTAATTTTGTTATTAGTGCTCTATGGTCCATGTACTAGCATGCAGTTTGCAATTTAGTTTTAATTACTGTCTGTAAAACCGGTTTTGGGAAGCTAAGTCTAATTCTGTCCAAAATTTCACTGGTAATAATTTAGTTTGCACTCTGTAACGCATTTGTTTAAAATTCCTCTCGGTGATGCTAGTGGCACAGAAATTGCACTTACCCTTTAAGGGTTTCAAAAACGTCCAAATGTTAGTACAGAAACATCTTTGCCTCTCATCGTGTGATTTGTCATGTGTCTCTAGGTGGCGTCCAGGCGCAGTAGAATGTTTTTTTCCCCTAAGACGGACTCTACGGATGAGCTGCTTAGAGTTATGTTGAACTGGGCCTTTGGAGGCTTTGAACCATTGGGCCCTGATGGACTTCAGCCTCAATCAGAATACAGTGGTATGCAGCAGTTAAGCACTGAACACTCTTTGACCTGCTGTATTTCATTGCATGGACTGTAGCATCATATGCTGTATTAATTTTCTGTATTTTAATCTTTCTTTCTCCCTTAGACAAAATTGATATGCCTCGATCAGTGAATGGGCACATGGGAAACCACAAAGACCATACAGGAAAGTTGTTTAAATTAACTGTATCTCTGAATAAACTCCCTGAATCTCTGGAACTGAACGATGGCTCGATAGACCTTGGGACAACAGATGATTACAGAAAACGCACGGATCCGAAATGGAATCAGAGATCCTCGCAGACTGTGAAGACCCGTAGAAAACAAAAACATGCACAACGGAATAAACATCAAAATGTTAAACCAAGCATACAGATAGAGTCCAGACAGAACAGCCAAAAAAGACGTATGTACGCAATTGATAGTTATAGATAGAAAGTAAAAAAAAATCCCATGTAACCTGGTGTTTATTGACTTGTTTTCAGATCAAATGGTGCATGAATTTCTGAAAAACAAGAGAAACATTGAAGGTGAGAAATCATTTCATAGATATTGCAATAAGTATTGATAATGAGTAAAGTTCATCCTAATTTTACTTCTCTTTCTTCTCAGAGTTCTGTTTATCATGTGGGAGTGTGCCTGTTGAAATCATCCACCCACTCTTTGAAGGAAGGCTGTGTTCAAACTGCAAGGTACTATATTTATAGTTATATTGCTAGAATTCGCCACACGTGGGTTACAGCTATACCAGCTACACTTATTACCAAAAATTGCATGAAATCAAGTATACAGTCATACAGTATCCTTAGACAAGCATTTTCAGTAGGTTCAGTTGCTGTGCAAAGAATATCACTAGTTTTAGCTGAATGATTTTAATGGTGTGTCTGTTTGTTTGTCACATGTAGTACAATTTCACGGAGACGCTGTACCGTTATGATGAAGATGGCTATCAGTCGTACTGTACCGTGTGCTGTTCTGGCATGGAGGTCATTCTGTGCGGCCATGACAGTTGTTGTCGGTGAGTCTTTATGATATTGATGATTCAAAATATAGAATCATGTCACTGTCATTTTTCATTTTTGACAGATCTGAAAACAAGGCTCATTTTCATCCATGTGAAATTCTATATGGCATCTACCCTAACTAAAGTCTATTGTCAATAAAAATCACTTTGTACATCAATGTGTAGAGTGTTGAGATAAATTCAAATAAAAGAAATGGTTAAAAATTAGGACCCATTTTGGAACATTCACACATTAGTTGCTGAACATTGTAAATGCTTTGATTTGTCTCAGAAAAGACAGCAGTGGATATTTATTAAATAAATATGTTTAAGTAATATGTTCCCATCTAGTGATTGTATAAGCATTGCAGATTTTTATGTTTTTTTTTTAAGGTCGATAATAAATCAGATGGCAGACAGACAAGAAGCAGACAACATTTTATTCTTACCTTTTTATGTATTTAAAATGTTCTCTCATTTGCAGTTTTGGTAGTGAAACAAACTATTTAAATAGAAAAATGAAGTATCTTCTCTAGTGTCCTTGGCTGAATTTGGTCTCTTTTCTTTCTCTAGCTCCTACTGTGTGGACTGTCTGGATATCCTTGTGGGTGAGGGGACCTTCGACCGGCTGAAAAATGTGGACCCGTGGACCTGTTACCTGTGTGCACCTGAGAGCAGCTCTGGAGCCTTGAAGCCCAGGCATGACTGGAGCATCCGTGTGCAGGAATTCTTTGCCAACAACAGTGCCATGGAGTTTGTTAGTGCTTGTTTCATATAGTTCATCATATTGTAAAAATATTGGTTGATCTTCCTTATTTGTATTTGTATTGGTTTGACTTCTGACATTTGTCCTCCTCAGGAGCCCCATCGTGTTTACCCATCAATCCCTGCTACCCTGCGACGTCCAATCAGAGTCCTTTCCTTATTTGATGGCATAGCCACAGGTAACTTCTCATCTTCCTGGATCACTTGTAGTTTAATACACGTCTGTCACAGTATGTTATTGTACTTGTCATGTGGTTCATTGAAATGCATTTTCGTGTTTCAGGATACCTCGTTCTGAGGGATCTTGGCTTTAAAGTGGAAAAATATGTGGCCTCAGAAGTTGATGAAGAATCCATTACCGTCTCCATGGTCAACCATGATGGAAAAATCACTCAAGTGGATGATGTTAAAAACATTACGAAAGAGCATGTATGGTTGCAAAATAATTTGTTTGTTTTCTGTCTATAAATGTACAAATGCACTGAGATTTAATTACAAATCAAAAGAAGAATCTGCTCAAGTTTATTCTCTTTCATTGTTCAGATTGAGAAATGGGGCCCGTTTGATCTTCTCATCGGTGGAAGTCCATGCAATGACTTGTCCATAGTCAATCCTGCCCGGAAAGGCTTGTTTGGTATGACAAAAGTCTGGATACTGACTAACTAACACATGGTTCACACATCAAATTTAAGGTTTTGTTGAACATGCAGCTGCTGAGCGGACTCAGTGCCTGGTCTCAAAATAAAGCGTATTTCATTGCATCTGAGATTCTCTTTACTCTGCAGAGGGCACTGGGCGGCTCTTTTTCGAATATTATCGGCTTCTGAATGTTATGAAGCCGAAGGAGGACGACCCACGGCCGTTCTTCTGGCTGTTTGAGAATGTGACGTTCATGGAAACCAAGGTTAAAGCGGACATTTGCCGCTTTCTAGAAGTGAGTGTGATTCTGTTGTGTTTGATAGAGGTTTGATAAAGACTCAGCGTTTTCTTGTAAATTTAAATAGCTCATGTTCAGGCTGTAAGATTTTTCTCAGTAGAGTAAAAACAGCTGAATCTCTCCATTTTTAGTCAGATGGTGTAATAAGTGTGTGTGGTTTGTTTTTAGTGTAACCCTGTGCTTGTTAATGCTGTGAATGTGAGTCCAGCTCACAGAGCAAGATACTTCTGGGGGAACATACCTGGCATGAACAGGTGAGTCTGTTATATTCATGACTATCACACCCACTTAAAGGGATAGTTCACCCAAAAATGAACATTTTGTCATCATTTACTCACAGTCATATCAAAATTTTCAATTTTGGGTGAACTATCCCTTCTGTGAAATACACTCAACTGTGTACAGTATTTAATTATGATATTCATTAAGTGTTTTCTTCTGTTTTGACCAGACCAATCATAGCATCTCAGAAAGATAAACTCAGTCTTCAGGAATGTCTGGAGGCCGGCCGCACTGCAAAGGTTTGTCATAAGTTTCTAGCCAAAGATATGCAGTACATGGTTATTGAAATTATGTCACAGTAGTGATAAGTTGTGACATCTATAATGTACTTAATTTGCAGTATGACAAAGTTCGCACTATCACTACGCGGCCAAACTCACTGAAGCAGGGTACCAATGATGCGCATTTCCCCATCACCATGAATGGAAAAGATGACAATATATGGATCACAGAATTGGAGAAGTAAGTTAAACTTCTATTCCTTTTACTGTAAATAAAAATGTAAGCATAAATATGTATTTAATGTATGCTCTCTGTCACACTTGCACTTTGACAGGATATTTGGATTTCCGAAGCATTACACAGACGTGAAAAACATGGGGCGTATGCAGAGGCAGAGAGTGCTTGGGAAGTCCTGGAGTGTCCCTGTCATAAGACATCTTTTAGCACCACTTAAGGATTACTTTGCTTGTGACGAGGTCCCCTTGAAATGAACAGAAGATTTTATGATGATGATCTTAATCTTTTTCTGTCAGTGTGACTCAGAGACTCAACTACTCAGGGACATGAGTTTGTTGCTTTTAATTTTTTTAACCAAAATGGTATGACTAAGAATCATAAGAATGAAGAATTGTATGGAATAATGGATGCTGGGAAAACTAAAGAAAGTTGATTCCATTTTATTGAAAATCACAGGTCACTTTTTAAAAATGTTTTCTTTTTCTTTTTTTCTCTCTCAATTTGTAATCAGGTTAAGCTTCAAATAGATTGACAAATTTGATGTGGGATTGAGCAAATTGAATAAACCTGGTAAATGTGTTTAGTGTTCATTTGTGTCTAAAGTAAGGAATATTATCAAATAAATCAAAAGATACAAAAACAGTAGTCTAATTCACCTCAGGGCAGCCACATCTTTGCCCCCACATTTTAAGAATTGAAACATTGGTTTATCTTCGACCCTGATAACTCTACATGACCACAGGTTTAATCTTATATAAAAGATGCATTTACGAAAAAAATGATTTAGATATTCACCGTTTTCATTCTTAGTGTTTAAAAAGTCTCAAACGGGTTCTTGGCTGTTCCCAAATGAAATGAGAAAACGACTTTTATTTTGAAACGTGAGGACAGAAGCATGTTTTAGATGGGCAGTCGTGGAAAAGTCTTCCATTGTGTAAGTAGTTGTTTAGTACCGTTTTGCAATGTTTAGAAGAAGATTAATAAGTAATATGTGTGAGGTGTTCACATAAACGTGCAATGTGAAGGAATGGCCGCTATTTTGGGAGGCCACTTGCGCTTCATTGGCAGCAGCATCCGTTTCCTCTCTTTCAAGTTTTCGCGGTAAATGAATGAAGCCATGTGTGGATAAATGAGCCATATTCATTCTCAAAGCCTTATATTCCAAGTGTTGCCACTGAATTCTGGACATACTAGGTGTAACGACGTCTTTATCTAAAGGGGCCTCCGGGCAAAAAAGAAAACATCTTTTCGGTTTGTAGCTTTGACTTTCAGTAATGTGTGGGTTACATTTTCAAAATTCCCGCAAATTACACATTAACTGACAATAGTGTAATTCAGTATTGATTCATTTAAAACCACAGTGCAAAAGTGTTAACATTATCAGATGTAGAAGTCCATCTTTATAGCTGAATATATTAGACTCGGTGTAGTGAGAAGCACACAATCTTTTGGGTTTGTTTCTGTCTACATTCACTGCACTTCTGATCTAACTTTTGTCATCCACAGAACACCGCGCGCAGTAATTACAAAAAAATAACAACTGTCTTGTCGATTTACCGCCGGTTTACTGACTGATATTAGACTATGTATTTGTGATTTCAGTGTCATATTACTCGTCTAATTGAGCGTACAATGATTTTAGTAAGTGCAATTGAGAAGTTTTTGTTTAGTGACTAATTGCAGTACAAATGTCGTCGTTAAACTGTACACAATTTGTTTTCTAGGTAATACTTTTTCAAACCAAAACCTTTTCAAACATTTTACACACAATTTCTCTGCAGGTTATGGGGGGAAAAATGTAGATGAATCTAAAAATTGGACTGACTCAATGACACACTGCAAGCCACTTTCAGTCAAGTGAAGCACACCTTCTCAGGTATTTTTGTTTTCTGGTTAAAACATTTTAATTGGATAGTCAACTTTTTGTGTGTGAAGTTGTTTGTGATAGTCCAAATAGTTCTCCTTCGTCATCTCAAAGTCTACATGGTGTGTTTTCCTAGGTTCAGTGTTTTGCCTATTTATTGACATAATTCCCCTCTGAATATGTTTATGTAATTAATGTAAAGTTTTGTACACTATTTGAGTTTTTTATAATCCATTTTTGTAGAAATAATTATGATGTGCAATGATCAACATTATTATTATCACCACATATTTGTACCCCTTTTATAAAAACTGGAGCACAAATTGTTGGTGAATGGACAAATCCTGAAAACATTGTACATTGTTCTGAAAACAACATGATCAGAGCCTGAAATGTGTAGGTGTTTACTTTTGAGTGCAATTTTTATTGACTGAGCTTATTGAAAAATGAAAAATGGTCTTGTAAACATGATGCTATTTGTCATCCTTTTATTCGTAGCTAAGAAGGGAGAACGTTCTTCAAAAATCAACAGTCCTGTATACAAACAGTCAAGGTGTCCAAACCAGAGCATGAAGAATGCTAAAAAGAAATCAGATCAATCTTTCTCCTGCAGCCCGGCCACATTGTGTTTCATCAGAAAGTATTGCTCATCTACCTCAACTGATGCTGGATCAAACTGTACCAATAGCAAGTGCAGTCTAGTATTAGGCAAGAAATGCCGGGAAGATATTACAGTCTTCTGCAGTCAGACTCCATACTGCCTTTATTTATACCATGCTGTGGAGCTTGAGGATGGGAAAGAGACCAGTGTGGTCCTGTTGGGCTTTTTTGACAGAGCTACTGGGGAAAACAAGATCAGACTGCTTGATGTTCTTCATCTAAAGGAAGAGACTGCTGATGCTATCTGCACCTGCATCGTGGAGATGCTGAGGAAGTTCAGAATACCTCTAATGAACATGGCAATATTTTATTCAAATTTCCCAGATCATGAACATGTTCTCGCTGGTCTAAAGCTGCTGAAACCTGAGATTGTGTCTTTATGTGGACTTACAGATATGACAGGACAAGCGTGTCATAACGGTTTCATGAAAATGGAGTTTTCTGGCCTGATTCTGAATCTCATCACAGAAATCTACAAACACTTTTCATCTTTCCCAGCTGCTCTACAAAACTTGCTTGAAGATGTTGAGGGGTCAAACTTCAATAATCTCCTGACGTTTCAAAGCTCTCTATTCTGTAGAATAATCCAGAAAATGACTTTGGCTTGGTCAGACCTTGAGAAATACTTTGGATCTCAGGAAACAAATGAAAAAGCAATCTGTCATCTTCTCAGTGATCCCAAAATAAGACTCAATGTCCTCTTTCTTAGCCATGCTTTGCAACCGCTTTGTGATTTTCAGGAGAGTTTTGACCGAGGTGTCGGCGTGACACAGCTGCTCCAAGATGCTTCTCAATTAGTGAGATGTTACACAGCGAGTTTCCTCAGACCAAGAACAGCAGAGTTTTTTCTTAGGAGAGGAAAGACCTCGCTTGTACAGGACACAGTGGGACATTTACCTAGAGGAGAAGTTCAAGTTGGCAAACAGGCTGCTGATTTTCTCCTGCAATGCTCTGCTGAGTTGTCTGACTACTTGGAGACATTCCACAGTTCCATCATCTCCTTCTACACGACTGTTACTGTTGATATTGTTGAACGCTTACCCTTCCCAGACTCCACCTTGCGAAACTTCTCATTAGTGTTGAGTCCAGGAAAAAAACTTGAGGTGACCGGCAAAGTCGTCCAAGATTTAGGTGTCTGTTTTGGGGTTTGCTCAAGCCCTGAGAATGTCAGCTTGCTCACTGATGAGTTTTTGGAGTATCAGTTCATTGATGAGGGTGACGCACACCCAGCTGACCAGTCAATGGAGCAGTACTGGAAGACCGAGCTGAGGATTATGGGAAGGACATCTAGTTTTGGGAAAGTTATCATTAGCTTATTGGCCCTGCCCAAAACTTTGAAAAAGGAAATAATTTTTGAACAGGTGAGTCACTGAACTATGAAAGCTTGAGAAACCTAATTTTCATTAACCAGATATCAGTCTGACACAATATTTCTCCAACAAGAGAGTTCATGAAAATGAGTTTAGTTTGGATTAAGAGACCTATGATGATATTTAAAGTATCTTAAACACCCAGACCACCTTACCTCGATTGCAATGCGTTAGTCTACCATCTAGAACACCCTAGCATCATGACAGTGGGTTTTATACAAGCAAACATCTAAAATTTTGGTTCGTATTTGTATGTGTCATTTTCTTTCTCAGATGTTTAATCAAACTTACAATCTCAATGGGAGTAAAATGGAGGACTGTGAGGAGAAAGACATGGCTGAGGACGATGTCACAGACAGCAGCTCATATAAAAGCGCTCCATCACATCTCAGCCCAGAGACTCAAAGGAGCATCACATCCGGTAAAGAGACACAGGTCGTTGTACCTTTCAAGCTGAAAAACTTGTCAAGTTCTAATGTTATAACAAGGTTAATAAAAGACTGTTGAGGAACTGATCTCTATTTGCTATACATCACACTCTAACAAATGCGTTTGATTCTCAGATGTTATTGACTTAAGGGAAGTGGAAGACATTGTGGCAATGGAAGTGGAGGATATTGTGCCAGTCTCTTGTGATTCAGGCCCAGAAAGTCAAAATGACCAAAAAGGTTTCAGGTTCTCTTTAAATATACCAGCTAGTGGTATTTTATACTTTCTGAAACCTGGCCCAAATCAAACTTTACTTTTGTCCTTTCTGTGTTGCCAGGAGATCAGCCATATGTGTCCAGTGATGATGATGAGTACAGCAGCAGTGATGATGATGACAGTTACAGCAGTAGTGATGATGATGGCGTATGGACTGCGGTAAATATGAACTTGTTTGCAAAGAAGGGTGTTGTTTTGTTATGGATATCTTGATTGAACACATTGCTTTCTCTGCCAGAAAAGTAAAGGAAGTATCTCATATAACAATGAGAAAACAACCAGTCAATACCAGGTAACAACTTTAACATTTCTAAAAATGAAAGACTTTTATTACTTGTATGCATTTTAGTAAAAGCTGAAGTGTGTAATTTCTGTTTCTAAACCTCATCAAAAGGAATTGTAAAAGATTGTTTTCAATTCAAGCCTTCAAGTTTCAAAAATGATACAAATTAACCATAAAAGTATTATAATGTGAAGGTCATTTGGTTCATCTGCTATATTCCAAGTTTTTAAAGTCATGTGATGGCTTTATGTGAGGATTTATAGTCATATGATAGCTTTATAATAAGATGGGAAGAACATTTCTAAAATTACACACTTCATCTTTAAAGTAATCTGAGTGATTAGATCTTAGACTGTCTAACGACTGCTGCTTTTTTAGGGCAATTACGCGGTCGGTGAGATGGTTTGGGGGCCAATTGAGGGCTTTGGTCTTTGGCCTGGACTAGTTCAGATCTGGGACAGCAAGAGGCCTTGTGGCTCCATACGTAAAGTGATTTTCTTTGGGAACAGGATGCTGTCAGAGGTACAAAAATGCAGTCTTGTGTGCAAATTTTGTGCTTTTATTTAGTCAACAAAAAAAATCATGTTATATATTTTTTTCCATTGTAGATCCAAGCCGACGATCTCCTGCCCTTCTTTTCATTTGCTAAGTGCTTCTGTTCTAATTCCTTTGCTACAGTAGCGACATATAAAGATGCAATTTTCAATTCTCTGCAGGTAATGCAGATTTTATTTGGCTAGTATCATGTTTTCGCACTGAACATTGCAATTTAACAAATCAAACAAATTGTCCATGCAAGGACATAAAAACAAAAACTGGTAAACATGTAAGCAAGGTTTAATACAAAATATTCTCTAGGTGGCGTCCAGGCGCAGTAGAATGTTTTTTTCTCTCGAGATGGACTCTACGGATGAGCTGCTTAGAGTTATGTTGAACTGGGCCTTTGGAGGCTTTAAACCAACAGGTCCAGATGGACTTCGACCTCAATCAGAATACAGTGGTATGCAGCGGATAAGCACTGAAGACATTCTTTGGACTGTAATGTTGAACTTTAAGTCTCTGTTTCATATTCATTGTATTTGTCTTTTTTTGCTTCCTTAGAAGAGGTTTTTATGCCACGATCAGTGAATGGGAATGTTGGATCCTCTCCGAACTACAAAGACTATCGAGAAAAATTATTTAAATTAACTGTATCTCTAAATAAACTCCCTGAATCTCTGGACCTGCACAAAGGTTCGATAAACCTAAGAAAAACAGATGTTTACAGAAAATTCATGCATCCAAGATTGAATCAGAGATCCTTGCAGACTGCGAGGACACGCAGAGAACAGAATCGCACAAACTGGAATATGCATCTAAATAACAGCGAAAGTATGCAGGTCGAGTCCAGACAGAACAGCCAAAAAAGATGTATGTACACCATTTGATATTTATTATTGCTATTGAAAATTGTGATGGTAAACAAAAAAAGAATCCCATGTAACCTGGTGTTTATTGAAATGTTCTCACAGATCAAATGGTTCATGATTTTCTGGACAACAAGAGAAACATTGAAGGTGAGAAACCCTCTTTCTAGACATTGCAATAACTGTTGTTAATGAGTAAAGTTCATCCTAGTTTTGCTGCTTTTCCCTCTCAGAGTTCTGCTTATCATGTGGGAGTACATTCGTCGGAATCATCCACCCACTCTTCCAAGGCAGCCTGTGCATGAAATGCAAGGTAGAGTGTAATTACACAGCTGTAGATGTTCCTCACGTCACACATTTGTAGTTTTCAAGGATATAGTCTAGGGTTGTTTTAATTTTCATGTTGGCCAGTAGGACACCTGCATCTACTTAAAGGGGTCATATAATGGTACATGCACTTTTACAAGTTGATTGTACTGAAATGTGTGTTGGCAGTACCTGTACACAACCATCATAAAATGATAAAAATCCATCCAGTGTTTTTTTTTAGATCTTCTTATGTTTTCCCCGGTCTCAAATCAAGCCGTTTGACCGTGTGACGTCACAGGCTCGGACGCCCCTCCCACAATTGTTGATTGACAGCAGCGTTTCAACACAGACCCGCCCTTGCTTGTGAGCGTGCTGTAAATCATAGTCCGCGCGTCATTGTTGATATGCTGGAGCACTGTCTATGAGCAGAATGGCGTCTAAGTGATTGTGGTGTTCTGTTCTTGGGTGTAACAACGAACACAGCAGTCATTTTGATGTTCCTAAATCCGAACCGCTGAAGACGCAGTGGCGGAATTTGTTTTCGAAGGGAATATTCCCCACGATCAACGTCAATGCTTTCATGTTTGCGCGAATCCTTTCACCAGATTGCTTTATAAACGAGAACATTGAAAAAGATATTAGCTCCTGTCTGAGTATGTGTTGTTTGTGCCTAATGACTGTCACAGTCTCACAGACTGCTTATTTTTTAAACAGATCAGTAAAATTTTAGTGCTTCAGCCCTGACAGTTGTACCTAACACTGCATAGATAACGTTACGCATCACTGACAAGCCTACATTTACCGAAAAAAAGTTTTTCATGACCATTAGCTGTAACATCAATCTGTCAATGAATTAACGTATACATCAGTAAACACATAGCGTTCGTATCTCACTACTCTACCCTGCCAGTACACACAAAGATAGATCAAAGTGACATTACGTTAACCAACCATTCAGAAACGTCCTGTTTTCCGACTCCGGTTCAAATTGATACGGTTGCACAGTGTCCTCAGAGACTCCCGCTGCCATTCTTCAAAACATACCCTCAACTGTTTTCAAGGCAACACTCCACCTGTGTTGTTGTGGCAAAACGCCCCACAAAACAGAGGGGCGGGGTGAGCAAAGCTCATTATCATTTAAAGACACATGCACTTAAACGGCTTGCTGAAAACAGAGCTGTTTTTGACCAGGTAAAATTAGTGTTTTCTTAGAATACTAATGAGAATTTTTAATTAAAGTATATTACAAACTTTTAATTTAGACCCTAAAGAATCATATTAGCTTGTACAAAAATGGCATTATATGACCCCTTTAAAGAGTTTGGCTATTTCAGCTACACCCATTAGTAAGGGATGCATAAAATCACCTATATACTGTCAGTGACTGGCCTGCATAAAGCTAAAGTCCCTTTAAAGTCAGTGCCCTCAGCAACAATTTATTTTAACAATCTATTGTTTAGACCAGTGGTTCCCAATTCCAGTCCTCGTGACCCACTGCTCTGCACATTTTGTAGGTCTCTCTTATCTGACACACTCAGTTCAGTTCATGGAGTCTCTCCTAATGAGCTGATGATCTGGTTCAGGTGTGTTAAATAAGGGAGACATCCAAAATGTGCAGAGCAATGGGTCACGAGGACTGGAATTGGGAACCACTGGTTTAGACAACATAATTTCAGAAATACAATCTCACAGTGGAATCATTAAGTTTGCTACTTTAACTCAAATAGCTGGTCCAACTAATGCTTATGCGCATTAAACAGTAAACAACTAGGCAAATGCTCATTGAAATGATTGATTCTAATGTGAACAGCATTAAATAGGCAAATAGCAAGTGAAGTGGGACTTTAACTGCCATTAACCACTACGATTTCTCCCATTAATCTTTGGACTGTCTATGTTTAGATATCTGACAAAGCTGACCTCAAACCAACCTGTTTGGGATGAATTAGTGTTCAAAATCTGCACCTGACCTCACTTATGCTCTTGTGTATAAATTATTAATTATCAAACATCTGTAATGAAACGTTTCGTTGAAAGTCTACACCCCTTGCTACAGCATTGTACTGTTCATCCGTGTTTAGTAATGCCACTACTTGTAACTGAATGATTTCAATTGTCGCGTTTAGTATAATTTCATGGAGACGCTGTACCGTTATGATGAAGATGGCTATCAGTCGTACTGTACCGTGTGCTGTTCTGGCATGGAGGTCATTCTGTGCGGCCATGAAAGCTGTTGTCGGTGAGTGTGGTTGTGTTGATCACAAATTATTTGTCAGTCACTAATCAAATAAGTAAATTAGTGACATTGATCATGTGACTGTTTTCACTCCCAAGCCCAAGTTTTTGCTAATGCTGGAGAACATGATCATCAGGGTTTATGCAAAATTTTGTAAAAAGTTAATGCTTTTAGAGTGCTGCTGTCATGAAAGCAAAAGGCGACATTCCAAATATTCTGAAGTTCAGGTTCCTTTTAAATGGAATTTTTGACTTGCTGTAAATTGCTAAATTGCAAGTTTTGACCACCAATCTAATTTGGTCTCTTTCCTTTCTTTAGCTGCTACTGTGTGGACTGCCTGGATATCCTTGTGGGTGAGGGGACCTTCGACCAGCTGAAAAATGTGGACCCGTGGACCTGTTACCTGTGTGCACCTGAGAGCAGCTCTGGAGCCTTGAAGCCCAGGCATGACTGGAGCATCCGTGTGCAGGAATTCTTTGCCAACAACAGTGCAATGGAGTTTGTTAGTGCTTGTTTCATATAGTTCATCATATCGTACAAATATTGGATGATCTTCCTGATTTGTATTTGTATTGGTTTGACTTCTGACATTTGTCGTCCTCAGGAGCCCCATCGTGTTTACCCATCAATCCCTGCTACCCTGCGACGTCCAATCAGAGTCCTTTCCTTATTTGATGGCATAGCCACAGGTAACTTCTCATCTTCCTGGATCACTTGTAGTTTAATACACGTCTATCACAGTATGTTCTTGTACTTGTCATGTGGTTCATTGAAATGCATTTTTGTGTTTCAGGATACCTCGTTCTGAGGGATCTTGGCTTCAAAGTGGAAAAATATGTGGCCTCAGAAGTTGATGATGAATCGGTGACCGTCTCTATGGTCAACCATGATGGACAAATCACGCAAGTGGATGATGTTAAGAACATTACGAAAGAGCATGTATGCAAGATAATATTGTTTGCTTTCTGTTAATAATTGTTCAAACCTCTCAGTACAAGTGCACTGATTAAATTACACATTCGATGAAGAATCTGTTCATTGTTTTTCTTTCATTGTTCAGATTAAGAAATGGGGCCCATTTGATCTTCTCATCGGTGGAAGTCCATGTAATGACTTGTGCACAGCCAATCCTAGCCGAAAGGGCTTGTTTGGTAAGACATGTCAGATGCATGTTGCACACAAAATGAGAAGCACTTTCTTGCTTTGGCAAACTATAATCTTCCTGGCTTTATGCAGCTTCATTGAGTCAGAATACCTATGTTTGCCAACCTTTTTCCAATATTCCAAAGTCACATGGTTCATGCATCAAATAGGAGGATTTTGTCAAACTGCTGAGCAGTCTCAACAACTGGTCTCATGTTAAAACATATCATTATTTCATCTGAGATTCTCTTTACTCTGCAGAGGGCACTGGGCGGCTCTTTTTTGAATATTATCGGCTTCTGAATGTTATGAAGCCGAAGGAGGACGACCCACGGCCGTTCTTCTGGCTGTTTGAGAATGTGGTGTCAATGGAAACCAAGGTTAAATCTGACATTTCCCGCTTTCTGGAAGTAAGTGTGATTTTTGTTTTGTGGTATTGATGTTTGAACCTGTTAGGTGTGTCAAATACCCTCTGCAGATTCTTGTAAATTTGTTAAAAAAGTGTTCAACATGTTAAAATATTTTTCTCAAATCATGGCCTCGCATTTTCAGTGTTATTTTTTTTTCTTGTCACATGGTGTAATAAGCGTGTTTGTGTTTTTGTTTTTTAAGTGTAACCCTGTGCTTGTTGATGCTGTGAAAGTGAGTCCAGCTTACAGAGCAAGATACTTCTGGGGGAACATACCTGGCATGAACAGGTGAGTCTGTTATATTCATATGACTACCACACGCACTTAAAAAAAAATTCGCTGATAAATACAATTGTGTTAAGTAGGGATGCACCGATACTACTTTTTCCAGAGCGAGTCCGAGTCCGATTCCGATACTTTCATTTTTGGTACTCGCCGATACCGTATACCCGATACCTGTATTTTCACTGCATTTGTCATTTTTAAATGTATTGGTAGAGAAACCAAAATAATAAATCATATTAGTTGGCTTAATTTGTTCATCAAATAAATATTTCCTTCAGTTATTTTCATGCTTAATGAAGCCTGCTAAAATGCATTGTATGAGCTTCTGTTACTTTTACTCTTCATTCTATTGCTCTATCATATCTTATCTTTCATTTAATAGCACAGCACATATTTAGAGCAGCTCCAGAAGGGCTCAGTGCTGAGGACTGGGTCAGTGATACAAATGTTTTGACACCAGTGAAATATTAATTCTTTATTCCAATTTTGATACTACAACAAAAACTACAGTAATCAATCAAATGTGGAAAAAAAAACACTGCATATTCATTACTGAATAAATTAAATGTAGATGGATATTTTTGTAAAGTTACAAAAGGTAGCCTATTAAGTCAAGAGCAGTGAGTAATTTATTTGTCCTTTTGTTTGATTAACATTAAAACAAAGTAGCAGGTTTATAAGACTGTTGCCCCTTTAAGACCGAACGCACAGGCCCCATTTGAATATACTGTCTACGTTCACTTGAATTCGTCAGTACAAGCAAAAGACGTGCACACGTCCTGTAATAATGTAGGGAATCACTCGTTATACATAAATCAGGTAACAGGTCATGTTTTACTTACATAAACGATTTAGTTTTAATCCAAATAACACGGGCTAAGTGAATGATCAGCAATCAAGAGCATTCAACAGAAGTTAGTTAGTGTGTGTGTGTGTGTGTGTGTGTGTGTCTCTCTCTCTCTCTCTCTCGCTCGATCTCTCTCTACCAGTTTGCGCATCTGTGCCACTGTGCACTCAATCCTCTGCATATTTTTCTCATCAGCTCGCGTAACACAGCTATGTGTTACTATATTTCGTTTAATATTCCACTAATAAGATACATTTACTTCATAGACAGCCTTCTTTTTATCCCTATTATTCTCTCTGTTGTCCATGTTTCTATGTCTGGACACAAGTGTACAAACGCTGCCTGGTATCGGTTGTTGGTATCGGAGCATTTTTACTAGTACATGAGCTCAGTATCGGGTCGATACCGATATTGGTATCAGTATCGGTGCATCCCTAGTGTTAAGTATGTAATTATGATGATATACATTAAGGCCTGGTTTAACGGACAGCTTAGATTAACCCAGGATTGTGCCTTAGTTCAGTCAGGACATTTAAGTAGCTTTTATAAACGGGGCTTAGAAAAAAACATTACTAGTAGAGATGTACCGATGTATCTGCCGTTTGTTTTACAAACATCCAATTATATCCTGTCAATCAAGGGTGCAGAAAAACGTGTCAGACTGCAACTCACATTGTGTGTGAAGAAAATCTCTCTTGTGATGAATTTAGGGCAAGTTAACGTGACAATAACGCTTTAACAGGTAAAAAATAGCGACATCAATGCAGGCTTTATTTGACCCTATGAATCACATGTAGTTCAAGCCAGGGTTGCCAGATCTAAGGTTTGTGTTACTTCTGATAAGAAACAAAGTCTCAGCTTTCAAATTATGTACATTTTATCATGAAATTCAAACAATAAATGGCGTTTTGATGCTCTTAAATGTGACGCGACAGATCGCTGTAGCGCCTCAAGTTCAAGCAGCAGTGTGTGAACAATATCACTTAATGTTGCATTTATCTCAGGAAAGTTAACCAGTGTTCACAGTTTGTTAGTTAGCTATAAAAACAGTAGAGAAGAGCTTATTTACTGTTAATTATATATGGATGTTTGAATAAATTTGCCATGAAGAATTGCTTATGAAAACTACCTTATGTGCAACTGAGTTGTATACAAGCATTTCAGATTTTATTTAAGAGTGAATATTATATCTGGAAATAAATATCAGTTGAATATAATAACTGTTGTTAATTTGAACCTCTAATATTATAGTGTAATGTAAGCTCGCGCTCGATCGGCCCAAAACCGTCATCCGACCAGCGCGGAAGTTCTTTACGTGTTACTGTCCTTTTCTCGAGGCAAAGTATTTTTTTATTAAATGCAATACATTTGAATATGTATTTTCTCGTTATTTCATCTGACTCCATAAATGAAAAGGTTTTAATGATATCTGTGGATCATTAAATGTGAGCGAATGTTTGACTATTCCTTTAAACTCTTTAATGGAAATAATGCCAAAATCGGTTAGAATAATCAAATGTAACAATTTATGTCAGGTAAATGTATCATGCCAATTTCTTAATCAATTCAAAGATAATCGATACAAAACATCAAATGCTCTGGAATAAAGAGAAAAGATGCAACCCAACATTAAGAAATACATGAGGCTGAGAGGTCTCACTCTCAGCCTCACGGGCTAATCTGAAGTACAGAAAGGCCCTGAATTTCATTATATAGACAAACCTCTTTCACATGGAAACATGTACTAATAAAATAAATTTGCATTCAGAGGTTGCACCTTTTGGGGGTGTGTGACCATTTGCCAGGAGATCACCTTTCTGTGTATGTCAGTTATCTTTAAACTCTTAAAAACCTTATTACCTTTTGTTTTACTTATTTGGAAATGAGACATTTGTACCAGTCGCACTGTGACATTTTTAAATGATACCAAACATGAAAAATACTCTGATAATCGTTCACATTAAAGTATCGGTGCATCTCCAATTACTAGTGTGCATCTTGAGACAAAACAATAGCACTGACATATTTTAAGATATGTCAGTGCAAGTTGCTTTCATTTTAAACAGCTCAAACATGCATTTTAGTCTGGGACCAGCTTAAGTCTTGTCTGTGAAACTAGGGGTAAGTGTTTTCTTCTGTTTTGACCAGACCAATCACAGCATCTCAGAAAGATAAAGTCAGTCTTCAGGAATGTCTGGAGGCCGGCCGCACTGCAAAGGTTTGTCATGAGTTTCCAGCCAAAGATATTTGAATGATCCCATTACACTTAACTGTGTCAGTGTTGTCCATGTGAGTTCTGACGCTGTGTAATCTACCATTTTGCAGTATGTAAAAGTTCGCACTATCACCACACGACCAAACATACAGAAACCAGGCGTCGATGACCGGCATTACCCCATCATCATGAATGGAAAAGATGACAGTCTGTGGATCACTGAATTGGAGAAGTAACTTTTACTTATTCTATCCTTTCAGTTTTACATTCTTTTCAAATTCAGTCACATATGTATTTGATTCATGTTCATGCACTCTTCACTTGCACTTTGACAGGATATTTGGATTTCCGAAGCATTACACAGACGTGAAAAACATGGGGCGTATGCAGAGGCAGAGAGTGCTGGGGAAGTCCTGGAGTGTCCCTGTCATAAGACATCTTTTAGCACCACTGAAGGATTACTTTGCTTGTGACTAAGTTCTCTCGAAATGAACTGAAGTTTATGGTGCACTTTTCATCTTTCTCTTTCAGAGTAAAAAGACTCAGGGAAACAAATTTTTGTTTTACATGTTTAAAAAGTAATAAACCTAGTAAATGTGTGTAGTGCTCTGTGAAGTGACAAGATAATAGACCTTGTGGAACTTTGTATAATTGAGAACTGAAATGAGGGTTGACCAGTGATCAAAATGAACTTCTCATTTATCCAGGCTGTAATTTAATTTATTTGAGCTGGTTTCCACTAAAAAAGGTGTGTGTTTTTTTTTTTATTTGTTTTTTTACTTATTTAAAATAAGTAAAGTGTTGGTCTATTTATATTAAATATGTTCATTTAATCAATTAATGGAAATGGTCACTACGATGTCTAAGCCTATAACTAAATATAAACTTGTGAGTTTAGAAAGGAGTATCGTCAAATGTCAGATAAGAGGAAAAACAACAACAACAGAGAATTCACCACGAGAAGTTTTATATCGGCCAGATTGTTTTGCTCAAATCCTGGTTTTCTTTTGACACTTCTATTAATGTTTGTGCATTTCATTACAATCACCACATAATTAATACTAAAATAGTTAACTTGTTCGGATGGTATTTTGCAGTCTTAAAACGAGTTACTTGCTAAGGCTTTACATGACCTGAGAATAGAGACTTTTATTTTGAAGTGTGATTGGTAGAGTCCTGTTTTGGATGGACAGCACCGTTGTATATCAATGATTAGTTTACAATGCTTGTAGAAGTAGTTAAGAGCACTAACGTTACCATGTGTGAAATGTTTACATAGTTAACAGTAGACCAGTTCATCTGTTGTTTAAACATGTTTCGTCAGGCTGTTAAGAAACTAGGTATCTATCATAATGTCAAAATTCGGTCACTGTCAACACTTGTATTACACGTGCTATGCTTTAAGAGTTCATAATGAAGACGTTTAATTTAGAAGTCATGCTTTTGTTTGTGTCATTATCAAAATGTTCGCAACTTAAAACAATGTTAGAAGTTTTGAGTTAAGACGAGTTTTCTAGACTAAAACTTGTGGTAAGTATTTATTAGCATTCTGGAATGATTACTAATAAAATACAACTTTACTGTTTTCATTTTATTCATTGAAAGTTATTTATATTCACAAAAGAATAATAACACCTGTGACATTCTTATAAAATGTTATTTTCTAAAAACACATAGCATCTCAAAGCATGCTGGTCAGACTAAAATAAATACATTAAACCCAAGATTTTCAGCCTGGGCATGGGAAAATATGTGAAACAGTTCATTTTCTTATTGTTAATTTCTATATTGTCCTGACATTCCTAACAAATTATCTTTTAAAACATTATATAATGTAATGTTCATGCTCTTCATGTTAGTTATTTTAGGTCCCTGCGTTGACTAATTCATATATTTAACAAAAAAATGTGGAGACTAATAGTAAATCCTTTTGGAAGCCTTTGAGGTTTCTTAAATACTTGATCACTGAAACTGGATGACTATTTTTCATGACTGAAGAAAGTCGTGTTTGTCTCAGTATTTAAAAAAAAAACCCCACATGTCGCATAGATTATAAAATCAGAATAACTATCCAACGTGTGGCTTATGAATTCCAAAAATTTACACCAAGATGGCTTTTTACTTTAAAGTATTTTATAGGAGGCACAAATTCACAATCGAAACTGCCCTTTTTTTCTCTATTGGCATGCAAGTATCCTAACCCCCTCTGTAAATTTAATAGCATTTGTTATGAATTACAGATTCTTTGATGCCAGATGCTGGAAAGCAACTTGTGACAACAGCGATGTCCACAATTAAATGTGTGGTGGTTGGAGATGGTGCCGTGGGTAAAACCTGCCTTTTGGTTTCATTTACAAACAAGTTCTCATCAGAACCGACAGTAAGGAATGGATTTTTTTCCCAATTATGTATGCAGTACTATTGCTCTGATTGATATGGTCCTCTCTACCAGCTTGAAAAAGAAAAATGCAACCTTTGTACCCATTATTAGTGATGACAGCTGAATAGATCGTTAAATCCCATCAGTTGCAATACTCATGGAAATAATCCTGTCAAGGTAGTGTCAATTCAGTTGCTTTGTCATGTTCTTTTTCAGGTGTTTGACAACCAAGCTGTGACTGTAATGATTGGTGGTGAACCATATTCTATTAGATTGTTTGATGCTGCAGGTATGTGATAATAATGCACTTAATCTATACACTTATAATACAGTGTGGGGAATATCTTAAACAGATTTCATATGAACACAATTTGCAAAACTCACAAACCTAAATATTTCAATATTTTGTAGGTCAGGATAAATTACGGCCCCTAAGCTATCCCCAAACAGATGTCTTCTTAGTTTGTTTCTCTGTAGTTTCTCTTTCCTCGTTTGAAAATGTGAAAGAAAAGGTGAGTCTGACATTGATCTGTCAATAATGTGGAATCATTTATTTTTTGCTAACAACAATTCATTTAAAATGCAGTGGGTGCCTGAGATAACCTATTACTCCCGGAAAACCCCCTTTCTGCTGGTTGGAACGCAGATTGACCTAAGAGACGATCCTATAACTATTGCAAGGCTTGCAAAAAACAAACAAAAGCCAATCAACCCAGAGACAGCTCAAAAACTAGCCAAAGACTTAAAGGCTGTGAAATATGTTGAATGCTCTGCTCTAACGCAGGTGGGTATGCTTGTAGAGTATGTTCTGTTTCTAAAGCCATGCTTTTGCTTTATTAGCATAACAAAGAGATTTGCTTTTTCTTTTCATTACAGAAAGGACTGAAGAACGTATTTGATGAGGCGATATTAACAGCTTTAGAGCCCCGAAGGTCCCACAAGACATGCAAATGTGTTATTTTATGAGCTGGACACAGCAGTATAATCAAAGATGAATCTGGACGTAATCCAACAGAAAGCATTTCTTTCTTTTTTTTATCAGGAAACAATAGCTTTTACTCAACAGTTCCCCCATCCCCATCCCTTATTTACCATGGTGCCCATATCACATGATTGGATATGTGTGCAGCTTTTACACATACAACTCTCTTTTGTGATACTAAAACACTCTTCTTAACAAAAATGTTAGTATGGAAGGCTAGAGTGGGGTAAGATGTGCCACTTTTTATTTAAGTTGTCAGATAATAAGAAGAGAAATGTGAAGTAAATAGGAGTAAAATAGGCCAATTTATATGTGTGGATGTCTGTCTGACTCTGTCATGACAGATAATTGTCATAGAGCCATATGAATATGACTTCTTTAAAACAATGTAATACTTGTCCCACTGTAGGGGTAAGTTGTGATATGTCAAGTTGAGTCATTGGGTAATATCTGAGAAATTTGTATTTAAAAAAAATATTTATACAGAAAGCTCTTGCTGAACATTCTTCACACTTTCTTTAAGAAAATACGTAAACGGAGTATTTCAAAAATATAGGCCTACATGGTTTTATACATTGCCACTTTACCAAAAAGTATGCAATATATTTTTAGACTAGGCTAAACTTTGGCATTGAGAGAAAAATGGTCAAAAATCACCTTTTCTATTTTTTTTTTTTTTTTGTCAGACATGGCCCTTTAAAAGGTCACATGACAGAAATTAAGGTGGTGATATGTCTTTCCCACTGCTACATTTATTTATGCGATTATACTTATTAAATTCAATATTAAAAATGTGGTCTTGTAGCCCAAGACTGGTTGCCCACTGAAATTAAGAAGGGTTGAGGCTGGTCGGTACATGGATGGGAGACCTCCTGGAAAAAACTAAGTTGCTGCTGGAGGAGGTGTTAGTGAGGCCAGTAGGGGGCGCTGCTCACCCTGTGGTCTGTGTGGGTCCTAACACCCCACTGTAGTGATGGGGACACTATACTGTGACGAGCACTGTCCTTCAGATGTTAAACCGAGGTCCTGACTCTCTGTGGTCATTAAAAATCCAAGGATGTCCTTTGAAAAAAGAGTAGGGGAGTAACCCCTGCATCCTGGCCAAATTTGCCCATTGGCCTCTATCCATCATGGCCTCTTAATCACCCCCATATATGGCTCATTGGCTTCATCACTCTGTCTCCTCTCCACCAATAAGCTGATGTGTGGTGGGTGTTCTGGCGCAATATGGCTGCCGTCGCATCATCCAGGTGGATGCTGCACATTGATGGTGATTGAGGAGATTCCCCCTTCTATGGAAAGCACTTTGAGTGCTGTGAAAAGCACTATGTAAATATAACAAATTATTATTATTATTAGAGATAGATTCATGTTATGGAAACATATCTGAAACTCAAGTTCTTAATGAAGACCCTCCTTAAACATGAATGAGTGTTTAAGGTACTCAGTCTCACTGCAACACAGTGTTTGGGAGATAATAAGGAGGAGGCATTGATAACTAAGAAAGGAGAACCAAGAGGCCTTTTTAAAAATAAACAGCTAAATACTCATTTATATATATTGTGCAAAAATAAATACAAATACAGAATAATTATGACAATCTTCAAATCATATACAACAATCTTCAAATCATGGACAACAATTAGAGATGCACTTATAATTTTCTTAAGGCTTTTTTAAGTTCACCATTACATAGAACAGCGTTTCACATAACAGGGAACAAATTCAAACAGAGTTGGGGTACTCGAGTCCAGCTTGCACTTGTCACAGACTCTAAAGCATTTTTACTCAGACTTTTGGGACTCGAGAAATGTTTCAGAGTGCAACTAAGTCCAGCGCTGTCGTTGAAATTCATGACTGTGTCAGTACTGCATCCTCACGAAAATCTATCATTTGCATGTGATTTTAGGTCTTGTAGTTTAAACATTCAAGTGATTTTCAATTGTCAATCGATTTCAATTTTCAAATTCAATAAGTCGTGAAAGATAACTGAATTGGATACTTGCACGCTGTCTGAAATGGCGCATACCCCCGAATGCATTTTCATCTTTTCAGATCCCAATACGCTGTTTCCATTCACTAAAGTAACATGGTTAGTTACCAGTTGAATTTATATCAATGATACAGTCAAGTCACTCAGAAATGTCGCAATACAGAAGTCAAGTCGGCAATAACTTCCATTAGCCTACATGGAAATTTTTAGTTTCCTCAGCAGGATACTATTAATGAGATGATGTGAAATTTAAAAAACATGCTTAAAACAAGCCTAAGATATTGACTTAATATTTAGATGGACTCGGACTCGACTCAGCTCTTATGGACTCGAATAAGGTGGACTCTAACCCAACATTGCAGGACAGATCTCTACACTACTGTTAGTGACCCGTATTCCATAATGGCCTGCCCAGAACTGTGTATCCTTCCCACCATGAGTGAAACGAATAAACCGAACTCCAGGTCCATAATCCTTAAAGACGTGTGTCATCTGAAATAATAATTTAAAAAAATATATAATGAGAATGACAGAGTTATTTGATTAAATTTGTTTGTTAATTTGCATTTCCTCTACTCACTTCACACCACTGCGTATCATTCCACTGTGAAAAGAAAACTGGTTCAGGCTCAAAGGTATAGATGGGTTTCTTCTTCTGATCAAGCAACTCTACACAGATCTGATACTCACACCCACAATCGCAGCGCTGGGCATACCTGCAGCAGACAAAACATTTGCATATTATACTTTAACTGGTATAATAAATAAACCACTGATATGGTAACATAAAACGAGAGTTTGAGTGAACACTCACCAGTCTGATATTTTGATATGAGGTTGCAGTTGATCCATGAAAGCAGCATTATAACCTTCTTTCTTCAAATCAATCAGCTGTTGCTTCAAACATAACCTGAGGACAAAGTTTACGGGTGTCAAAGAAGGCCTCAGACTCATCTATTGTCATATTGGTTAAACTGAATGAAAATTGTATTTTAATGCAAATAATTTCAGTGTGAACTTTCAACTGAAGAACAGTCATATCAAACTTACATGTACGAGGTGACAAAGCATTTTGGAACTGTGTTATTTGAGATTTTTACATAATTATCTTCAAGTCCCCAGCAGTCACCGCCATTCTGTACAATCTTCCATCCATTGAACGCATCTAATCAGACCACCAGAGAAGAGAACGTTACATAAATGGAGCAAGTGACATTAGTGGCAAAGGAATAGTGTTTTTTTATTATTATTACAACACAAGTACCAGAGGTTCATAAGCCTATAGACATAAGAGTCTTTGAATATTGTCTTGGACAAAGGGGGCTTGGAATAATTTAAACCTTAGTAAATAATTTTTTAGGACTTATTAGGTCCCTCTTGGAAGTTTGCCATTTCTGCATGTACATACTTGAAATGTGCTCTAGTCTAAAGATCAGTTTTTGTTCCAAATATTGCAATATTGAGGTATTCATAAATGCCTGTTTAACCAACATTTGTTGTGAGCCATAAACCAAAGATGATTGTTGTGGTTAAACCACTAAAGTAAAATAAAAAATGTGATTTTGCAATACCAAATCATAGAGGTGGTTTTCAAAGGTTTTCATCACAAAAAAAAAAGAAGCAAATTTTAAATGGTCAAGCAACCAACTTTTTTACGTTGTAATGCACATTTAAATATTACATTGTTTTTAAATATTAACTTTAATTGAGCGTTAGATAACAGCAAAGGTAAAAAATAATATAAGAAATGAGAATAAAATAGCTGTTGATATCGACCAATACTGATAATAAAAAATTTTTTTTAAAAAAAGAGTCCAATATCAACCAATAACTGATATGTAACAATTTACAATCAGCTGGTGGAGGATGGAGCAAAGTGGAAGATGTCTAAGCATGAATCTGTTCAGAAAAATAGCATACAAGCTGAAAAACTACAAAACTAACAGTTTAGAACATGTTGAGACAAAAATATAATTGTTGAGGAATATCAATACAGGTTCCAGGTCTGTGTTTCCAAAAAGCATCATAAGCCTACAGATTGTAAAAACCATTGGCACCATTGGTCTTTATGATCAGCTTAGGTTGACGATGCTTCTGGGAAACAGCCCAGAATATGAAGTGCACTGCTTTATTGAAACATTACTTATTTTCAGTCCAGTGGCTCACCTTCTGCTCTGGGATTCTTGAGTAAGTTCCGTCGTTTCTTAGTTATAAAGTAAAACAGGCGCCAGTCCTCTGGGGGTCTGGAGGCATCACAGGGCTGGATCCCCTCTCTCCGACAGCGCTCTCTCCAGTGTGCAGCACTGTCCACCAGCTCCTTCCACTCACGACACACCAGCCGACAGGCTCGCACCACCTGATGTTCAGGCAGGTTCAGTAGGATCTCCTCAACCACAGCTAGAGGAACATCTGGCTGCAGACAGGGGAATTAAGATTACCTTTAAGTTCTGATCCAGCTGTGGAACATGATTGCTGTTAGTTGGTCCGAGCTGGTCATCTGCTACCATGTTCCACCCCGACCATTTAAATGGTATGACCATCTGGTTTATTGCAATGATCGACTTATCATAAGGCAAGTCAGTCAATTTCAGCATTGCATGGCCAAGTTATAATATGATGCTAATTCTCTATAGCAACTGGCTAACTGAAACCAAGAACTCAAAAACTTACTGAGTCTGATCTGGGTTCAAAGTCCCTCGAAGTAACATGAATGTTCCCGCTCTGTGAATGACCCATTCTTGTTTTTTTTTTATATCTCATTTGATATCTATAAATCACTTTTGCACGTCTGTACCTACTTGTAAAAACACGGAAGTTACGTTTTTAAAAAACTGACAATGTTACAGAAGAAAAAAGAAAACGCTAATAATAGTAGCCACCTTCGCATTAGTTATATGAGAGGACCGATCTTCTCACCAGCGATAACGAATGTTTATTGCAGCAGGACTCTAATCTGCCTCTGGAAAACTGAAATATATCTGGCAGTGGAGCGTGACGACTCACTACCGGTTTGACGCTGTCAGCTGATCCGTTATATACTTTTTTCCAGTTTATCTCATTAGTCACATGTAGCAGCATTCTAGACTTCAAACGCCGCTGAATCAGTATAATCCTTATAATCAGTATAATCCTTTCACATGTTTTACGAGATTCAAAATCGAAAGTTCTATTACCGTAAGCGTCATTGCCCCGCCCACAACTCTGACGAAAACATACGGGTTCTCAGGAGTACTAGGTCTCTTTGCGGAACAAAAAAGGGCATTCCCTATTTGGCGGTTTTTAACCTCTTTACCTGATCTGCACAAATCGAGTAGGATATAAACAGAAAAAAAAACAAAAAAAAAAACAGTAAGTGGATTGTTGTAAACTTGATTTGTGTGAATTTGCTAGATGAGTGATTCTACTTTTTTTTTTTTTTTTTTATAATGTGTTACTCATTGTCATGGATTACATGATGTTACTGGCCATACCAATATAATATTTTCAGTAAAAAGCATCTTATATAGCTGAAAATCATGATTTCTTGTTGTCCCAATTAGTCAGTGTATTTTTGACATCATTGTCTAATAATTTTTTTTTTTTTTTTTTTTACTTTTTAGGTATTATTTCGTTTATTGTGTTTATAAAATCCCTAAATAGTCATTTTCCTAATTCTACAATTATTAATTCTGATAGGATGTGCGTTCTGTGCTTTCTCTGAGAAAATATTTTAATCTAAAAAATGTAGAAACAGTTATTTTGTAAAACGTCAAAAGTGTTACCACAATATCAAAAGGAAACCAGAATGTATCACTGATCACTCAGTAGGTTGTTTAAAAGTCTTTTAAACACGATTTCATTAGTGCTATGTGATCTTAGCATTTATGCTAGTAAGTGGTGGTATGTTGTTTTAAAACAAAAAAGCTGATTCTTTTAATTAATGTAATTAATGTAATTAATTAATTAATGGATAAATTCTTTGATAAGAATCTTAGACTTATTGGAAGATGAATTAAAAGATCCATGTTTGTACCCCTTAACCCAATTTATTGGTGTGTTTGATTTACTAATTATTTATTTGCACTTACTGAATGCCATTATAAATGCATATTATGTTGATTAAAATAAATTAAATACATAAAATAAATTATAATAAAAATACCAGGAAAGTTTGTTGATTGCGTCATTTCCCCATTTTATTCTACATCGGTTCGTTTTTTTATCCTCATGGGGGTGTGATCTCATTGGACACTTGCAGTTGTAGAATAAATTAATCATGTGTGACAAGTATTGTAAATAGTGTATTTCACTATGGTATCAATGATCAGGAACTTCAAAAGATTGCAATTGGCTTTGGTGTCCTAGTAAAGTTCCTAGCAGAGACCTTAAAGGAGAACTCCGGTCAATTTTAACATTGAGCTCATTTTTTTGTACATTTGGAGTGCTGTCAGTACTGAGAACAACGACAAAAATCGGTGTTGCCTACACCGAGTTATCCTCTTTTTAAAATTTGCACCCTGTTGACTTCAATGGGGCAAGTTTTAAACCTGCTTTTAGGCTGGTTTAGTACCTATGATCACGCGCGTGAACTCGACAATCAACTACTGTGGACTTCGACCGAAAACAGGATGTAAATACAGGTATGAGCGCTGGCTGAATAAACATAATTTTTATTAATATCTTTCACATCTACTGCAGTTAGATTCACCCGCGTTCACTCAGAAGGAATCACTCACATGACCTGTGCACTTGTAATGACACATCAAGGATGTTAAGAGGCTAAAAGCAGGTTTAAAACTTGCCCCATTGAAGTCAACAGGGTGCAAATTTTAAAAAGAGGATAACACGGTGTAGGCAACACCGATTTTTGTCGTTGTTCTCTGTACTGACAGCACTCCAAATGTACAAAAAAATGAGCTCAATGTTAAAATTGACCGGAGTTCTCCTTTAAGCACTTTGACTTTTCAACATTTTGATGTATCAGGACACGAGAAAGCGGAGACTTAACTGGAGAGGATTATTAGACTGATGAGTTGTTTGTCACTTCAGATACTAACCTGATTGAAACCATGATTATTGTAATTTATATTTTAATGAACTTAAGTTTCTCTTGCCTTTACACATAAATTGAGTTATTTTTTTACAATTGCTATAGACACATTCCTAAATACTTAGATACTTTTTCAAAACTCTTTACACAGTGAGCACAACATCAGTCTATGTGTGCAAAACTGTTGATCATTTATCATTGCTTTGACACAATGACATGACTTGACAATTACAATAGTGACAATACAATACTTGACATGACAATAGTGAGCCTACGGTCTGACGTAGAACCCAGAAGCGCTGCACTGTTTACACTACGTCAACAGCGTGGGAGAATGACGTGGAAGAGAAGAGATTGTTGAATAATGTTATTTTGGGGGGGTTTTTGCACACAAAAGGTATTCTCGTCTCTTCATAATATTAAGGTTGAACCACTGTAGTACATGGAATATTTTAACGATGTCTTTACTACCTTGCTGGGCCTTGAAAGTTGCAATGACGTTGCTGTCAATGGAGGGACAGAAAGCTCTCAGATTTCATCAAAAATAGCTTCATTTGTGTTCCGAAGATGAACGAAGGTCTTAAGGGTTTGGATGGAACGACATGAGGGTGAGTAATTAATAACAGAATGTTCATTTTTGGGTGAACCCTTTAAATTGTACACATTTTCAATGGTCAAAAACCAAATGTTGGTCACTTTTCATACAGCTGATACTTTTTCTTTTGAAAAAGAATATCTGAATAACAAATGGCTCTGCAGTGAGGGTGGGAGAGGGAGACTGGGCTGATGATGAATCAGGCATTATACTGGGATGAATCAGCTACAATGAGGAGAGTACAGATAGCTCAGGGTGGGAGGCAGTATCTCAGTGTCCCAGTCTATTAGCCAGTCCTCAGTCTCAAGCTCCACCAAAACTCCCACAGGTACGATGGTTGCTGGTTCACACCCCTGGTCAGACTAACATTGGGGATTCTGTATCCGCGGTGCTCCGTCTCTCCACCCCTCCGCACTCCCTCCGGCTCCACCTTTATCCATGGGCGCAATGGCTCCGCCTCAGTCTTCGGGCACTCGGGTTCCTCCTCAGACACTCGTCACCACAGCTCTGCCTTGGTTGTCACTCTGGTCCATCAGCTCCTCCCGTCATCCCCACCATGGCTGTTATCCCCAATCTTCTCCTCTTTGGTCTTCTTCGTCTGTCTGTTTGCTTTTGCCAGTCCTTTGTCTTCTTCTAGCCCACCTCCAAAGCCTCCGCCATCCCTCCCTCATCTCTTCTGTTTTGACGCAAGGTCGTGCCTTCCGGGAGGGGGCCTTATGTCACTTATATGTTCTGTCTGTTTCATTATCATGGACTTTTTGTTTTTCGTCAGTCACGTGTTCCTTTGTCTTTGTGTCCCACTACTCATCAGTTACCATGGACACTCATGACATCTACACACCTGTTCATAATTTAGTTCATCATCACTGTGTATTTAAGTTCCTCTTTTTCTATAGCTGGTGTGTGGTGAGCGCACTGGCGCTGTTGTACTGTGGCTGCCGTCGCATCATCCAAGTGGATGCTGCACACTGGTGGTGGTTGAGGAGAGATCCCTTGATATGATTGTAAAGCGCTTTGGATGTACAGTAGTACATATGAAAGCGCTATATAAATGCCTCATTCTATTCTATTCTATTCTATTCTTTTTGACTGTTCTGTTCAGTGTCGGGTATTGGTTGGTGTATGTTGTGTGATCGTAGAACAGCCTACACTCTGTTACTTTGCCTTCATCAATGTGGATTACTTGAGTTTGTTTTCATTAAAGAGCCCTTTTGTTTATTGAAACCTTTTTGAACTTTCCTTCATTATCACCTGGACCTAACTGTGACAAGGTGTTATGATTAAAGTACACACAAGTACAAATGTTTGAGATGCAGTCAGGAAAGTATAATAATAAATGAAACAAGTAAATATCACCATAGGGTGAACTAGACTACTAGAATATAACATCAGGCATGTAGAGCAAACCTTGAAGGAGATTTGTCTCCTTCAAGCCCCAAACCTTCAACTGTTATTTCATAATCAAGCTTCAATGTACATTTATAAGTTCAAAGCTTTGAACATAACATCACTTACACACAGTAACTTTGAGACGTTTATTGACGTTAACTGCATGGCACTTAAGTAATTGATTATTTCATAAGCAGTGCATGTCTATGGCTGTAGTTATAGTCGTCGACTAAGGTCCTTCATTTTAACAGTGTAACATATAGGCCCGGTTTAACAAAGAGGGCTTAGACTATGCCAGGATTAGGGCATTTAAGTAGCTTTTATGAACGTGTCTTATTAAAAACATTTCTGGTGTGCATCTTGAGACAAAGCAATGGCACTGACATATTCTAAGATATAAACATTACGTTGTATTTGATATATATTTGATATATCTCCTTATGGCATAATGTATCATTGCATTTCCTAATTTGAAGGTCACTTTTGCGTCAGTTAAATTTAGGAAGGTTAAAAAATAATAATATGGAAAACACTCTAGCATCAGACTGGATAGATCTCCACGCTACTGTTAGTGACCCGTATTCCATGCTGGCCTTTCCAAAATTGTGTATCCTTCCCTCCATGTGTGAAACGGATAAACCGAACTCCAAGTCCATAATCCATAAAGACGTGTGTTATCTGAAATAAAGCAGAATAAACACAGGGACAGTTACGCTTTTATTATTAGTTTGATTACAGGGGAATATCTACTCTGTCAGTATTATTCTACTCACTTGACACCATGGATAAGTTTTCCCCTTTTGAAAGAAAACTTTCTCAGGCTGAAAGGTACTGATGGGTTTCTTCTTCTCATCAAGCAACTCCACACAGATCTGATATTCACTTCCACAATCAGAGTGTGGGGCATACCTGCAGATAAGACATGACAGAAATGTGGATCTGTTCTAAAATTGTTTTTTCATTTTAGAACCTGATTTAACATTGGTGATGTGTTCTTAAAGGGATAGTTCACCTAAAAATAAAACACTGTCAACATTTACTCACCGTCCTGTCGTTTAAAACCTCTATGACTTTATTTCTTCTGTGGAACACAAAAGGAGGCGTTTTAAAAGTCGATGATTCCACATTGAATCCATCATTGGACCGAATTGATTTAATTTTATGAATAAAAAACAGTGAGAGATTTTTCTAAATCTCCTTTTGTGCTCCACAGAACAAATAGAGTCACACAGGTTTGGAATGACAAGAGGTGAACTATCCCTTTAATGATATTTAAATTAAATTTCTGTCCTATGTGTGTTTTTCGTTTTGTTATTTTTGACTCTGTTGTGTAGGATAGTAGAGACTTGACAGAAAACAATATTGAATTGGGGGGGGGGGGGGGGGGGGTGGTGGTGGAGGAAAGTGCCACCAGCCAGGACTCGTGGTACTCAGGACTTATGCAGATTCTTACAACATAAAAAATTCATAAAAAACATAAAAAATTTAAATATGATTGTCATACAGCTTGGGTTCTCATACTGCCAGACACAATTCCAGCATAAGGCACATGTGACCCAGATGGACAGGTAATTTACAAGAATGAATCACATAAAATATGAAATTCACCACCTAAGATACTGTAGCATGAAATGGGAGTTTGAGTGTCTCTCACCAGTCTGATATTTTGATATGAGGTTGCTGTTGATCCATGAAAGCACCACTATAACCTTCTTTCGTCAAATCAATCAGCTGTTGCTTCAAACATGACCTGAGGACAAAGTTTATGAGTGATTCATGTGTGGATTGGCTTCATGATAGATTTATTTTAAAATTGTTACATATACTGAAATTAAATGAGCTCAAACCTTTTTTTGAAGGATCTACAATATCAAACATACCCATATGACGTTACAAAACATCTGGTGACCGGAAATATGTTCCTATTTCCTGCAGTCACCCAGCGGTCACCTCCATTCTGTACAATCTCCCATCCTTGAAGATCATCTAATTAAAACATCAGAAAAGAGACGTTCCCTGAAGCAAAAATGTATTATGGTGACACTTATTGTACAATCTTAATGATGTGACTCACTTTGTGCACTGGGATTCTTGAGCAAGTTACGATTTATGAGACTGAACCTGCAGGTGGAAACACAGAATTTATGTTTCGCATTTTGAGGATATTACAGTAAACCAACTGAAACAAAACTAACGTGAATGTAGCTACTATTATTTGTATGTCAAACATCACTCTTCTAACTTACTGCAGCAGCACTTTAATCTGCTACTGGAAAACTGAAATATATCTGGCAGTGGAGCGCGACGACTCACTACTGGCTGACGCTGTCAGAGCTGATCCGTTATCTATACTTCTTGACGGTTTAGATTAATCAGAGGATTCTGGACTTCCAAAACCGCAGAATCAGGATCTAATTCTTAGGGATCACGTGTTTACTGTTTATCGACAATATAGAACACAGAGTGATTGTTGGTGGCATCAAAGCCCCTCCCACAACTCTGATAAATGCAATAAGGCTGCAGTAGGACAGGACATGTTATGGGAAATGTATTATGGTGTTATGGTACAACTAGACATAAGATAGATTCTCAGCCTAGAGACTCATCACCCATTTTGAGAAGTTAGGTTATACATTTGATAAAGTGTATGATATTTATCACTGTCATTCAGTCATTCAGGCGCCAACCCTGCTGTCATTTGAAGATATGAAATATGGTATGAATAAATATCAATGTTAATGCATTTTCTGAATACTTTTATTATTACTATTATTAAAAAAAAACTAACTATTATTATTGTTACTTTTATTAATTACACTCAAAGTTTTTTTATAAATTCCTCTTTATAAATCCTTAAACACTCTAAAACACTATAACACAATCCTAAAACACTCTTTATAAATTCCTTTAAATGGTTTTTATAAGCTCTGGTCAGAGCAAAATAAAATGAATTAGTTATTTGGTTGGTTTGTAAAGTATAATTTGCTGTAAATAAACCTCACTCCCCTGGCCTTAAGAGGCATACCAACAGCTGACGCTAGAGGCTGTGGTCTTTACCATCCTCATTAACAAGCCCAATGCCTGCTTGATGCTGGTTTCAAGTGGGCGGAGCGGAAATAGTGAACATTTGCACTTTATTTTAATTTTTAATGGTTTTTTTTTCATGATATGCCTACATATAACTTGTATCTGCATTGTGCATTTTGATAAAAAATAATTCATTGTTAAAATTAATAAATGTTTTACAGTAAAATAAAAGTCATGCTGGAAAACACTACCCCTCATCAGCTGAATAGATCTCTACACTACTGTTAGTGATCCGTATTCCATAATGGCCTGCCCAGTACTGTATATCCTTCCCACCGTGTGTGAAACGGATAAACCGAACTCCAGGTCCATAATCCTTAAAGACGTGGGTCATCTGAAATAAAGCAGGAAAAACACAGGGACAGTTAAGCTTTGACTATTAGTTTGATTACAAGATAATAACTGGACTGTCGGTATTATTCTACTCACTTGACACCACGGCTCACTGTTCCCAAACGAAAATATAACTTTCTCAGGCTGAAAGGTTCTGATTGGGTTTTTCCACTGATCAAGCAACTCTACACAGATCTGATACTCACTTCCACAACAAGAGATTGGGGCATACCTGCATCAGACAAAAAGCAAATAAAAGCCTTCCTATTAACAAAGTGGCCTTTCATATTAAAACCTGATTTGTGCCAAATGCTAGTACTGTGTTCTTAAAGGGATAATTCACCTGAAAATGAAATCATTTACTCACCATCATGTCGTTCCAAACCTGTATCAATTTCTTTATTCTGAAGAACAAAAATTATGTTTTGAAAGTTGAAAAATGGACCCCTTTGACTTTCATTGAATGGACAAAAAACACTGAGACATTTTTCAAAATATCTTCTTTTATGTTCCACAGAAGAAAGAAAGTCACACAGGTTTGGAACGACATGAGGGTAAGTGAATGATGACAGAATTTTTATAACTATCCCTTTAATGACATTTTAATTAAGTTTTACATAAAGAAATAAGATTCATTTTGGGCATTTTTGCCTTTATTTTGTAGAATGATTGAGACTTCACAGGAAACAATGTTTAAAAGAGATGGAGGGGGCGGGATCAGAAAGTACAAAATAAAAAATAATCTGCCGATAACAAGAAAAAACGAACAATTAAATATGAATGTCATATCACTTTGGGTTTTCATCCTGCCAGTTAAAAATTATCACATAAAATATGAAATTCACCTCCTAAGATACTGTAACATGAAATGGGAGTTTGAGTGAACACTCACCAGTCTGATATTTTGATATGAGGTTGCTGTTGATCCATGAAAGCACCACTATAACCTTCTTTCGTCAAATCAATCAGCTGTCGCTTCAAACATAACCTGAGGACAAAGTTTATCAGTGATTCATGTGTGGATTGGCTTTATGATTGAACATTTTCAGAACATTCAAACATACTCATAAGATGTTACAAAACATCTGGTGACCGTGTCCAGAAGTGGTTTATTATTTTCTTCTGTCACCCAGCGGTCACCTCCACTACGTACAATCTTCCATCCTTGAAGTCCATCTAATAAGAAAATTAGGAAAGAGACGTTACCTGAAGCAAAAATCTTTTTTTACAATTGTTACTGTACAATCTTAATTATATGAGCCACCTTGTGCGCTGGGATTCTTGAGCAAGTTAGGTTTTGTGCATCTCAACCTACAGGTGGAAACAAAGAAGTTACGTCTCATATTCTGAATATACAGTAAATATGAGAGAAATCTCAAATTTTTTATTTGAGAGAACACCCCCCCCAAAAATGTGTACATGCCCCCTCATCTGCTTCTGTAAAACTGTCATGTGGTGGAGAGTCTTGACGGCAGACCTGTTATATGTACTTCTTCTTGGTTTAGATATCCCATTATTCAAATATAAAAATTCAGCCCATCCAGCCACACGTTTCCCCATTTCTGTTTTGCTGGGGTTATGGCCTTTAAATAGGAATATATACCTTAATCAATTAATAAATAAAGGACAGATTCAAATAATAACAGATATTTTTAATATACTGCAAATGTGTTAAAAATTCATATTTCATTATATTGCAGGCTGTTAATTATTGAATTAATATTTTACTTCAATTATTTTATTTGAACTGATCATATCAACACAAAAGACAAAAAGTCATAACTTCATCCTTAATTCATGGGATCCAAGCTATAAAGCTCTTAAATAGTCATGTTGCCTCAGGTCATGCTTCTGATGACATGTACCAAGTTTGGTCTAAATACAATAAAGCGTTGCAGCGATACAGCCTTGTGTCCAATTTGGGGTGCTCTACATCAATTTCATTTGCATGCTATTCGATAACGGTTGGGTTTATCAAAAAGCTTTTGATAACTTTTGCCAGCATAGTCTGAAGATATTCTGATTTGATTTTCATAAAAATTGAAGCAACCGTCTAGGAGGAGTTCAAAAAAGTAGTTTTTTTGGCGGGAAAATTCGGTGGAAAAAGTTTCATTATGGAAAATCATGATGTGAAATGAAATCACATTTGTTTCTAGCCCTTATGGTTCAAAAGTTATTAGCATAAACATGAGGGAAATTTTGGACAGTTGGTGGCGCTAGAGGGATTGAGTTAGAGACTCCAAATTTGCTATGTTGACAGTTCAGACTATCATCTATCAGTGTGCCAAATTTCATAACTTTCCCGCAAGCAGTTCTATGAGCTGCAATAGACTCCCAGAGCGGAAGAAGAAGAAACGGAAGAATAAATATAGCTGCGAGCAGCCATTAGCGGGGCCAAGCGCAAGAAGAGGATAAGACATGCCAACATGGCTGGGAGTGTCAGACCAACTGCAGCAAGTAGCATTTAAAGATGAATTTAGGCAAAATAGCTGAAAAATCATATATACAGTAACTAAAAATATAATTGAATGGATTATCACTTTCAACCAATAGGTGGGGCTGTCTCGAAACCTTTTGAGTACCTTCAGGGCATGGTGCCGATGACTCGTACAGAGTTTCGTAACGATACGCTAATGTGTTCATAAAGTAAAGCATTTTATATCACAATACTATATTGAAGTCAATGGCAATTTCATGTTTTGTTCTGTTATAGCGCCAACTAGAGGCACAATCGCACAATTTCTTTTATGTGTTCTCAGAGTGAGCCCATACATGTGTGTGTCAAATTTGGTGAAACTCTCATTTCGGTTTGGAGTTATAAACATTTAAATGTAAACACAAAAAATGACCCACACCTGACTTTGTTTGCATTTTCTTGCCACTTACAAGTGGCAAGAAAATGGGTATTTGGGTATTAGCATATAGCCAACGACATATGTTTCCAAACTTCTTACGGTGGTTTTGTCTCGATCGGTCTAACGGTTTTGAAGATATTGGCAAATGTTTTTTAAGCGCTAAATCACAACGCTACACAAACAATAAGGCGAAATCTAGCATGTTTAGTATCGTTGGACTCGGCAAAGATTCACAAACCTAAGGAAATGACTCATGTGAAAATAAGTCAACCAAACCCAGAGTAATAAGCATCGGTCTAACGGTTTTGAAGATATTGGCAAATGTTTTTTAATCGCTTAATCACAACGCTACACAAACAGTAAGGCAAAACCTAGCATGTTTGGTATCGCTGGACTCGGAAAGGATTCAGTTACCTAAGGAGATGACTCTCGTGAAAATAAGTCAACCACACCCAGAGTTAAAAGCATTTGAATATTTAATTTTACCACTAGGTTGCGCTGGTTCAAAACTTCTCAGGCTCCTTCAGGGCATCGTACTGATGACCCATACCAAGTTTTGTAACAATATGTTCATGCGTTCATAAAATACAGCATTGTGTGAAAAATGGCCGACATAAGAAAATTAGATATCATTCGACTTGGCATGACGCCCTGAATCTAACGGATTTTTAGACAAACTGTTCAGAAGTTGAACAATAGCAAAAATAGCAGTTTTTCGTATCTCCGGACCAGTAGGTGGCACTGCGCCAAAACGTAGCATGTCGCCCCAGGTCATGCTTGTGATGACATGTACCAAGTTTGGTCTGAATACGATAAAGCGCTGTGGAGATACAGCCTTACGTCTGTTTTTGCAAGCGCTACATAAAATTAGTTCACGCAGTATTCGAGAATGGTTTGACGAATCGACTTAAATTCCATGGGCCCTATCTTGCACCCAGCGCAATTGACTTTGTACACCAATGCATGTATCATTCCTATTTTGCACCTGACGCACAGCGAACAGCGATATTTGCGTTTCAGATCATTAAAATATAGGGCCCCATAACTTTTTGTTGGCATGGTCTGAAGATGATCTGGTTACATTTTCGTGGAAATCGGAGCAACGGCCTAGGAGGAGTTAGAAAAAGTAGGTTTTTCTGAGAATTCAAAATGGCTGAAAGATTTCCATGACAGATAATGACGTCATAGGGTGCAATCGAATCGGCTTGAGCCAAGGAATCAGTGGGAACAAGATTTGTTTCTAGCCTTTACGGTTTAAAAGTTATTAGCATAAACATGAGTGAGACTTTGGACAGTTGGTGGCGCTAGAGGGATTGAGTTAGAGACTCCAAATTTGCTATGGTGACTGTTCAGACTGTCCTCTATCAGTGAGCCAAAATTTCATAATTTTCCCGCAAGCGGTTCTATGGGCTGCCATAGACTTCCATACGGAACAAGAATAATAATAAGAACGCCAACGATTTCAATAGGTGCCTACGCACTTTCAGTGCTTGGCCCCTAATAATAGGAACGCCAACAGATACAATAGGTGCCAATAATGCAACATTTCTACAGTGTTAGTAAGTGCGTGTGCATGGTCATTTTTTATTGGGTGATGCTGTGTGGATTGAAAAGCATGTAATAACCGTTTTGTAGACTATTTACCTCAACACTTCAGTTTACATGGTCAGAGCTATTCAAGCTGAAATATTTTTTTACAGTCTATGGTATATACATGTTTTTTTGTTGCATTTTTTAAGTTTTGTTTAATAATATGCCTACATATGTCTTTATATCTATTATTATTATAATTTTTATACATTTTATTTATACCCGCCTTACATAACACTCAAGGACACCTTACAAACACAATAAAACAATCAACATTAAACAAATAATCATTATTATAGTCTGGACAGACTGAATACAAACATAAAAGTAATCGCATAAAAGCCTGTTGAATAAGATGGGTCTTAAAGTGAGATTTAAAAACACGAAGACTTTCACTGTTTCGCTAATCCTGTGGCAGCAAGTTCCATAAATAAGGAGCTGCATGACTAAAGGCTCGGGACCCCATGGAAGTAATGTTGAGTACGAGGGAGAACAAGAGTGAGTGCAGAAGATGATCTTAAAGTACAAGTAGGAGTGTTGATATGAAGAAGGTCAGATAAGTATGAAGGGGCAAGATTATTCAGTGCCTTGTAAGTAAGAAGAAGAATTTTAAAATCAATACGATATTTAACCGGGAGCCAATGCAAGTGTTGTAATATGGGAGTAATGTGTTCAGTTACAGGAGTTCTGCAGATAATTAAATTTAGGAATGTAAAAAAAAAAAAAAACACTGGAAAACACTACCTCTCGGCAGCTGGACAGATCTCCACGCTACTGTTAGTGACCCGTATTCCATAGCAGCCTGCCCAGACCTGTCTATCTGTATCCTTCCCACCGTGAGTGAAACTGATAAACCGAACTCCAGGTCCATAATCCTTAAAGACGTGGGTCATCTGAAATAAAACAGAATAAACACAGGGACAATTAAAGGTACAATATGCAAGAATTCTTTGCCGCTAGAGGGCGCTACATTCCAAACAACAACAACGGCGTAGCTTGATGACGATGTGAAGGAGCGCGGAATGAAGGGAACTGTCGTTTTAAACTCCACCGTGGATGTAAATCAGTCAGACGGGAATCGAAAAATCATGTTCATGGATGATTTTATTAAATGTTGCGTTTAATGACATGCTTTTTGTGGCGAGGGGGGCGTGGTTCAGCGCGGTCTGTATTAATGGGAGAGAGAAGAGACGAGCGGGACGCAAGTAGGTCAAGTGCAAATGACGAACACCTGTGTCTTATTGCAGTGATCAGCGTGGAGAGACCGCTTATAAGCCGCGCTGGAACGAGAGACGCAGAGAAAGAAAACCGGTGGATCCAAGCTCTCATTTGTGAACTTTTTTGAGCCGTCGCGGTTACCACGGTGAATGCGCGTAGTGCGCGACTTTTGTTTGTTTTGCTTTATTTTAATAAAGTATGAGTCCCAGTCACGCCGACCCGTCTTCTTCCTTCCTGACTCTTGAACCTCGTCACACTTTTATTTCATTAAAATGAATTAACCGCAAGAAAAGTAAGGTTTAATAATACATTGTGCATACATAATACTACATAGATGTTACTGTATGTCTAATTCATTGTTGTGATAACGCTGCGCAGTTTTACGTGTTCTAAACAATTGTTGTAAAAGTACATTCAAACATACCCACATCATTTGCCAAAATACTGATTAATCTTTATGTATAACACATGCTATGTTTATTTACATGGCCATAAACAATGTCAATAAACTATACACAAATCTAAAGCAATAATACTTTCCTTACATAAACATAACTATTACCGAATGCTACATTTGAATATAAAATTAAGCATGCTTTGTCGACAGAACCAGCTGCAATCGGTAAAGAATAATTGTGTTCCATAACGACTGCACGAAACAAGCTAACGTTTGTTGCTTGATAGACGCTACAACTACAACTTCCGCATTTGTCCAGGACTCCACGCAGTACGAGCGGAAACTGAGGGTAACGCGGATATGACGCAATTGACTGGCGACTCCCAGCTCCCCCCTGCTCTAACGCCCCGTTTCCTTTGTTAAAATCGCATTTTTCTCACGATTTAAAAATAGTTGAAAAAATTTGGGATATTGTAAGTAATCAACCCATATATAACACTGGCCTTGAGATTTTGGGATATTTTAATGCAAAATTCTTACATATTGTACCTTTAAGCTTTGAGTATTAGTTTGATTACAAGGGAATAACTGCACTGTCAGTATTATTCTACTCACTTGACACCATGGATAATTGTCCCACTGTTGAAAGAAAAATTTATAAGGCTGAAAGGTACTGATGGGTTTCTTCTTCTCATCAAGCAACTCTACACAGATCCGATATTCACATCTATAATTAGGGAGTGGGGCATACCTGCAGATAATCAAAAATTGTGTTTTCATATTAGAACCAGATTTAACATTGGTACTGTTCTTAAAATAATAGTTAACCTAAAAATGTAAATTCTGAATTCTGGATGATTTACTGCCCCTCATGTCAATCCAAACATGTGTTCTTTCTTCTGCGGAACATATATTAAGATGTTTTGAAAGTTGATAAGTCCAAACAACATTAGACTCACTCAATTACCTTTCATTGTATGGACACAAAAAAATATTTGCAGCGTTTAACTGTTATTCGTAACTGTAATTCATGTATTGTGATATACACTCACCTAAAGGATTATTAGGAACACCTGTTCAATTTCTCATTAATGCAATTATCTAATCAACCAATCACATGGCAGTTGCTTCAATGCATTTAGGGGTGTGGTCCTGGTCAAGACAATCTCCTGAACTCCAAACTGAATGTCAAAATGGGAAAGAAAGGTGATTTAAGCAATTTTGAGCGTGGCATGGTTGTTGGTGCCAGACAGGCCGGTCTGAGTATTTCACAATCTGCTCAGTTACTGGGATTTTCATGCACAACCATTTCTAGGGTTTACAAAGAATGGTGTGAAAAGGGAAAAACATCCAGTATGCGGCAGTCCTGTGTGCGAAAATGCCTTGTTGATGCTAGAGGTCAGAGGAGAATGGGCCGACTGATTCAAGCTGATAGAAGAGCAACTTTGACTGAAATAACCACTCGTTACAACCGAGGTATGCAGCAAAGCATTTGTGAAGCCACAACACGCACAAACTTGAGGCGGATGGGCTACAACAGCAGAAGACCCCACCGGGTACCACTCATCTCCACTACAAATAGGAAAAAGAGGCTACAATTTGCACGAGCTCACCAAAATTGGACAGTTGAAGACTGGAAAAATGTTGCCTGGTCTGATGAGTCTCAATTTCTGTTGAGACATTCAGATGGTAGAGTCAGAATTTGGCGTAAACAGAATGAGAACATGGATCCATCATGCCTTGTTACCACTGTGCAGGCTGGTGGGGGTGGTGTAATGGTGTGGGGGATGTTTTCTTGGCACACTTTAGGCCCCTTAGTGCCAATTGGGCATCGTTTAAATGCCACGGCCTACCTGAGCATTGTTTCTGACCATGTCCATCCCTTTATGACCACCATGTATCCATCCTCTGATGGCTACTTCCAGCAGGACAATGCACCATGTCACAAAGCTCGAATCATTTCAAATTGGTTTCTTGAACATGACAATGAGTTCACTGTACTAAAATGGACCCACAGTCACCAGATCTCAACCCAATAGAGCATCTTTGGGATGTGGTGGAACGGGAGCTTCGTGCCCTGGATGTGCATCCCACAAATCTCCATCAACTGCAAGATGCTATCCTATCAATATGGGCCAACATTTCTAAAGAATGCTTTCAGCACCTTGTTGAATCAATGCCACGTAGAATTAAGGCAGTTCTGAAGGCGAAAGGGGGTCGAACACAGTATTAGTATGGTGTTCCTAATAATCCTTTAGGTGAGTGTATGCTAACGCAAAAAACACAATACAAAATAGATGCTATCGCATATATACATGCTAACGCAAAATAAATAGGATCTGTATTCCTCTGACTTCCATTTTTCCGCGCTTACACTTTTGGCTCGGTTTTTGCGCACAAATACGGCCAAAAGCATTGCAGGCCTGTGAACAGCAATTTGCAAGCGAAAACAACAGAGTCAACTGCAAAACAGATTCATTGTGTAAAATCAAACTTTGTGTAAAAAAAATAAACTGTTGCAAATGTCTAAATGACTTGTTATGTACATGAGGCAAAAAAGTTCCAGAGAAAACCCAATTTGTACAGTTGCGTCTTTCTTTTACCTGCGCTTCCAGTTTTGGCACGATTCTCTCACTCATTGAGTTTTGCAAGCGCGAAGAGGAGGGCGGGTCCACCTTCTTCATGTAGCCAATCAGATGAGCTTCTCGATGACTCTAGGTTTACTCTTATCTTATTGGTTCAACAAACATGCCAGTCACCAGAACACATCTTTATCTTCATTTGGCTCAGAAACGTTCTCGTTGCCGAAATGGTACTTTTAATGCACACATACATGTTAAATAAACAAATAGATCATGATTGCTTAATAGCCTGTGCACCATTAGGCTGACTATATGAGTCCATACTGAATTTCGAGCTGGTGTGTTGAGAAAGAAAATGTAGCCCTATATACAGTATAAACATATCAAGATGCTGTGTATTTGGTATTCCCTGGTTGCTGGGTTTTTATTCAAACATAACTAGTTACTTTTTGTCAAAGTTGAGTTTGTTGATTTAGTATCAGTTTTTCATTACAGTCGAATCTGGACACAGAGAAAGCATTTTGTTATTCACAATAGCTACATAAAATAGTTTGATCAGTCACACGGAAGTAATCACTAATCAGAATCAATATTGACAGTGTGACCAAGACAATATTTCAAAATATATAACTGAGTGTTAAATACCATGAACAGAGACATGATGTGAAAAACACTGCATCAGAATGGTATTATTACATAAAGAATGGGTATTAAATCTTTTGATTGTAAAGTTTAACATCAGCAAAGTGGTGTAACAGATTATATAATATATAAAAATTCAATCCAATAACGTTAACACCAGCTTGAAATTCAGTATGAATGTTAGTCAGCCTTATCAGCCTAATGGTGCACAGCTTATTAAGCAATCATTTGTTTATCTATTTATTTAACATGTATGTGTGCAATAAAAGTACCATTTCGCCAACGAGAACGTTTCTGAGCAAAATGAAGATAAAGATATGTTCTTGTGACTGGCGTGTTTGTTGAACCAATAAGATAAGAGTAAACCTAGAGTCATCGAGAAGCTCATCTGATTGGCTACATGAAGAAGGTGGACCCGCCCTCCTCTTCGCGCTTGCAAAACTCAATGAGTGAGAGAATCGTGCCAAAACTGGAAGCGCAGGTAAAAGAAAGACGCAACTGTACAAATTGTTTTTTTTCGGGAACTTTTTTGCCTCATTTGCAACAGTTTATTTTTTACACAAAGTTTGATTTTACACAATGAATCTGTTTTGCAGTTCCCGACTCTGTTGTTTTCAATTGCTGTTCACAGGCCTGCAATGCTTTTGGCCGTATTTGGCACATAAACCGTTCCAAAAGTGTAAGCGCGGAAAAATGGAAGTCAGAGGAATACAGATCCTATTTATTTTAGCGTTAGAATGAAGCTGAAGCTTCACAATACATGAATTACACTTACGAATAACAGTAAAATGCTGCAAATACTTTTTTCTTACACTTGAAAGGTGATTTACACCTTTACAAATCTTCTCTTGCGCATGCAAATTTAATTTACGCTTGCAATCTTATGTAGGCTACACTTTCACAAATCTTACCCTGCGCATGCGATTCTTTATGGCATCATATTACCTTCATAAAAAAGTCAATACAGGGTGAGTAAATGATGACAGAATTTTCATTTTTAGGTGAACTATCTCTTTGGTGACACTTAAATTTAATTCAATTTATGTCCTGCTTACATAAAATGTATGCAGATTATTACAATAAAAATACAAAATAATCTGCCAATAACATTAAAAAAAAATTACATATAAAAATCATACCGCGTCACTGCCAGGCACAATTCCACAATTCAAGGCGAATGTGACCCAGAAGGACAGGTCATTCACAAGAATTAATCACATAAAATATGAAATTCACCACCTAAGATACTGTAGCATGAAATGGGATTTTGAGTGACACTCACCAGTCTGTTATTTTGATATGAGGTTGCTGTTGATCCATGAAAGCACCACTATAACCTTCTTTCGTCAAATCAATCAGCTGTTGCTTCAAACATGACCTGAGGACAAAGTTTATGATTGATTCATGTGTGAATTTGGCTTCATGATTTATTTTCATATTGTAACATTGACTTAAATTAAATGAGCTCAAAACGTTCTTGAAAAATCTAAAATATCAAACATACCTATGAGATGCTGAAAAACATTTTGTGACAGTGTTGTCCGGAAATAGTTTTCTATTTACTTCTGTCACCCAGCAGCCATCTCCATTCTGTTCATTCTCCCATCCTTGAAGTCCATCTAATTAAAACATCAGAAAAGAGACATTACATTACCTTAAGAAAAAATTCATTATAATGACACAATTGTACAATGTTCATGATTTGGCTCACCATCAGCTCTGGGATTCTTAAGCAAGTTCCGTCGTTTCTTAGTTATAAAGTAAAACAGGCGCCAGTCCTCTGGGGGTCTGGAAGCATCACAGGGCTGGATCCCCTCTCTCCGACAGCGCTCTTTCCAGTGTGCAGCACTGTCCACCAGCTCCTTCCACTCACGACACACCAGCCGACAGACTCGCACCACCTGATGTTCAGGCAGGTTCAGTAGGATCTCCTCAACCACAGCTAGAGGAACATCTGGCTGCTGACAGAGGAAGAAATATTACCTTTCAATTTAGATCCAGCTGTGGAACATGATTGCTGTTAGTTGGTCCGAGCTGGTCATCTGCTACCATGTTCCACCCCGACCATTTTAAGATGATGGTATGACCATCTGGTATATTGCTGGTCCACAATGATTGACTTAACATAAGGCAAGTCAGTCAATTTCAACATTGTATGGCCAAGTTATAATATGATGCTAATTCTCTATAGCAACTGGCTACAACTGAAACCAAGAACTCAAAAACTTACTGAGTCTGATCTGGGTTCAAAGTCCCTCGAAGTAACATGAATGTTCCCGCTCTGTGAATGATCCATTCTTGATTTTTTTTTAATGACATTTGATAAGTCACTTTTGCACGTCTGTACCTACTTGTAAAAACACGGAAGTTACGTTTAAAAAAAAACTGACAATGTTACAGAAGAAAAAAGAAACCGCAAATAGGCCTAATAGTAGCCACCTTCGCATTAGTTATATGAGAGGACCGATCTTCTCACCAGCGATAACGAATATTTATTGCAGCAGGACTCTAATCTGACTCTGGAAAACTGAAATATATCTGGCAGTGGAGCTAACTACCGGCTGACGCTGTCAACTGATCCGTTATACTTTTTTCCAGTTTAGATATCTCATTAGTCACACGTAGCAGCATTCTAGACTTCAAACGCGCTTCATTCTAGACTTCAAACGCGCTTCAAAATCAGTATAATCCTCAGTATAATCCTTTTAATTACATGTTTAACGAGATTTCTCAAATCGAAAGTTCTATTTACCACAACTCTGACGAAAACATACGGGTTCTCAGGTCTCTGCGGAACAAAAAAGGGCGTTTTTCAACCTCTTTACCTCATTTGCACAAATCGAATAGGAGATTAAAAAAAAATAAACCATCGGATATGAATGTAAGTGGATTGTTCACTTGATTTGTGTGAATTAGCTGAGTGATTCTATAATTGCAGGTATTGGTGTCCAGATTTTTACAATTATTTTATTTTCATTATTTTAATAATTTGTTACTCATTGTCATGGTTTACATGATGTTACCGGCCATGCCACTATAATATTTTCAGTAAAAAGCATCTTATATAGCTGTAAGTCATGATTTCTTGTTGTCCCAATTAGTCAGTGTATTTTTCCATCGTAGGCTATCATTGTCTAATCAAAATATTTTATTTTACTTTTCTTTAGGTATTATTCGTTTATTGTGTTAAAAATCCCAATTAGTCACTCTCCTGTCACTCTATTGGGAGACACGCCCACTTCCTGTAACTTTCTTCATCTGAGGATAATTACCAATCAACCTCACTAGTGTCTCTTTTTGTGCTGACTGCTGGCTGCGTCTATGACTTTGTAAGTTTATTTAAACCTTTTGTATTGATATTAATTTGATAACTGTTGATTTGGTTAATTTGGTTAAAGATTTTCTTTATGGTTATGTGAATGTATTATTATTATAATGATTTGTATCAGTAAAGTTAACTTTGTTTGATTGTAGACACCAGCAATATGCAGCAATCGTAAAGCCACATTAAGGAAATGGGACAATGAAGAAAGAAAGCAAATGTCAATAAATCAACTGAGAAGTAACTTCTGGACTCATTCCTGTGTTCTAATCGACACACCATTCTGGTAGCACTCATCCTTAACCAGCCAAACACCAAATATTGTACATATTGTGTTTATAAAATCTCTAAATAGTAATTTTCCCAATTCTACAATAATTAATTCTGATAATATCTGAAACACTGAAAGGTATGTGTGCTTTCTATGAGAAAATATTTTAATCTAAAATGTAGATGGTTTTTTTTTTTTTTTTTAAACAAAAAGGCTGAATCTTTTCATTAATGTTGATTTTGGATAAATTCTTTGATAAGAATCTTTGGCTTATTGGAAGATTAATGAAAAGATCCATGTTTGTATGCTTTGTACCCCTTAACCCCAATTTATTGGTGTGTTTGATTTACAATTTATTTATTTGCACTTACTGAATGCCATTATAAATGCATTTTATGTTGATGAAAATAAATAAAATACATAAAATAAATAATCATAAAAATACCAGGAATATTTGTTGATTGCATCATTTCCCCATAAATTTCTTTTAAATATTTTATTCTACATCGGTTAGTTTTTATTTTATTTTAATTAAATTAAAAAGTTAGCTAATTTCCAGAGAGGTCCTTTGTCGCTCTTCAACCAGACTGTCCGGCTGTCCAGACAGACAGACGTTTCTGTAATTTATAGATAGATGAGCTTAAGTTTCATTTGCCTTTACAAATGTTATAACCAAACAGTTATTTTTTACAATTGCTATAGACACATTCCTAAATACTTAGGACACTTTTCACAACTCTTCACACAGTGAGCACAACATCAGTCTATGTGGGCAAAACTGTGGATCATTTATCATTGCTTTGGCACAAAATGCATTCAATGACTACTCAACATGAGGGTCTTTCTTGTCAAGTCAACCAAATTTCAGAAACTTCCCCAGCTCAAATTTTTGATTGTTCATTTTTATTTTTTTTCTGAAGAAAGACAAACATGATGAAAGCCAATATATGAATCCACAATTTTGTTGAGGGGGACAAAATTAAAATTTTCACCTGAGATTTGGAGCCAACAAGGGAGTAAAAATGACTTTAGAAAGACGGCAGCGTAATTATTTTATTTTTACACAAAGATTGATAGGTTGATTGTTAGATTTGTTAAATTTCGCTATCTTTGTTGCATTATATGGCAACAGTGATAGTTCAAAAATGGGAAAAAGCATGTTTTTTTGCTCGAAGTTTGCAAGTCTGTAACTATAGAAGTATTATAGATATCTTAATATCCTTTTAGTTTCTGGTTCTTAACAGTCTTTTCTTTTGGTATCTTAATTCATGAAGGCCCTATATATGTTAATTCCAGAGATATTGGGATCTTAATGTGGCTCCATGAGTAAATTGTTAAACATTTTCAATGGTCAAAAACCAAATGTTGCTCACTTTTCATACAGCTGATACTTTTTCTTTTGAAGAGGAATATCTGAATAACAGAATGGTTCTGCAGTGGAGGTGAGAGAGGGAGGCTGGGCACGATCACTGATGACGAATCAGTATTCATACAGGATGATGACTCCGGCATTATACTGGGCTGAATCAGCGACAAAGAGGAGAGTACAGATAGCTCAGGGTGGGAGGCAGGATCCCATATTAGCCAGACCTCAGTCTCAAGCTCCACCAAAACTCCCACAGTACGATGGTTGCTGGTTCACACCCCTGGTCAGACTCACATTGGGGCTTCGGCATCCACAGTGCTCCGTCCTCCCTCCGGCTACACCTTGGTCCACGGGCGCACCGGGCACTCGGGTTCCTCCTCAGATGCTCGTCACCACAGCTCTGCCTTGGTCTTGAGTGCCAGCGTTGTCACTCTGGTCCATCAGCTTGCCGTCTGCGCCTCGGGTTACCATAGCAATGGCTTCACCTCCGTCGGTCGTTCCCCGGATGTCGCCGGCCAAGACACCATCATGGTTCCTCCCTCCATCCTCCCTGCTCTTGTGCTATCGTCCTGGTCACGCTCTGGGTCTCATACACCTGGTCACTCCTATCATCTCCACCATGGCTGCTCCTCCTTGGTCTTCTTCGTTGGTCTGTCTGCTTTTGCCAGTCCTTCGTCGTCTTCTAGCCCACCTCCAAAGCCTCCGCCATCCCTCCCTCATCTCTTCTGTTTTGAAACGAGGTTCGTGTCTTCCGGGAGGGGGCCTTATGTCACGTATATGTTCTGTCTGTTTCATTATCATGGACTTTTCGTTTTTCGTCAGTCACGTGTTCCTTTGTCTTTGTTTCCCACTACTCATCAGTTACCATGGACACTCATGACATCTACACACCTGTTCATAATTTAGTTCATCACTTTGTATTTAAGTTCCTCCTTTTGACTGTTCTGTTCAGTGTCGGGTATTGGTTGGTGTATGATGTGTGATCGTAGCCTGGCTAACGTCAGACCTCGTCTCATTGAGACGTGGTCTGGGAACCACATGTTCATTTTCTCGTATTTGAGGCATGGTTTACGAATGCCCAGAGCCGTTTATTGGGCGGTACGAATGTCTATCAAATGCGCCTGTACGTAGCTCATAGCTAATCGTTTCAATTATACTAGATGACGTATGTAGAGCGACAGAAATTCGACGAGGAAGAAGACGAAATAAACTTGCGTTCTAAACTACTTAGAACACTATCTAAGGCTGCATCGAAAGGTAACTTCGCGTCTGATGCCAAGTTGGATCCATAGATATAAACAAACTGCTTCGGTGTGTCGCATAGACGTCGTCATCGTCTTGCTGCTCCCTCCCCGTTCTGTGATTGGTTCCCTTTTTGAGGGGAAAATCTGTATGGAGGTATTTTTGGTGCAAAACTACTGAACGCCTGTGACAGTGAAATTTGTAGTTGTAGAGAATAGCCACACATGTGTATCAGTAAATTTGAAGTCACAGAGAGAAATGTTTTAAGAGTTGCAAACTTGTAGACTTTTTTTTATCTTCCACAAACACAACACAACAGTTTCACCTTCTCAAATTCTTCATTGCAGGTGCACAAATCCTATTCTACAAATCACAAATTAAGAAACTCATACGCTCACATTTTTGCTACAGTTGCTGCAGTGAATATGGTGCAAAACGCATTTAAACACCTGCATCAAAAAATGTGAAGTCACGGAGAAATTTTGCTCATCTGCACATCAGTATGTGAATTCATCCAATGAGAGTTGCACACTTGTAGAATATTTTCTCACAAATGTCTTGTATATTTTTCTAGCACAAACACAAGTACATAACTACAGCTGCTTGAATCTGCTGCGACGAATCTCAAACACTGTTTTTCGCTTTCAAGTGACAAGTTTCGCGCGCTCTCCCTTTTGCACCAAGTGCACCGTGAAATGTGGGGCAAAAGTGAGTTGTGCATCTGTAGAGGCAGTGGGCGGAGCCTACATGAATATTCATGAGTTTCCCGGGCATGCGCGTGGAACTGCTCATTCTAGTTCTCGTTTCTCAGCAGGTTTAATGGATTATTTCAAAAAAGGTAAATATAGTTTCAGCGTGAACTTAAACTACAGTTGTGTATCGTTTTGTTAAATTCATAATGTTTTTATTAATTCGTCACTGACTGAATGATTGCTGGCATTCACTTCGTGTAGGCCTATATACAGTAGCTACAGAAAACTTCAACTCGTCGTATAAATTGCACCTTGCGAAGCTTTAAAACTGTGGCTTTTACTAATTGTTATCATTTGTTGATTGCAATAAATTAAATAAACCCTCATAAATGTATCTGTGGGCCAACACTTTTTAAAATATATATATAATATATCCTTGTGTGATTGTTCTTAAATTCTTGTTCGTTTAAATAAGCCAAATCATTTAAGACCAAACTCAAGCATGAATGTGTTGCTTTAATACATGCGTACAATTTGGATTAAACGAAATTGTATGGACAAAAGTGGATAAATTACATTTGATACAACTAGGTTGCTGTAAATGAGAAATAAAAAAAAACACTTAGCATTATTTTAAGGAATATAATAAGTCACCAATTTGATGTTCTAAAAATTTTTTACAAACATACTGGCAAAATAATGTAACAATATTATTTTTAATGTTTTTATTGCAAGTTGTGCTTGTGCTGGTTTTGATATAATAATATATACACTGTTCAAAAGTTTGGTATTAGTAAGGTTCTAAGGTAAGGTACCTCTAAGGTACCAAGACTACATTTATCTGAGTTTATCATTTAACAGTAATATTGTGCAATATTTTTATCAACTGTTTTCTATTTTAAAGTTGTGATGGCAGAGCTCATTTTACTCTAGATTTCAGTGTCACGTGACCCTTCAGAAATCATTCTAATACTGATTTGCTGCTCAAGAAACATTTCTGATTATTATCACAGTTGAAAATGGTTGTGCTGCTTAATGAAGTGTGGAAATTGACCTTGCCTGCTTTAAAAGTATAACATTTCTTAAATCATAGTGATTCCAAACTTTTGTCATGCAAATCTTAAATGCCAGAATGTCATGTTTTAACATTGATCCAACAAAGTTTAAAGGTTTCATTTTCAAGAGTTCAAGTCAGAAGTAGATCATGCATTTGTATCAATGGTCATCATTGTGCATCATCCAGGCACACAGAGCAACACATAAGGTCAAAGAAAGAACATGACAAAGAGAAACATCAGTGTAGGGTGCAAAATGTTTATTTGGACACGGATATGGTTGTGGAGTTATTTCCCAGAGATTATTGCCAGAGATGACACAGTTGTAAAGCTTAATAAGGTAAGTTATCAGAAGAGCTTAGCAATAAATAAATTAAATGGTAATGGTTCATGTATTTAGGAATATTCTGCTCTTCTGTTGGAAATAAGTGTTGCTGTAATCATTCAGGTGTTCTGGAATTTTTGGTTTTACGGTAAAAGTGGAACGTATTTTTTATTTAATTTTTTTATTGCAGTGACATTCAACAAATGATAACAAAAGACAGTTTAAAGCATTGCAATGTACAGAGGAAAAGCACAACGAAATGAACGAGTTGAAGTTTGCTGTGCTTTATATAGGCTAGGCCTGCCTACACGAAATGAATGCCAGCAATCATTCAGTCAGTGACGAATTAATAAAAACATTATGAGTTTAACAAAACGATACACAACTGTTTACCTTTTTTGAAATAATCCATTAAACCTGCTGAGAAACGAGGAGCGTGAACTAGAATGAGCAGTTCCACGCGCATGCCCGGGAAACTCATGAATATTCATGTAGGCTCCGCCCACTGCCTCTACAGATGCACAACTCACTTTTGCCCCACATTTCACGGTGCACTTGGTGCAAAAGGGAGAGCGCGCGAAACTTGTCACTTGAAAGCGAAAAACAGTGTTTGAGATTCGTCGCAGCAGATTCAAGCAGCTGTAGTTATGTACTTGTGTTTGTGCTAGAAAAATATACAAGACATTTGTGAGAAAATATTCTACAAGTGTGCAACTCTCATTGGATGAATTCACATACTGATGTGCAGATGAGCAAAATTTCTCCGTGACTTCACATTTTTTGATGCAGGTGTTTAAATGCGTTTTACACCATATTCACTGCAGCAACTGTAGCAAAAATGTGAGCGTATGAGTTTCTTAATTTGTGATTTGTAGAATAGGATTTGTACACCTGCAATGAAGAATTTGAGAAGGTGAAACTGTTGTGTTGTGTTTGTGGAAGATAAAAAAAAGTCTACAAGTTTGCAACTCTTAAAACATTTCTCTCTGTGACTTCAAATTTACTGATACACATGTGTGGCTATTCTCTACAACTACAAATTTCACTGTCACAGGCGTTCAGTAGTTTTGCACCAAAAATACCTCCATAGATCTGGTCCATGGTGTCCAGGCTGCCTAGCAGCGTGAATAAAATTGCGCTGCGCGCAAGGCAGCATGGGGAAACCCAGGCTAGTGTGATCATAGAACAGCCTACACTCTGTTACTTTGCCTTCATCAATGTGGATTACTTGAGTTTGTTTTCATTAAAGAGCCCTTTTGTTTATTGAAACCTTTTTGAACTTTCCTTCATTATCACCTGGACCTAACTGTGACAAGGTGTTATGATTAAAGTACACACAAGTACAAATGTTTGAGATGCAGTCAGGAAAGTATAATAATAAATGAAACAAGTAAATATCACCATAGAGATTTTTGAACATAACATCACTTACACACAGTAACTTAGACGTTAGTAGACGTTTATTGACGTTAACTGCATGGCACTTAAGTAATTGATTATTTCATAAGCAGTGCATGTCTATGGCTGTAGTTATAGTCGTCGACTAAGGTCCTTCATTTTAACAGTGTAACATATAGGCCCGGTTTAACAAAGAGGGCTTAAGGCCTCATTATACTTCTGCGTCGGACCTACGCCGGAGCCTATACGCCGTAGGCAACGTGTTGGTTTTAATTTATACTTCTGTGTCGTTGTCCGCGTTGACGCGCACCTAGGGAGCATGTGAAACCCCGAGGGAGGGGTTCTGGCAGACCAATCACAGCGCTTGTGTCCGCGTAGAATTGACGCGTTGTTACATTTTTGGAGAGGTGCACGTCAGGGTACGCCGTAGGGTACGCGCGCTACACACAGCCTACGACGTAGCTACGGCGGCAGTTCGACGCAGAAGTATAAATAGGCCTTTAGACTATGCCAGGATTAGGCCTTAGTTCAATTAGGGCATTTAAGTAGCTTTTATAAACATGTCTTAGAAAAAACATTTCTGGTGTGCATCTTGAGACAAAACAATGGCACTGACATTATAAACGTTACGTTGTATTTGATATATATTTGATATATCTCCTTATGGCATAATGTATCATTACATTTCCTAATTTGAAGGTCACTTTTGCGTCAGTTAAATTTACGAAGGTTAAAAAAAATATGGAAAACACTCTGTAGCATCAGACTGGATAGATCTCCACGCTACTGTTAGTGACCCGTATTCCATGCTGGCCTTTCCAAAATTGTGTATCCTTCCCTCCATGTGTGAAACGGATAAACCGAACTCCAAGTCCATAATCCATAAAGACGTGTGTTATCTGAAATAAAGCAGAATAAACACAGGGACAGTTACGCTTTTATTATTAGTTTGATTACAGGGGAATATCTACTCTGTCAGTATTATTCTACTCACTTGACACCATGGATAAGTTTTCCCCTTTTGAAAGAAAACTTTCTCAGGCTGAAAGGTACTGATGGGTTTCTTCTTCTCATCAAGCAACTCCACACAGATCTGATATTCACTTCCACAATCAGAGTGTGGGGCATACCTGCAGATAAGACATCACAGAAATGTGGATCTGTTCTAAAATTGTGTTTTCATTTTAGAACCTGATTTAACATTGGTGATGTGTTCTTAACGGGACATCGAAAAATTAAAATTCTGTCATCATTTACTCACCGTCCTGTCATTTAAAATCTCTATGACTTTATTTCTTCTGTGGGACACAAAAGGAGGCGTTTTAAATGTCGATGATTCCAAATTGATTCCAACATTGGACTGCATAAAAACACTGAGACATTTTTCAAAATCTCATTTTGTGCTCCACAGAACAAAGAAAGTTACATAGGTTCGGAATGACAAGAGGTAAACTATCCCTGTAATGATATTCAAATTCAATTTATGTCCTATGTGTGTTTTAAGGTTTTTTTTTTTTTTTTTTTTTTTTTACTATGTTGTGTAGGACAGTAGAGACATGACAGAAAACAATGTTGGAGAGAGAGGGGGGAACAGGAGTGGAAAGTACCACGAGCCAGGACCTGATCTCGGGTTACCTGAAACTTAACCATACCATTTATGTCAGAGCTTATGCAGATTCTAACAATAAAATATATATATATATATATTTTTTTTTAAATATGATTGTCATACAGCTTGGGTTCTCATACTGCCAGGCACAATTCCAGCATAAGGCACATGTGACCCAGATGGACAGGTAATTTACAAGAATGAATCACATAAAATATGAAATTCACCACCTAAGATACTGTAACATGAAATGGGAGTTTGAGTGACACTCACCAGTCTGATATTATTATATGAGGTTGCTGTTGATCCATGAAAGCACCACTATAACCTTCTTTCGTCAAATCAATCAGCTGTTGCTTCAAACATGACCTGAGGACAAAGTTTATGATTGATTCATGTGTGGATTGGCTTCATGATAGATTTATTTTAAAATTGTTACATATACTGAAATTAAATGAGCTCAAACCTTTTTTTGAAGGATCTACAATATCAAACATACCCATATGACGTTACAAAACATCTGTTGACCGGAAATATTGTCCTATTTCCTCTTGTCCCCCAGCGGTCACCTCCATTCTGTACAATCTCCCATCCTTGAAGTCCATCTAATTAAAACATCAGAAAAGAGACGTTCCCTGAAGCAAAAATTTATTATAGTGACACAATGGGCCCTATCTTGCACCCAGCGCAATTGACTTTGTACACCGACGCATGTATCATTCCTATTTTGCACCCGCGCAAAGCGTACTTTTCCCTCCACAGACGCACGTCGGTTAACTAAGAAATACACTTGTGCTCCCGGGGCGGTTCAGCGCAAAGAGGAGGCGTGTTCCGGCGCAAACGTTCCCTCATGCTATTTTACAGGTTTAGAAAACAATTGCGCCACTGACCAAAAAAAAAACAGTTTAAAGTCAGTGGCGCGTTGCGCATGTTATTCATATGCTATTTTAAGGGCGCATGCTTGGCCTTAATCAATGTAGCATGTGCACAACGTGCATACACTTTGATTCTCTCATCTACACACAGACGCAGCAGTTATCATTTTTGCAAATCATACATTATTACGATAGATAGATAGATAGATAGATAGACATTTTATTATAAAAGCATACATCTAGCTTACACATTTACCCAAATTATCATACGCCTGTTTAACCGAAGTTAATTTGGGTGTGTTTCTCCATCCCCAACGTCCCTGACGAGAACGTCGGTCTCCTCGGCCTTGAACCGCTCCTGTCGTGCGCCTGGCAAATCCGCCGTTATAATAGGAATCCGCTTTAGAACAAGCGCGCCTGCTCTTAAAGGGAATGTGAGATGTCGCTCTGATTGGTTTATTTCAAGTTACACCCAAACCACACCTATGAATAATGAAGCTACTTCAGACCAACCCATTTTAGATTTGCGCCAGGCGCAAGAGTAATTTATCCCGCCGGGAAAATAGCAACAGCGCCGAGACCCGCCCACAAAGTTACTTGCGCTTTGACACTTGCGTTTCAGATCGTTAAAATAGGGCCCTTATTGTACAATCTTAATGATGTGACTCACTTTGTGCACTGGGATTCTTGAGCAAGTTACGATTTCTGAGACTGAACCTGCAGGTGGAAACACAGAAGTTATTTTTCGCATTTTGATGATATTACAGTAAACCAACTGAAACACAAATAACAGTAGCTACATTAGCATTAGTTTTATGTCAAACATCACTCTTCTAACTTACTGCAGCAGCACTTTAATCTGCTACTGGAAAACTGAAATATATCTGGCAGTGGAGCGTGACGACTCAAGTCAAGTCAAGTCAAGTCATCTTCATTTATATAGCGCTTTTAACAACGTAGATTGTTTCAAAGCAGCTTCACAGAGATAAGCGTATAATTTAAGCTAACAGAGATTGTTTTGGCTTTATAGCAGAGTTAAGTTATTTTCCATCTAAAGTTAGTTTTGATTGATTTGCTTCCGTCGCAACGATCATTTGTTATTAAATTAGGGGCCGCTAAGACGACACCATTCCCTCTAGACTTTAAACGCGAACCTGTGAGAAACGCTGATGGCGTTCACATGCGCATTTAGAATGGGTTCTATAGTTATGTGCATTTGAAAATACGCAGGTTTGGAATTCCCTACAAGCCAAGCCTAAACAAAGTACTTGTCTTTCCTTATAAATTTTGATAAAGAATTTTATTTATATAGACTCACTACTGGCTGACGCTGTCAGAGCTGATCCGTTATCTATACTTCTTGACGGTTTAGATATCCCATTAATCAGAGGATTCTGGACTTCCAAAACCGCAGAATCAGGATCTAATTCTTAGGGATCACGTGTTTACTGTTTATCGACAATATAGAACACAGAGTGATTGTTGGTGGCATCAAAGCCCCTCCCACAACTCTGATAAATGCAATAAGGCTGCAGTAGGACAGGACATGTTATGGGAAATGTATTATGGTGTTATGGTACAACTAGACATAAGATAGATTCTCAGCCTAGAGACTCATCACCCATTTTGAGAAGTTAGGTTATACATTTGATAAAGTGTATGATATTTATCACTGTCATTCAGTCATTCAGGCGCCAACCCTGCTGTCATTTGAAGATATGAAATATGGTATGAATAAATATCAATGTTAATGCATTTTCTGAATACTTTTATTATTACTATTATTAAAAAAAACTAACTATTATTATTGTTACTTTTATTAATTACACTCTTTATAAAGTTTTTTTAATAAATTCCTCTTTATAAACCCTTAAACACTCTAAAACACTATAACACAATCCTAAAACACTCTTTATAAATTCCTTTAAATGGTTTTTATAAGCTCTGGTCAGAGCAAAATAAAATGAATTAGTTATTTGGTTGGTTTGTAAAGTATAATTTGCTGTAAATAAACCTCACTCCCCTGGCCTTAAGAGGCATACCAACAGCTGACGCTAGAGGCTGTGGTCTTTACCATCCTCATTAACAAGCCCAATGCCTGCTTGATGCTGGTGGGCGGAGCGGAAATAGTTCACATTTGCACTTTATTTTCATTTTTTATGTTTTGTTTCATGATATGCCTACTACATATAACTTGTATCTGCATTGTGCATTTTGATAAAAAATAATTAATTGATAAACTTAATAAATATGTTTTACAGTAAAAAAAAAAGAAGTAATGCTGGAAAACACTACCCCTCATCAGCTGAATAGATCTCTACACTACTGTTAGTGATCCGTATTCCATAATGGCCTGCCCAGAACTGTGTATCCTTCCCACCGTGTGTGAAACGGATAAACCGAACTCCAGGTCCATAATCCTTAAAGATGTGGGTCATCTGAAATAAAGCAGGAAAAACACAGGGACAGTTAAGCTTTGACTATTAGTTTGATTACAAGGGAATAACTGGACTGTCGGTATTATTCTACTCACTTGACACCACGGCTCACTGTTCCCAAACGAAAATATAACTTTCTCAGGCTGAAAGGTTCTGATTGGGTTTTTCCACTGATCAAGCAACTCTACACAGATCTGATACTCACATCCACAACAAGAGATTGGGGTATACCTGCATCAGACAAACAGCAAATAAAAGCCTTCCTATTAACAAAGTGGCCTTTCATATTAAAACCTGATTTGTGCCAAATGCTAGTACTGTGTTCTTAAAGGGATAATTCACCTAAAAATGAAAATTCTGTCATTTACTCACCATCATGTCGTTCCAAACCTGTATCAATTTCTTTATTCTGAAGAACAAAAATTATGTTTTGAAAGTTGAAAAATGGACCCCTTTGACTTTCATTGAATGGACAAAAAACACAATAAAATCTTCTTTTATGTTCCACAGAAGAAAGAAAGTCACAGGTTTGGAACGACATGAGGGTAAGTGAATGATGACAGAATATTTATTTTTAGGTTAACTATCCCTTTAATGACATTTTAATTAATTTTTACATAAAGAAATAAGATTTATTATTGGCACTTTTGCCTTTATTTTGTAGAATGATTGAGACTTCACAGGAAACAATGTTAAAAAAGAGATGGGGGAGCAGGATTGGAGAGTACAAAATACAAAATAATCTGCTGATAACACATTTTTTTTTTTTACTATGAACGTCATATCACTTTGGGTTCTCATACTGCCAGGCACAGTTCCAGCATAAGGCATATATGGCCCAGAGGGACAGGTCATTTACAAAAACATTATCACATAAAATATGAAATTCACCTCCTAAGATACTGTAACATGAAATGTGAGTGTCTCTCACCAGTCTGATATTTTGATATGAGGTTGCTGTTGATCCATGAAAGCACCACTATAACCTTCTTTCGTCAAGTCAATCAGCTGTTGCTTCAAACATAACCTGAGGACAAAGTTTATGATTGATTCATGTGTGGATTGGCTTGATGATTGAAATTTTTCAGAACATTCAAACATACCCATAAGATGTTATAAAACATTCGGTGACTGTGTCCAGAAGTGGTTTATTATTTTCTTCTGTCACCCAGCGGTCACCTCCACTACGTACAATCTTCCATCCTTGAAGTCCATCTGATAAGAACATTAGAAAAGAGACGTTACCTGAAGCAAAATATTTTTACGATGTTATTGTACAATCTTAATTATATGAGTCACCTTGTGCGCTGGGATTCTTGAGCAAGTTAGGTTTTGTGCATCTCAACCTACAGGTGGAAACAAAGAAGTTACATCCCATATTCTGAATATACAGTAAATATGAGAGAAATCTCAAATTTTTTATTTGAGAGAACACCCCCCAAAAATGTGTACATGCCCCCTCATCTGCTTCTGTAAAACTGTCTTGTGGTGGAGAGTCTTGACGGCAGACCTGTTATATGTACTTCTTCTTGGTTTAGATATCCCATTATTCAAATATAAAAATTCAGCCCATCCAGCCACACGTTTCCCCATTTCTGTTTTGCTGGGGTTATGGCCTTTAAATAGGAATATATACCTTAATCAAGAACACATAAAGGACAGAAACAAATAATAATAGATATTTTTAATATACTGCAAATGTGTTAAATATTCATATTGCATTATATTGCAGGCTGTTAATTATTGAATTAATATTTTACTTAAATTATTTTATTTGAACTGATCATAACTACACAGAAGAAAAAGTCATAACTTAATCCTTAATTCATGGGATCCAAGCTATAAAGCTCTTAAATTCCCCTTTGCTGCCCTAAAGAGAAGTTTCCATAGTTCTTTGATAGAATCCAGAGTTTAACTGTAAGATCATAACGAGGTAAAAAAAAAAAAACGCTCCTCATTACCATGGTTTTACGGTAATAATAATAATAATAATATTACTAAGAATAAACTATGGTATTTGTAATGAAAAAATGTAAACGCATGAAAAAAAAAAAGTGACTTATGTGACCTGATGGCTTATGCTACCGCTAACCTGGACGTCGAGGTCACTTCCGTTATTTGGGAAAAGCCCAAAACTCACAAGTGTAAGGGAAAAGCTAGTGAATTTAACACTCCATAGAAATTTATTGATAACTGGATGATATTCGAAATCCTTTTTAAGTGTTGATCTGAAAATTAAAGCATTTATAAAACTTTCAAAATTCAGCTAAACGTTTTTATACTCTCGTGTGAAACTTTGTTGACGGAAACAACTGTGTACACGTGACTGAGCAGAGGATTGTTGTGAGATAGTCAGACACAGTTAGTTCAGACTACTGCAGCGTGATTTAAAAGATAGGACAAGATCCCAAACACATGTATCTATCCCGGCTACGGTATAAATATAAATATTAGTGCATTCTTGGGACTGGGCTTCGTTACACTACATCCTTATGTATCGCTTTCTGCCAGGACTTTTACAGGCTTTTCCCAAATCACGGAAGTGACCTCAACGTCCGGGTTAGCGGTAGCATAGGCCATCAGGCATGTGTTATTTAAATAAACTCCTGATGTACTTACAAACTTTCCAATGCCTCATTTTATGAGTACAGAACCTATTTGTACTACAGTAAAGGTTCCAGCCATTATTAGTGGGGTAATTTACAACCTTGGATCCATTCGCGCCTGCACTAAGCCATTCGGCTGATATCTCAAAATAAGCTCTAACTTTAATAATGTTCGACCAAGGAAAAAAAAAGGTTGAAACAACTCCGAACCAGCCCTTTAAGACAAACCATGTGCAAATTCATAAGTCAGTCAACACCTTTGCTGAGTATAACATTTCTCCTTAAAACTGCAGTGAACCAAAGACAGTCTCAAAAACGCAGTTTGAAATCGCTGGTGTTTCTTACGTCACAAACTAACTTGTATCCAATCACTTCATAGTGCGGCGTGCTTTAGCATAATCATTAACTGTTGCAAAGCAGAGGAGTCTCAAGAGAAGACAGGTTATCCCGGTATATTTTTCTGTTGATATGAAAAATCATGTACATTTAGCAATATAGCTGGTGAATTATGTACAGTATATGATGTTATGATGAACTATATGCCTTTCTCCACTGAGGTTCTGAGTTGTTCAAAGCGTTTCTAAAGATGATTGTTAGAAGGCAGCTGACTGACTCTGAGATGGTGAACGAACGGTCACATGGTTTGTGCAACATTAGCAACACATTATTAACTGTTTGATAACATAGTCAAGCAAATGGCTAATCATATTAAACACCGTTATGTGTCTGAGGTTGTAAAGCGCGACACCATCGTGCAGCATTTACTACAGTAAAGAGAGCGAGTAAATCTCTGAGCTGGTGTGAGTGAGTGGAGGCGGGGCTAATGTGCATATCAATGGCTCCTCATATACTAAATGAAGAAAGTGTGTAGAGTTACATTTAAACTATTTTAAGGCATGAATATTTTTTTTCACAGCAAAAAACAACTTTTAATTGTCAGTTTGGTGATCAAAGATGAGTTTTAAGAGATACAATTATTGACAACAAGAGGACTTTAAATAGTGGTTAAATTTGATTTGTTTGTAAAGTATAATTTGCTGTAGAATTATTGTAGATGTATTTACATGGGTTCTTTTTGTTGCATTTTTAAAGTTTTGTTTAATAATATGCCTACATATATCTTTATATCTATTATTATTATTATACATTTTACTTATAGGCACCTTACATGACACTCAAGGACACCTTACAAACACAATAAAACAATCAACATAAAAAAAAAAAAAATCATTATTATAGTCTGGACAGACTGGATACAAACATAAAAGTAATCACATAAAAGCCTGCCGAATAAGATGGGTCTCAAGGTGAGATTTAAAAACATGAACACTTTCACTGTTTCGCTAATCCTGTGGCAGTAAGTTCCATAAATAAGGAGCTGCATGAATAAAGGCTCGGGACCCCATAGAAGTAGTGCGAGTTTGAGGGAGAATAAAAGTAAGTGCAGAAGATGATTTTAAAGGGGTGGTATAATGCCCCTTTTTATAAGATGTAAAATAAGTCTCTGATGTCCCCAGAGTGTGTATGTGTATGTCATTTTAACTCAAAATACCCCACTGATCATTTTTTATAGCATGTTAAAATTATCCCTTTTTGAGGGTGAGCAAAAACGCAAAAAATGCTCCCGGAACAGAGGGCGGAGCTTCAAGAGCTTGTATTCTTTGCAGCTTGCAGACAGACACGCACTTAAATGTCAGAAACTGTTCTGCCTTTTATGTTCAAACCGGAGTCGGACAATGATGGAGAGACTCAAGAAGAAGTGACAACATGTACAATGCAACAGTACGTTTCTGAATGGTTCGTTGATGAATTTATGTTGCTGATGTGGAGTTAACTATCTTCAAGTCTTTGATTAGCATATTCTGTCATGATAATCAATAAATCGCTCGTGTGGGAACTGATGTAAGATGCCTAAAGTGCATTTGTGTTACGTACTGTATTGCAATATATGTGAAAACACGGATGCGACAGCTTGAGCAGACTCCCAAATGTGTTCTACTACAAAACTCTTCCTCTTCTCATCATGGCCTCACTCCCTTTGTTGCGTGTTCCCAGGGGCGGAGTTTGTCAATTTTAGGGTTTGTGATGTCACTAACCTGGGAGGAAGCTTGTGTAGTCCCTATCAGTTGTTTCTTGTAGTCCTTAAAAAGCCATTTCTGTAAAAGTAAATATCCCCCTTTGCTTTGACCTTTGAGCGTTGTAACTTTGCAGATGTTGTTTTTGCTCAAACAGCAACATTACACACTAACTAAACCACCCCTTTAAAGTACAAGTAGGAGTGTAAGATATGAAGAAGGTCAGATAAGTATGAAGGGGCAAGATTACTGAGTGGCTTGCAATTAAGAAGAATTTTAAAATCAATATGATAATTAACCAAGAGCCAATGCAAGTGTTGTAGTATAAGAGTAATGTGTTCAGGTAGAGGAGTTCTGCAGATAATTCAAGCAGCGGAGTTCTGTACTAGCTGGAGTTTGTAGAGAAGCTTTGAAGGCAGTCCATGAAAAAGAGCGTTGCAGTAATCAATAGAGGAAGTGACTAAAGCATGAGCAAGAATCGCAGTGCTCTTTACTATGAGAGACAGACAAACTTGGTTTATATTAAGTATGTGGAAATATGCAAAGCAAATGACACTGTTTATATGTGCTTCAAATGAGAGACTACAGTCAAGTATGACCCCCAAACTATGAACTTGTTTAGAAACAGACTCAGGAAAGTTATCAATATTCACAGATGAACATCAGATTGTTTTTTGAGCCGTCAAGAAGAATTTCCGTTTTACTGTTAAGTTAAAGAAGATTTGATGTAAACCACTCTTTAATCTCTGCTTAAACCATCTAAGAGGACGGATGGAGGAAAAGAAGAGGTAGTTTATACTTATATGTTTAACATTATGTACACTTATCTAAGATGAAGATATTTCATTTCGTTATTTTAATCAACAGACTTTAAAATGTTCAAGCACAATAAGACACGAATGAAACTCAATTTGAAGCGATTGTGAAAAATATTGTTATCGTTACATAACATTACTCATATCGTAAGATTTTGGTGATATTCAGTGCATGACTATGGCTGTAGTTATAGTTGTCGACTAAGGTCCTTCATTTTTAAAGTATAACAATCATTATTGGAACAGAATACATTTACAAAAGACCTTTGTAATGTCATACTTGTTATATCTCCTTATAACATATTAGAATTTATTAGAATTCCTCACCTGAAGGTCATTTTTGTACCTGTTAAATTTAGGAATGTAAAAAATTTTTCTGGAAAACACTACCTCTCGGCAGCTGGACAGATCTCCACGCTACTGTTAGTGACCTGTATTCCATAGCAGCCTGCCCATAACTGTCCATCCTTCCCACCGTGAGTAAAACGGATAAACCGAACTCCAGGTCCATAATCCTTAAAGACGTGGGTCATCTGAAATAAAACAGAATAAACACAGGAACAGTTAAGCATTGACTATTAGTTTGATTACAGGGGAATAACTGCATTGTTAGTATTAATTAACTCACTTGACACCATGGATAATTGTCCCCCTGTTGAAAGAAAACTTTATAAGGCTGAAAGGTCCTGATGGTTTTCTTCTTCTCATCAAGCAACTCTACACAGATCCGATATTCACTTCTACAACCAGAGAGTGGGGTATACCTGCAGATAACTCAGGAAAACATTTTTTTTTTTTTTTAATCAAAATATCTTCTTTTGTAGAAAGAAAGTCAATACAGGGTGAGTAAATGATGACAGAATATACATTTTTAGGTGAACTATCTCTTTAGTGACACTTCAATTCAATTTCTGTCCTGATTACATAAAATGTATGCAGATTATTGCAATAAAATTACAAAATAATCTGCCAATAACATTAAAAAACATTACATATACAAATCATACCATGTGGGTTCTCATACTGCCAGGCACAATTCCACAATTCAAAGTGAATGTGACCCAGATGGACAGGTCATTCACAAGAATTAATTAGTTGCAATTCACCACCTAAGATACTGTAGCATGAAATGGGAGTTTGAGTGACACTCACCAGTCTGATATTTTGATATGAGGTTGCTGTTGATCCATGAAAGCACCACTATAACCTTCTTTCATCAAATCAATCAGCTGTTGCTTCAAACATGACCTGAGGACAAAGTTTATGATTGATTCATGTGTGGATTGGCTTCATGATTTATTTATTTTCATATTGTAACATTGACTTAAATTAAATGAGCTCAAAACGTTCTTGAACGTTCTAAAATATCAAACATACCTATGAGATGTTGAAAAACATTTTGTGACAGTGTTGTCTGGAAATAGTTTTCTATTTACTTCTGTCACCCAGCAGCCATTTCCATTCTGTTCATTCTCCCATCCTTGAAGTCCATCTAATTAAAACATCAGAAAAAAGACGTTATCTTAAGAAAAAAATCATTATAGTGACATTTATTGTGCAATCTTGACTAGGCTCACCATCAGCTCTGGGATTCTTGAGCAAGTTCCGTCGTTTCTTAGTTGTAAAGTAAAACAGGCGCCAGTCCTCTGGGGGTCTGGAAGCATCACAGGGCTGGATCCCCTCTCTCTGACAGCGCTCTCTCCAGTGTGCAGCACTGTCCACCAGCTCCTTCCACTCACGACACACCAGCCGACAGGCTCGCACCACCTGATGTTCAGGCAGGTTCAGTAGGATCTCCTCAACCACAGCTAGAGGAACATCTGGCTGCTGACAGAGGAAGAAAGATTACCTTTCAGTTCTAACCTTACCTTTTGAGTGCTGTTTAAAGATCCAGCTGTGGGACATGTTTGATAGTTTTCAGTTGGTATTCAGCTACCATGTCTCAAAAACCAGCTTGACCTGCTGGTATGACCAGCTGGTAGTTGATTATTTCTGGTCCACCAGCTTAGAATTGATAGAAACTAGTTAACGTTACCATGTTCCAAAAAAAGATTTTCTAGCAGAAAAGTTCGGCAGCGCAAGATTGTCCCAGGTCTGAAAACTCTTTAAATTTGATATTGTTCAATATTTTAAGGCAGTAAGATCTTTCCTGGGAACACAAAAAGCACCAAAGCCCAGTAATGGCGGTATAACATAACAAAGAACATCTTACTGAGTCTGAACAAGCAACATCACTCTCTGACGGATCCATCCACAGAAGTTACGTTTTACAGTCGAACGATATTACAGTAAGTTAAACCAACTAAAAAACAATTCACATTAGCTAGCTAATTTCGCATTAGTTATATGTCTAGCATCGCTCTTCTAACGTTAATCATTAAGCAGCACTGTAATCTACTTCTGAGAAACTGCAGTATAGTACTGCGGCAGAAGACCGTGGGTGCGGGTGACTGCTGGTCCGTCCGTTATGTGTAGCCTACTTCTTCCAGTTAGTCACATGACTGCATCCAGCAGCGATAAAAAAAAGAAAAAGAAGAAGTGTCTGCACATATTTCTATTATTACGGTCATTTCCGGAACAGCAGAGAACGCGCTTTCAGAGCGCTTTTTCCTTCGAGTTGCCCAGAACTGATAATTAAAAAAAAATCTCACGTTTTGTACTATAACAAGTGTCTGTGGCAGTGCTGCCTGTATTACTTTGAATAATGTTTTTTCTTTCTTTAAATCTGTTTAAGATGTGTTTACAGCATAATTATTTGCAGTGTCATATACAATATGCATAGACTACCTCATATGAAACTACTTCATTGCAGCGTTTTGAAGGCCTATAAAGACCTAATTTCTAATAAGTAGAAAAAACGAATGCCCAGTTCTTATATGGGACGTCCCACATGCACACCTCATGAAACCATTTTACTGCAGCATTAAGTGGAATACAGAAACCATATAATTTATGTCTAAACTCAGCAACAAAGTATCTTCTGATTTATTACAAGGAACATTAATTAGACACCTAGACAAGATAGTTGTTCTTGTGACCCTGCTGCCCCAATGAGCATTTCTTGTCGAATTGTCACTCATTCCTTTTTGCAATTCCTAAAGTATTGCAGTCTTCTCTTGGCATTTAATAATTTTTTACTTTTTTAGTGCGAGTTAAATATCCTTTTGGGCCCATCTTATCTGTAAAATAAAACCTGCAGTTTCATCAGCAGAAGTCAGCTTCAAGACTCACACAGTAGTTCGTAGGCCGCCCCCCTTACAGTTACAAAGATCACAGCAATTATACCCTTCACCAAGGTCTAAGCTACATCATTGCTTCAGGTTTCTGATTGGCTAAGAACATATATAGTCCAAGCAAATTTCCACACCATTAGTCAAGATAGTTGAAGCACGATTCCTTGATTTAGGTCTGCTGGGACCTCGGAGGTCGGAGAAAGGCGTCTTCGGGTCTGTTGTTGCATGCCGAAGTGTCCCATAGCTCCTATACAAGACCTGCACAGAACATCCAACACACACACAAAAGCACTAGGGAATCGCAGTTTCTCCAAGGTTGAAGAGGGCCTTTGAGTTCATTATTATCAGGACAAACTACCAAAACATACTGATAATACATTCCCAATCCCTCCTCAGGAATAAGTACAGATACTATTCACTTCAGTTTCTAGAGAAATACATATGAAAGAGGTACAATTCTGTAAATCAGGTGAAGTCGCGTATAATTGGACCCCTGTAACCTTAACTCGTTAGCTAGAAACAGATATTTAGACAACACATGTTGAGGATCACATCAGAATGTACCTAAAAGCAGCTGGTTAACACTCACATCAAACATGATTAAAAGTATATTTGAATCACTCATTGAATATAGAAATGATTTATGTAGAAATGCTTATCCTTGATTATTAATCACTCATTACATATACATCAAAGCAGCAGTGGATTCCAATCCACCCCCTTCAATATTATAGAGTGTACAAGTTTCAAAGATTAACATCACTTATATACAGTAACTTTGTAGTCATTCATAGCACTTAAGTAATTTATTATATCATAAGCAGTGCATGTCTATGGATGGATGCATATAGTAGTCACTAACATTTACAACAGAGCTTTGTAATGTTATACTTGGAAAAGAAAGTATACATTCTTGGAATCTCCTTATAGCATAACGCATAATTAGAAATCTGAGGGTTATTTATGTGTACAGTCAGGAATCTAAAAAAAAACATGCAGGAAGACACTATTTCTCTGCAGTAGGACAGATCTCTACACTACTGTTAGTGATCCGTATTCCATAATGGCCTGCCCAGTACTGTGTATCCACTCCTCCATGAGTGAAACGGATAAACCGAACCCCATGTCCATAATCCTTAAAGACGTGTGTCATCTGAAATAAACAAAAACAAATGTAGACTTTTTAGTTTGATAACAGGAGAAAAATTGTAAGTATTATTCTACTTACTTGACACCATGGCTCATCGTTCCACTGTTCAAAGAAAACTTTTTCAGGCTGAAAGGATTTGATGGGTTTTTTCCTCTTATCAAGCAACTCTACACAGACCTCATATTGACACCCACAATCAAAGCGTGGCGCATACCTGCAGGTAAAACATTTCATAATTGTGCTTCCATATTAGAAATGGGTTTGTACCTAACACGGGTACTGCGTTCTTAAAGGGATAGTTCACCCAAAGATTAAAATTATGCTATCATTAATGTGGAACATAAAAAATATGTTCTGAAAGTCAACAGGGTCAAAAAACAACAACAACAAAAAATTTTCAAAATATCTTTTATGGTTTAAGGTTTGAATTGTTTTAACAAAATTACACTTTATGCAGTCTTGCAATAATAATACAAATAACAGATGTAAAATATAAACATCAATATTACGTTGTCATATTGCAACAAGGCATATGTGACCCAGATGGACAGGTCATTCACAAAAAAAAATCATCACATAAAATATGAAATTCACCTCCTAAGACACTGTAGCATGAAATGGGAGTTTGAGTGACACTCACCAGTCTGATATTTTGATATGAGGTTGCTGTTGATCCATGAGAGCACCACTATAACCTTCTTTCTTCAAATCAATCAGCTGTCGCTTCAAACATGACCTGAGGACAAAGTTTATCAGTGATTCATGTGTGGATTGGCTTCATGATTGATTGAACTTTCTTGAAGGATCTAAAATATCAAACATACTCATAAGATGTTACAAAACATTTGGTGACTGTGTCGTCCGGAAATGGTTTCCTATTTTCCTCGATCGCCCAGCGGTCACCTCCATACTGTACAATCTCCCATCCATGAATATCATCTAATAAGAACATTAGAAAAAAAAACACAGGTGCAAACTTTTTTTTTTATATACTGACATGTTCTGTACAGTCCTAATTATGTGGCTCACCATCAGCTCTGGGATTCTTGAGCAAGTTCCGTCGTTTCTTAGTTAAAAAGTAAAACAGGCACCAGTCCTCTGGGGGTCTGGAAGCATCACAGGGCTGGATCCCCTCTCTCCGACAGCGCTCTTTCCAGTGTGCAGCACTGTCCACCAGCTCCTTCCACTCATGACACACCAGCCGACAGGCTCGCACCACCTGATGCTCAGGCAGGTTCAGTAGGATCTCCTCAACCACAGCTAGAGGAACATCTGGCTGCTGACAGAGGAAGAAAGATTACCTTTCAGTTCTGATCCAGTTGGAAAATCCAGCTGTAGAACATGGTTGCTGGTTTCTAGATGGTCATCAGCTACAATGTTCCAGAAACTAGTTTGCCCACTTTATACCTGTATGACCAGCTGATGGATGGCTTTATATAGTGGTGAAGGGCTTATGTCAAAACCCGAAAGACATGGTTCCCTCGAGATTTTCTTATGGTGTTTTTCATTTTATGAATAAAATAAAGCCTGTGGTAAACATAACTTGACGATACTCTAAGGTTTTGTTCTACAACGTAAACTGCACATACACCCTAAACTGTCTAGCCTAGTTACTTATTAGAAAAATAAGTTTTCAAAAAATAAAATAGCTGCTTCAAAAATTGCGTACGCTATGGGCGTGTGTAGTTTGCTTTGTATAACAAAACGTCCAATTATCGCAAGTTATGTTCATCACCATGGACTTTTTTGTGCTCATAAACTGAAAAATTCCATTATAAAACCCCATAGTAAAATCTAGACTAGCCCAAGTCTTCCGGGTTTAGACGTCATCATCCCTTGGACAAGCTAGAAAACAGCAAACAATAAAGAAAGAAAAAAAGAGAAAGAAAAGAAACCACTGTGTTCCAAACTCATCTTCCATTTTTAACTGGATTTTCCAGCAGAAAAGTCAATTTTTGCATTATGTCTAGGCCAGTTTGATGTTAGTTCTCAATAACTTACTTCGCCTGAACTGCATTGAATCGAAGCAACATGAATGTGCTCGCTCTCCGTGGTCCAGCTACGTGTGGAAACACGGAAGTTACGTATCATAGCCTGACGAAGTTACGGCAAAACGTAGATACACAAATAGCTAACTTCGCATTAGTATCCTTCTTCTAACCAGCGATAACGACTGTTATTGCAGCAGGACTCTAATCTGCTTCTGGAAAACTGGAATATTTGGCAGCGGAGCGTACTTGACGACTACCGGCTAACGCTGTCAGAGCTGATCTATTACAGCCTACTTATTTCCATCTTAGATCTCCCGCACACGTACCAGGATTCTGGTCGGAATCCCAAGGTATTCCTTAGAGATCATGTATCGACACGCTTCGACAAACCGAAAGTATTGCGGTATTGCTGTAATTATTGTTAGTGACGCCATGCCCATGGCTCCTCCTACAGCACTGACGAATGTATTGTCATTACTCAGATCTTTTCCACATGTTGCACATTACTGTCATCTGGTGGTCAAAAGCTATTAAGCTTCAGTATTCAGTCACAGCAGCTGGTTTACATATGGTCACTTACATGTTATCAAATAACAAAATGTTATTTGATTCGAATAAATAAAAATCTTACCATAAAAAAAAAATCATCACCATATGGGCAACTATCAATCCATCCATTTTCCAACAGTAAGACTAGAATAAATGACATTAGGCATGTAGTGCAAATAGTGTTGTATCACAATCAAGCTTTAATATTTTTTTTCTTTTTTTTTTTCTTTTACAAAGTTTCAAAGGTTTGATGAACTTAACTTTGTTTATGGGTCAGAGACAAATACGGTTTGTCAAGATGAGAAATTCGAAAATCTTGTAAAAACGTATTTTAAAAGCAATGCCCGTGCAAAATCAGTTTTTGTGTGTGTTTTTAGTAATTGTTGGTTTGGTGTGTTTGAGTGCTCATTGTTACAATTAAACAGCAAAAGTTCAGTGACATTTTTATTTGTGCATGGTAGAACGCACACAGTGAACTCTGAGAAAACACTATGCTTGAGCAAACAGTTTGTGAATAGGCTACTACAAATGATGCCCGTGAAAGAGACTGTGAACGCATTGAATAGGATATGTTTAGTTGGTGAATAGCATAGGCTACTATTACACAGTAGCGATAACATTAAGCGCACCAGAATGAAATATAATATTCAGAAGTAAACAGCATAGCTGACTTACAGATTCAGTTAACATCCACAAATGAATAAGCGCGTCGATTCAGGGAGCAGTGCAAAGTGCCCGTGCAAAATCAGTTTTTGTGTGTGTTTTTAGTAATTGTTGGTTTGGTGTATTTGAGTGCTCATTGTTACAATTACACAGCAAAAGTTTTTATTTGTGCATGGTAGAAAGCAAATAGTGATACTGACATAATGACATACAATAAATGTGGCAAATTTAACTACACGATTCAGGGAGCAGGCTACACAGTGAACTCCGAGAAAACACTACTTAAGCTCTGCTGGTTTCTTCGACCCTCTCTGTCTCTCAGTGTGAGAGGGGGAGTGGCCAGCGGCTAGAGCGGCAAAAGCCAGTGTGTGCTTTTACCGATATATATTTAACAATATCTTTTGCATTTCTAATCCAAACAACATCAAACCTGGCACTGCACTTACTCATGCCCGTAGCAAGATACCTGTCAAGTTTGAAATCCATCGGACTAACGGTTCGAGATATGCGAATAACACACACACACACACACACAGACACACACAGACACACACACACACACACACACAGACAGAAAGACGTTCCCGTAATTTATAGATAGATATAATATACAGAAGTAAACAGTGTAGGTGATTTACAGATTTAGTTAACATCCACAAATGAATAAGCGCGACGATTCAGGCAGCAGGCTACACAGTGTACTCGACGATTCAGGGAGCAGGCTACACAGTGTACTCGACGATTCAGGGAGCAGGCTACACAGTGTACTCGACGATTCAGGGAGCAGGCTACACAGTGTACTCGACGATTCAGGGAGCAGGATACACAGTGAACTCGATGATTCAGGGAGCAGGCTACACAGTGAACTCGACGATTCAGGGAGCAGGCTACACAGTGTACTCGACGATTCAGGGAGCAGGCTACACAGTGTACTCGACGATTCAGGGAGCAGGCTACACAGTGTACTCGACGATTCAGGGAGCAGGATACACAGTGAACTCGATGATTCAGGGAGCAGGCTACACAGTGAACTCGACGATTCAGGGAGCAGGCTACACAGTGTACTCGACGATTCAGGGAGCAGGCTACACAGTGTACTCGACGATTCAGGGAGCAGGCTACACAGTGAACTCTGAAAAAATGCTACGCTTGAGCAAACAGTATGTGAATAGGTTACTACAAATGATGGCCGTGAATAAAATCTAATATTCAGAAGTAAACAGTGTAGCTGACAGAGTGTTTATGTCAGAATGTTTATTTTTAAACCACAACCTTCTTGGGGCTTCTTTTACCGATACGATATCTTTTGCATTTCTAATCCAAACAACGTCAAACTTGGCACTGCACTTACTCGTGCCCATAGCGAGACACCTGTCAAGTTTGAAATCCATCGGACTAATGGTTCGAGAGATATGCGAATAACAGACATACTGACTGACTGATTGACAGACAGACGCTTCTGTAATTTATAGATAGATGCATCGATCAGGTATGTTAAAATGTACACAGTGTATTTATGTTGATTTTATGTAATTAAAAATGACATTTTCACAATTTTTTCGAAAGTTAAGACTGAAATTAAAAACCATGTTATTATACTAAACTAGATTATTACGTTTTATTACACATTAATTTTACTGTATAATTATATTTTTATGAAAAATACTGGTTACGCCAATTGACAAAAACCAGTTACACCACCTGACCATGTTGCTTCTAAAGTCAAAGGCCAAGTTCTGCAGAAGTGGTTTTATTTTTGTCAATGCTGAAAAAAAAACCCTGAAAAGAGCAGAGGTTCATTCTCGTGTTATGCAGCACGTTTAAGCTTCAGCGTGAACCAACGAGGTTCATTCTCGTGTTATGCAGCACGTTTGAGCTTCAGCAAGAACCAATGATGTTCATTCTCATGTTACGCAGCACTTTTGAGCTTCAGCATGAACCAATGAGGTTCATTCTCGTGTTATGCAGCACGTTTAAGCTTCAGCGTGAACCAACGAGGTTCATTCTCGTGTTATGCAGCACGTTTGAGCTTCAGCAAGAACCAATGAGGTTCATTCTCGTGTTATGCAGCACGTTTAAGCTTCAGCGTGAACCAATGAGGTTCATTCTCGTGTTACGCAGCACGTTTGAGCTTCAGCGTGAACCAACGAGGTTCATTCTCGTGTTATGCAGCACGTTTGAGCTTCAGCAAGAACCAATGAGGTTCATTCTCGTGTTACGCAGCACGTTTGAGCTTCAGCAAGTACCAATGAGGTTCATTCTCGTCTTATGCAGCACTTTTGAGCTTCAGCATGAACCAATGAGGTTCATTCTCGTGTTATGCAACACGTTTGATCTTCAGCAAGAACCAATGATGTTCATTCTCGTGTTACGCAGCACGTTTGAGCTTCAGCATGAACCAATGAGGTTCATTCTCGTGTTATGCAGCACGTTTGAGCTTCAGCAAGAACCAATGATGTTCATTCTCGTGTTATGCAACACGTTTGATCTTCATTCTCGTGTTATGCAACACGTTTGATCTTCAGCAAGAACCAATGATGTTCATTCTCGTGTTACGCAGCACGTTTGAGCTTCAGCAAGAACCAATGAGGTTCATTCTCATGTTACGCAGCACTTTTGAGCTTCAGCATGAACCAATGAGGTTCATTCTCGTGTTACGCAGCACGTTTGATCTTCAGCTAGAACCAATGATGTTCATTCTCGTGTTACGCAGCACGTTTGAGCTTCAGCAAGAGCCAATGAGGTTCATTCTCGTGTTACGCAGCACTTTTGAGCTTCAGCAAGAGCCAATGAGGTTAATTCTCGTGATACGCAGCACTTTTGAGCTTCAGCAAGAACCAATGAGGTTCATTCTCGTGTTATGCAGCACGTTTAAGCTTCAGCATGAACCATTGAGGTTCATTCTCGTGTTACGCAGCGCGTTTGATCTTCAGCATGAACCAATGAGGTTCATTCTCGTGTTATGCAGCACGTTTGAGCTTCAGCAAGAACCAATGATGTTCATTCTCGTGTTACGCAGCACGTTTGAGCTTCAGCAAGAACCAATGAGTTTCATTCTTGTGTTACGCAGCACTTTTGAGCTTCAGCAAGAACCAATGAGGTTCATTCTCATGTTATGCAGCAAGTTTGAGCTTCAGCAAGAACCAATGAGGTTCAATCTCGTGTTACGCAGCAGGTTTAAGCTTTAGCAAGAACCAATGAGGTTCATTCTCGTGTTAATCTGCTTTTCTGTAGTATGCACGCGGGTTTCGTGACATCATCGCGTACAATAGAAGTCCCATTTCATTGGCTAGGCGCCAACCAATAAAACGGCTCCTTCAACATGCAACGTTAGATTTTTATTTGAATGGTTTTCACATTGGAGCTGTGAGTGCAAATGTTCATGTACAAGTACGAATATTTATTTTACAAGTTCTCAAATTCACATTTACGTGCTCTCGAGTTTTGCTACTCTTTTACCTTTTATGGATCGCCTCCTCACGGGGACACTAGACACTTCCGTTTGGCAAGTTGTAGGCTACTGTAAATAATATAGTATTTTTTTATTACTATGGCATCAATTGTCAGCAGCATCTGGCAGTTGCATTTGTGCAACACTAGTGAAGTTCTTACCTCTAGAGTTCATGTCAGTTTTATTCAAGTCCTATTTACTGTGTCTACATATCTGATAGTATAGGCCTACAACATTTTACTGTTACACCTGCAAGGTTAGAACGGATACATGAAGAACCTCTGATTTTCATTACATATCAGTGGCTTTTAACTCTTTATCTCATTGCAGCACATTAGAACTGTGCCTCATGGTATAAATGCAGTTATTTTCATTTTCTTTTTTATGTTTTTATGTCTATGCTGTAGCTAATGATCAGCGGGGAACCTTATTTGATTATTTGCTTTGGGAATGATGTTAAACCTACTGACGCAGTTTAAACAATGACATTACATTAATATGATTGTCAAGGGAAGTGATGTATATTTGTTGATGACGAATTGATGACGAAAGATGACGAATATTTGTTTAATCAAAAGTTTATGGTAAAATCAAGATTCCTGAAGCAATGGCTTTCGATACAAATTAATATTGACAATAGGGTCATTACTCTGTCATCTAGTGGTCAAAAGCTATTAAGCTTCAGTATTCAGTCACAGCAGCTGGTTTACATGTGGTCACTTATATGTGATCAATTAACAAAATGTTATTTGATTTGGAATAAATAAAAATCTTTGTGAAAGCTTTTAGGTTCAGTGTGCTGTCAGTATAGTAAAAAATGTTAAGTAAGCAAATACCCACCATATGGGCAACTATCGAAATCCATCCATTTTCCAAACCACCTGTCCTATAGGGTTGCTGTTAAGGCAGCTACTACAATAAATGACATTAGGCATGTAGTGCAATAGTGTTATATCACAATCAAGCTTTAATTTGATTTGACTTTTTTGACATTTGATTTTTTTTTTTTACAAAGTTTCAAAGGTTTGATGAACATAACTTTGTTTACTCAATAATTTGGAATCACATAAGCAACTGATCATTTAATTTCATACTTATAGTCGCAGACTTCAATTTAACAGTATACAACAATTACCGGCCACTTTATTAGGTACACCTTACTAGTACTGGGTTGGACCCTCTTTTTCCTTTAGAACTGTCTTAATTATTCATGGCACAGATTCAATAAAGCCTAGTTCACACTACGTGATTTTAAAACGTCGGGCTGAACTGTGCGGTTCACACTACATGACTTGCTGTCTGTGAAATCAGGAGTGTTCAAGTTGTTGAGCTGTTCACACCACACGACACAACGTGATTGATCCGCAACAGGAGGTAACGCACTACACCAGTTGACAACAACTCTGTCACCCAACGATTCTATCTTGTCTACAAAGCAGGTTTAAATATTGCCCCATTGAAGTCAACAGGGTGCAAATTTTAAAAAGAGAATAACACGGTGTAGGAAACACCGATTTTTGTCGTTGTTCTCTCTGTATTGACAGCACTCCAAATGTACAAAAAAATGAGCTCAATGTTAAAATTGACCGGAGTTCTCCTTTAAACTTTAACTGAATATCCTTTTACTACACAATAATATATATCACAATAAACAGAATTACAGTAAAAATATTTAGTTTACATTTCAACCTATAACATTTAGATAATGTAAAAATAACATTGACCTCAACCCATGCCTTGCTCTGATTGGCTGTAGCTCATGACATCAGTGAGGTTGAGTCGTGCGACAGCTCTGGATATCTAGCATGCTAGATATTTTTTTGGGCTCGGAGACGCGTCTGCGAGGCGTCTGCGAGCGTCTTTGATGCGTTGTTGGCTCTTTCATACTAACAGATTGGTACGTTCATCGCCCGCTAATCCCCCGCGATTTGCACGCGATAACACCCTGACCTGTCGGCGAGCTCAACGATTTGCAAATCGGGCTTAAATCGGGCTTAAATCGGGCTTAAATCGGGCTTAAAATCATGTAGTGTGAACTAAGTTTAGGAAACATTCCTCAGAGATTTTGGTGAAAATTGACATATTCAAAATTTGTTTATATTTACAAATTATATATATATATATATATATATATATAATTATAATAGAATTATAAAGAATATATCATTCTTTATGTCTTTAATCTCAATTTATTAATGAGAACGTCTTATAAACGTCTTTGCTGCTGACATTTGAAAAACAAATTCATCCATACCAATAAGGAAAAATGGCTAGATAAACATACATCACCCTCTAGTGTATAGGCGTGAATTTGAGTTTCCTTCACCCTAAGGCTTAATCATTTCAGTTTTGGTGTGAAATGACCTTTACATTTGCATTTTACTTTACATTTGCCAAAAATAGAACTTGTGTTTTTAACTGTTTCAAAATAAACAACCGAGCCCAGACCAGATGAGAAAAAGTCAAGCAAAAGTAACGTAACACATTACTAACAAGAGATGAAAGTAGTTAGGCAATTTTTTTTAGGGAGTATAACACAATTTTTTTTTTAATTTTTTTTATTACCATTACTTTTAAAAGTAACTTTCCCCAACATTGCCTGTGTCACACTACCCAGGTACATCTGTTGTTGTGTTGGGCCAACGTTGGGTGCTGACGTTGGGCCCCAACGTAATTTTGTCCGTTGGGCCAACGTTGGGCCAACCATGTTATTGGACAGCCAGCAGACCTTCTGTCAGCCTAAAAATACCTTACCAACCTTCTGCTAACTTAAAAACCACTAAAACAACATTGGGCCAATGTTGGGCCAACCATGTCATTGGACAGCCAGCAGACCTTCTAACAAATTAAAAAATATAGCCTATTTTAACCATCTGCCAACTTCATAAATAGTAAGTCTGCAAATTTATAAATAAATAGGCTTTACCTACCTTACACTCAAATTTTAAGATTGTGACATGGCCTATTCATTGTTGAATTGCATTAAGAAATGGCACAACAGACAAACTGAATTGGTTATAAAAATGAACCTATTTATTGGTAACAAAATTAACTTACTTATTGCAGTTTAATGCAGTTAACAACGTGTTGTGGTGCTGTTGTTGGAAAAACTACAGCAGACTACATTAGATAATAGATAAATAACACTCAGAAAACTCAGGATGTTAAAACATCTCCACAGTCCATTATATAGACATTATATACTTGTTTATATACATAAATATATGTTTAGCATAACATTTAATAATAAATAAAGTACTTTAAAAAAAAAGGAGAGATTGTACCTTCCCAGCAAAATTTCTCCTTTGGGGCCCGAATGGGGCTTCTGCGGGCAGCCCACTGTGGGCCCAGATACCGGCGTGAAATGCGGGGCACATGTGCCCCATCGGGACAGCCCAAAGTGTGGGCTGACTGTGGGCTGGCCCACACTAAGTAGAGTGCACCGGGAAAAGTGTGGGGCGGGCATACTGTGGGTACACTGGGAAAAATGTGGGCATACTGCGGACAATGCAAAGATGTGTTGTAATATACCTGTGGCCTTAACAAACAACAAGATTAGTTTGGTTGTACATTACATTTGCTACAATACATGCAAAATAATTGCACTTGTTGAAAGTCGAAGTAGTACATTAGAAGTTATATGTTTCAAATAATTTCATTTATTCAGTCATGTAAAATATATATACACAATACATTACCGTTCAAAGGTTTGGGGTCAGTAACATTTTTTTTAAATACTTTTGAAAATATCCCTTCATCTCATCAAAGCTGCATGTATTTACATTAAAAAGAGTAATATTCTGAAATATTGTTGCAACTTAAAATAACTGTTTTCTATTTTAATCTATTTTAATAAATAATAATTATTTTTTTACAATAATTACAAAAACGTTGAAATTATTCCTGGGATGTTAAAAATTAATTTTCAGTAGCCAGCATCCAGTCGTCAGCATGTAAATCGTGAAAAAAAATTCAGGAATGTTTGAACAGAACTGTCAAAAGAGCAGCATTTATTTTAAATAGATTTTGAGTAAAAAAAAAAGTTAAAAAAAAAAGCGTATAAAACCACATCACAACACATTAAGGTGGATTATGAATCCTCTAATAAAATAAATCAATAGTATGTATATATGTATATACACATATAATACTATATGGTGTATTCCTGTTGTTGTTCCACTGCCTCTGCTTTTTAGCTGTTACCCTTGTTTTTGGATTATCTTGCGTTCATGTTTGTCTATTAAACTTGTGTTATATGGATTCTCTCTCCGCTTCGTCCTTGCTTATACGTTACAGCCTGAAAGTACATGACAATACATTTAGGGTACTGTTTAATCATATGTATGTGTGAATATTTTCCATCTTAAAATTCTGTTAAAAAGAAGAAAGATCATTCAGTATTTGGATGAGGAGCAACAGAGGCAATTCCCTCATTTAATAAATAAGCCTTCGTTATTGTGGGTGAAGTGGTACTGGAGCAAGACAGTCTTTTACAAGCTGTTGAAATATTCTTTAAATTATTTTACATTGTGGACATTGAGCCCAAGCCTGCTTCTGCTGTTCTGCACTTTCTACAGCGCACAATATATTCTGTGTTCCCTCAACTGTCACATAGGCAGTTTATAATTATATTATCTGGGCTAGCTTTGCTCTGATTTGTGATGAAATTTTAATTTATTATATATATATATACAGTGCTATGCATAAGTTTAGACACCCATGCTAAAGTTGACTAAAAAGAGGAATAAAAAATCATCTTTTGGAAATTGAACTTAATACCTTATTAAAAAAAATTAGGACAAATCCAACCTTTAAGGACACCAATTTTCTTTGTGAATGAATAATGTATCGTAAATAAATAAATGTTCTTCCTTAAAATACAGGGTGCATAAGTCTGGACACCCCTATATGTTAAATTCCCATAGAGGCAGGCAGATTTTTATTTTTAAAGGCCAGTTACTTCATGGATCCAGGATATTATGCATCCTGATAAAGTTCCCTTGGCCTTTGGAATTAAAATAGCCCCACATCATCACATAGCCTTCACCATACCTAGAGATTGGCATGGTTTTATTTCAGTTAGCCTAATAGCTGGTTTGATTTTCATTGAGAGATGATCTTATGGAAAGTACTCCATCCCAATCTCTAGGTATGGTGAAGGCTATGTGATGATGTGGGGCTATTTTAATTCCAAAGGCCAAGGGAACTTTATCAAGTCAAGTCAAGTATATTTGTAAAGCACTTTTCACAATACAGATTGTATCAAAGCAGCTTCACAGTATTAAATTAAAATAATACAACAAGGTTTGTTTCTAGTGGAATTTATTGATTGATAAAATCAAATTAAATATCCCCAGAATATCCCCAACTGAGCAAGCCAAAGGCAACAGGATGCATAGTATCCTGGATCCATGAAGTAACTGGCCTTTAAAAATAAAAATCTGCCTGCCTCTATGGGAATTTAACATAGGGGTGTCCAGACTTATGCACCCTGTATTTTAAGGAAGAACATTTATTTATTTACGATACATTATTCATTCACAAAGAAAATTGGTGTCCTTAAAGGTTGGATTTTTCCTAATTTTTTTAATTAAGGCATTAAGTTCAATTTCCAAAAGATGATTTTTTATTCCTCTTTTTAGTCAACTTTAGCATGGGTGTCTAAACTTATGCATAGCACTGTATATATACAGTATATATATATAACTGACCTGATTGTTCTGACACTATTGGATGAGAACAAAAAACTTGAACTGAATTTACATTATCTTCTGTAGAGCTTATTGAACTAAATCAACTTTGAATCTGAATTAAATTTAAGAGTGACACTATTGTCATCTGGAAAGCTACTTTACAGCTGAAATTGCAGTTGTTTCAAAAGTGGTAAATTTTGTAACACTGACACTGTTATTTTCCTCTTTATTACTGTGAAGCTGCTTTGAAACAATCTGTATTGTATAAATTGCTAAATAAATGAGACATGAAATGTGACTTGAATTCTTTGAATGATTTAAAAAAAAAAACTATGGTTTCTATTGTCTGCCTTCATTTGTATCTTGGTAGGGTGAATTCAGGTAATCTGGGACATTTTTTGCAATTTTGACTTCAGCGATTTGTTTCTATATCTATCTACATTAGATCAACACATTAGACTTTTCTGAAATCCCTAATATGTTTTCTAACCACACCAGAAGAAAGTATGTAGACATTATACCCAGAGGAGACATGCCACACCAATTAGTATTTTTTGGGCAATAATAATAATATTGCCTGAATTTGATAATCTGGGGCATGTGTTAGGCCTAAAAAAAGCCTATTCACCATAATTTTTGCATGCCAAACACAAAATCACCAATTTTTAAAAATCATTATGAAAAAATGACAAGTAGGCTACGGAAATCTCAATTCGAAAATGTATAATATTCATAGAAATTTCATTAATTCATATACACATAGGCTAGTCATATATTTACATAAAGAGTGTTCCAATATCAGGAAAAATAATTTCTATCACAGGATTAACAATCTACTGTGTTAATTCTTTTAAATTCATTTATAATATTTTAAAATATCAACTAAAATTTAAGCAACAGCAAACAACTATTTTATTAACGGATTATTCATTCAGTTATTCATTTAAGTTCTCCATTCAAATTGGGGCTACTCAGGGAACAAACACTCCTTGGAGGTGAGAGACTCAGCAAAGTGAGAAAAAAATAATAATTAACCTGCCAATTTGGCTAGTGATTTGACAGCGTTATCCACCACAGTGGATTTTTATCCGCATTTGGCAGGTTGGCGGGTGTTAATTTCAAAACCTGATTAGCTTTATATTAGTGTTCATTTTAAAGTATATCAGTGGTGTACCACTAATATGTAATGAGATCTACGCCCTTATCATTAGACTTATAAAGGTCCTAAATGCATATTTCTCCCATTTGAAGACTGTCCCAGATTACCCAAAGCATGCTGTCCCACATTCTCAATCATATTTGATAAAGTGGGATAACAAAAAAAAGGTAAAATAAAAAATAAAACACATTTTCAACACTTTAATACATATTTTGTTGCTTGAATAGATCACAAACATAATTTGACAACAATTAGGAACATTGTCTTATTAATGAAAGATTTATGTCCTAGTACATTAGTCTAACATTAATCTAGTCAGTATATGTCAATGACCTTGTCATGCAATTCCCAGGGGAGCTTCTTGATCGACAAGTGCCCTGCCCCTTTCTGTGGCATCACCCCCATAAAGTCACGTGTTTTCAGTCACATGGCATCCATGCTAAAAGTCCTGTTGACTATATTTTGTTAGAGCAGGAAATAAACACATTGGAGCTTAGGTGTCCTACATTACCCAATGTCCCAGATTACTCGAATTCACCCTAAATGCTAGATTTCATGTGCACATTCACTCAATATTGAACTTGTGTCTTCTTTCGCAAGTTAAAGATTAAAAATTGTACGGATAAAGTCCAAAGTAGTGAGCTTTATTTTGTTCATCTTTATTCATGTCCTTCATCCAGCTGTTTATCAAACATTTACATTTTACATTTATTAATTTAGCTGACGCTTTTATCCAAAGCGACTTACAATTGCTATATATGTCAGAGGTCGCACGCCTCTGGAGCAACTAGGGATTAAGTGTCTTGCTCAGGGACACATTGGTGTCTCACAGTGGATCGAACCCGGGTCTCTCACACCAAAGGCATGTGTCTTATCCATTGCGCCACACCACCCCATAGTGCCAAAATTATTGTAAAAAAATAATTATTATTTATTAACAGCAAAGCCACTGTTCACACTATACCAGGTTTGATGCAGTGAAAAAAAAACACACACACACACACACACACACACACACACACACACACACACACACACACACACACACACACACACACACACACACACACACACACACACACACACACACAAATAACGTCAGGGAATTATATAGCCTAGTGATCGAAAACTTGAAAATGTGAGCAGGGTTTAGATATCAAATATACTTGACTAGAGACTGCTAAATTCATGGTCATAATGATATAAATGCTATAAATTTAAGCTATGTTATAATGACCCATGATCACCCCAAGAATGTAATGTCATAATATTTCAATCTGCTTTCTAGTAAAGAAGATAAAGTTGCCCAAGAAAGAAGATAAAGGTTTAAACCATGTGACAACTTGCCCCAACCTGACATCTAACCCTTTAATGGACACACATTAGAAAATACCATAAAGGTATTTTCACATGTGGAAAAGAAGTGTGCTTAATTGTATTCAGTGAGTGCTTGTAAAATATATAAAAAATAAATGAAAAAAAATAATACAGTATTATAACTGCACTTTTGCGATTTGAAGTACATTGCAAGTACTTAATGTAGATAATATATTACTTGTAATAAACTTTAAAGGGTTAAGAAAAAATATATATGCATGTTATATGTTAAAGCATTCTTTCGAGCTATGAACCGCGTACATGTGACGTCATATGGGGCGGGGCAATGCGAATCTCCAAACTCCCTCTGAGTCTGAGTCCGTTTCGTCTGATGCCTTTTGGTCTGAGTCCGTTTCGTCCGATGCCTTTATGTCTGATGCCTTTTTGTCTGATGCCTTTTAGTATGATGCCTTTATGTCTGATGCCTTTTTGTCTGAGGCTGTTTCGTCTGATGCCTAATTGTACGAGACCTGACACCTGACATTGTTTTTCCTGAGACCTGAAGCTTTTCAGTCTGAGGCGCGATGCCGTTTTGTCCAATGACTGAAGCCTTTTAGTCTGAGGCATGATGCCTTGTCTTCATATGTCTGAGGTCTGAGGATGTCCTAAAATGTACACCGTAGTAACGTATTTGAATCAGAACAATAAGCCTACTGTAAGCCAGAGAGAATACAAATGTCGTTACATAATATTGAGAAACTTTCTGGGCAATGGGCATCCTCAACTGCTTTCGTAGAGGAACTGGCCGCGCCTACTTTGCATCAAGTATAAAAGCGCTAGAAAATCTAAAGTAGCCTACAACTCTTTTTCACGAAAACTGAAGGATGGCCAACAATAATGGGAATATACTGAACAATGGAATAGATGACAGCATAAACTGCCCGACTGAAAATGACGACAATCACCAGGTATGACATATCACTTTTAGAGAGAATTTGTAAACATCAGTGGGTTTAGTATGTAGGCTAAATAACTTGCATGGCTTCGGCAACATGGAAACTCTAAAATATGTTGGAACAAATCTAAAAACAGTTGGCCAGTTGGCATGTGAGTATGCTCATTTTGAAAAAAATTCGGTTACACTTTATTTTAAGGTGTCCGTGTTACAGTGTAATTATATATTTATGTACTGAGTAATAATAATTAACTATGTAGCCTACTTACTATAGGGTTAGGGTGTGGTTTAGGGTTGGTTGCATGTAATTATGCACAATTTATATATGTAACGTGTAACAAGGACACTGTAAAATAAAGTGTTACCAAAATATCAAATATGTAGCCTATTTATATTTTGCTGACTTGTTCTATATTAAAATGTTGTTTTTTTGTTGTTAAAGGGATTGTTCACCCCAAATTTTTAATTCTGTCATTACGCACCCTCATGTCATATCAAACCCATAAAACCAGTTAATCTTCTAAACACAAATTAAGATCTTTTTGATTAAATCTGAGAGATTTCTGTCCCTCCATTATCAGCTACGCACTGACACTTTGATGCTTCTAAAAGTTCATAAAGAGATTGTAAAACTAATCCATATGAATTGAGTTTAGTCCAAATTTTCTGAAGAGATAAGGTCGTTTTATATGATAAACAGATTAAATTTAGGCTTTTATCCACATACACTACCAGTCAAAAGTTTTTGGACACCCCATGTTTTTCATATATATTACAACATTTTGCAAATATTGTATTGAAAATAAGTAATATATTATACTACAGCCCGACAAAACATTTTTGATCTGCTATTTGAAATTAAATAATATGAACAGCATAACTCTTGAACTTTTCCAATGATGGCCTAAATTTTGTTTGTAAATGACTGCATGTAGCCTACCTGTATACAGGTATAATGCTATAAAAGTGAAGTGTCTCAGTCACAGTTGACTGACTGTGCTGTCCAGCTGAATTGAATTAGGGCTTAACAGTTTGTCAAATAGTTGGTGTGTTTTACCCCAGGTTAGGGTCATATTTGCATGTTTTTATAACATTCAGTGGCAACCAAGGGAGGCAAACGTGAGCTTCCTCAAGAACCAGTGAGGTTCATTCTCGTGTGTTACGCAGCACGTTTGAGCTTCTGCAAGAACCAATGGGGTTCAATCTCGTGTCGTGTGTTACACAGCATGTTTGAGCTTCCTCAAGAACCACTGAGGTTCATTCTCTTGTGTTACGCAGTATGTTTGAGCTTCCTCAAGAACCACTGAGGTTTCTCTTGTGTTACGCAGCATGTTTGAGCTTCCTCAAGAACCACTGAGGTGCATTCTCTTGTGTTACGCAGCACGTTTGAGCTTCAGCAAGAGCCAATGAGGTTTGTTCTTGCATGTTTATGTTTGCTGATCAATGTTTAAATGTTAATAAAAGCCTAAATTAAATCTGTTCATTATATAAAGCAATTGAGTCTCTTAAGAAAATTTTGACTAAAATAAAACCTGTAGCAAGGTTAGTGTTCAGGGAAGAAGAAGGCGGGAAACGGCGAACGTTCAACACACTTTAATATCAATAGCCCTCGGTGGACGGCCCGCTGACTCCTCCAGCACCTGGTGGACGCCGACGGCTCCTCCGGCAGGAGTCTCCCGTTCCCTGCTCCTCCCCATCATGGTGGACGGCAGCAGGCTCCGGCCTCAGCAAATGGCGGCCACTACTCCACTCCCTCTCTGACTGCAGCCGACCCTACACAACCCAGGCGGCCGCCAGCGAGTTTGTCCGTCTCCCCGGCAAGTCACTCCAGCCCACCACCTCGAGTGTCTATGGCAGTAGAGTCGGCTTAGCTCGATAGCACCGCGGAATTGACACAGCAATAGCAATTACGCCACCGGCCTCGCTCCATTCCCATGGCTCTGGGCCCCGCCCTTCTTGCCGCATTCTCTATTCATAGTAGTTGCATAGCTGTCTATGAAGGGAAAGAAAGCTCTCAGATTCATCAATAAGATCTTCAATCTTCTGTTTCGTAGATGAACGAAAGTCTTACGGGTTTAGAACGACATGAGAATAAGTCATTCACATCATTCACTAAAGCATTCACATGTGATATTGATGCTTACATGTTAATCTCGTGCAGATAACTCCAGGCATCCCCTTGTCCAGGAAACTGTGCTATGCCATCGGAGGAATGCCTTATCAAATGACTGCAACCGCCAAGGGCTTTTTCATGCAGATCTTTTTACTGGATGTTGTGAAGGTGAGTATAAAAGAATACAAGATGTGATCTTCTTCAGCAGCTGTCAGTGTTGAACACCATATAAATAGATGCCCTCTGTACAAATTCACTTTCACAGCAGCCTGTCAGATACTCTTAGTAAAACATGATATACCTAATACATTGACCTTCTGAAAAAAAATGATACATAAATTATACATAAAGGAAAAAACATTTCGATTTTTAACACTACCACACCCATTAGTTTGGTTAGTGATGCAGGAAATCACCCTATACAACAGTAATATGAATGTTATTTGTTTAATAATACAAAATGTGCCAGTTGTTTACATAATAATGATAGTTCTGCTTTTTCACTGTGTGATTGTGCAACATGATATTGTTTGATTATTTGAACTAAATATAATCCAGTCTGCTGTATAACTTAACTGAGCATTATTTCCATTAAAATCTAACCAAACAACAAACAATAAGACAATAAAAACATCCCGTTGTGGTTAAAGGATCTAGACTGATAAATGAAAGGTTGTAGGTTCAAACCCTGCACATTCACTTTCTTTATGGGCTATTTGAGGGAGTTTTGGGACATTTGTGAGAGACAATCACTGTGTGAGCTGTAGTTAGAACAACTGAGCATTTTTTTAACGCATCATGGTCTATTTCAACTCTTCCTCAATTTGCATGTCATGTTTGCATGCCACACACTTAACACTTTTTACTGAACTGTAAGCACAGGAAGTAAAAAAAGAAGTATGTGAAATATCCTGTGAAAGTTAATGTTGTACTTTAACAACTTCGTAAAACATTGTTTGTTTACAATAATGTGGTATAATGAGTGTTTTATGAGAAATAAGTCATTTTCTTCTGGTCAAATGTTTTTCATAGATGGAAGCTTTCTCTGCATCCATCATCCTCTTCCTCGGTCGAGCTTGGGATGCCATTACGGATCCTCTGATTGGATATGCTGTGAGCAAGACTGGCCGGACCAGAATTGGTAAACTCATTCCTTGGTGAGTGAGTGTACTGGTTAATATCTGACTAAGTGTGAAGCACTTCCTAAAATCAGACCAGAGTTTACATGTATACTACATATTTTGAGCATATAAATGAGGATTGTGTTGTTGTTGTTTTTTATGTGCCTAATGTGCATCATTATGTGATCCACCCTCTTAACACAGGATTGTTTTCACTATGCCACTTGGGGTCCTATCGTACGTCATGCTCTGGTATACCCCACAGGACACCATGTCCTCTGCCTTCAGTTTCAGCTGGTACTTCATATGGTGCTGTCTGTTTGACACCTTCATGAGTGTAAGCCCACTATTACTATTATCTGCCCTCAGTTTTCAGTTGTTTTACACATTCAGCGTTAAAAAAAATTCAGCTGTGAAGGACATTTCCTGCTTAGGAGGATGACCCAATTTAAATTTGTTTTTGAATTGAGGTAATAATGCTTTAGAATTTGAATTCATTTTACATTGCAAACAAAAATACAGTGTCACTATTGTGCTAAGCTCTTTCCTCTGAAGTACTTGGTGATTAAATATAGTACTCATTACTGCAGTTTTCAAACAGCTGTGTTTGATAATATAACGTGTAATTTGATTCAAAAGTTCACAATCCGAAACATTTCTTTCTCTTTCTGTCTTGCTCAGTGCTACCATGTGCCGTATTCTTCCCTCAACATGTTTCTGGGGGGGAATGAGAAGGACCGAGACTCAGCCACTGGTTACAGTAAGAAAATATAGCCTCAAATGACAATCATTGTGGTTCAAGCACCAAAAAGCTTTTGTAGGAGATAAGTGTGGGGCAAGTTGATAGAATTGTCACGCAACTTTTCATATCCTGTGGCTGTGGCTATTACAGCCTTCATCTGTCATTCACAGTGACAAAAAATGGCTGATAATCTAGACATTTCCAAAGATTGGACATTCAAAAGCATTCAAAAGAAATAGGCCAATTACAAATCATTTGTTCAGTGTAATAAAAGTGTTGTGTGACTTTCAGAATTGAATTTGAATCCTGAATTTGAATTGAATTTGAATTGAGAAAGGAAGTTTAAAATTAAAGTTAATTAGAATTCCAAAAAGAAAACCTTTGAATGTTGTCTTGAGTTTTGAAAAAGCGTTGACATAGAGAGAGCAATAGATAGAAAGAGTGATCAAATTTATTAATGAAGAAACTTCCTCTCTTCTACCTTTATTATTATTATTTGTAAGCAGGATACAGTGGAATTTATAGGGATTTATCTATATTTACTTGGATTGAAAGGCAATAACCTTAACTGAAATCTGTTTCCTGTTTAAAAGAGAAAACAGTCAAGACCTTTGCTCTCTGTCACGATACAGGAATGGGCATGGAAGTGTTCGCCACCCTGGCGGGAGCTGCCATTCAAGGTCAGATAGTGGGGGCGCACCATGCCAAAAGAAAAAACATCTGCAACTCACAGAATGGCACGGGTGGGCCTTCTGGGAACCACACAGATGACATATTATCTCTACAAAATATAGTGAGGCACAGAAAATACCCTTTTACCATTGTGTCAAGCACATTAACGGATATAGTGGAAGTTCTTATTAGTTATTGCTTGTGAAATGGCCACACATATTGACTGCGAACTATTAAGGCAACTGTTTTTCTTAAATCCATAATTCAGTCATGTGTAGAAGATAATATGCTTTCTGTTTTGAGCAAACGCAGGGCCTTTCTCTGGAAGTGTTGTACCAGAGAATGCAGTGCGTGTTCAACACATGCCTCCAGTAGGCTTTAAATATCATATTATAAACCATAAACTTTTTGTAGATTTAGTTGAATTAACACTACTATTCAAAAGTTTGGGGTCTTATGTTTTTGAGAGCATTCTCTTATGATTACTGAGGCTGCATTTATTTGATCAAACATACAGTAAAATCACTAATATTGTGAAATATTATTACAATTTAAAATAACCGTATTCCTGTGATGCAAAGCAGAATTTTCTTCAGTGTCACATCCTTCAGAAATCATTCTAATATGATGATTTGACGCTTCAGAAACATTTCTTCTTATTATCAATCTTGAAAATAGTTATGCTGCTTAATATTTTTGTAGAAACCATCATACATTTTTGTCAGTATTCTTGGACTGATGGAAATTTTAAAAGAACAACATTTATTTGAAATATAAATCTTTTGTAATGTTAGAAAATGAATTTGTCCATGCAGAATCAAAGTGTTTGTAAAGGTATAGTGCCATTTGTCTTGTAATTTCTACAGAGAACAGCCTATATGACTGGTGCACTGATATTAGGAATGCTGTACTTTTTGTGCTGCCTCGTGCTTTTTCTTGGAGTAAAGGAGCAGTTGGGTAAGTCCAAATGAATTAACATGAGTTCAGATACCATGGCACATGTTCTTTCAAGCTTCACTAATAGTAGCCTACCACATCAGTTTCAAACACTTTATTTATTTTTGGGGACAAATAACTAGATGCAGTGACGTCTAGAGTAATTCAATGATTTGCATGTGTCTACATTTTACTTTAGCCCCTCTGAGTAAACTGGACCGTATAAATGTCTCCTATCTTTCTGGTATGAAGATGATATGGGGACACACTTCATATGTGCGGCTTGTATTTGGCTTCCTCTTTGCTTCACTTGCCTTCCAGGTCAGACGTTTATCTGTTTAAATCATGAATTTATTTTGAAGTGTTTGTAGTTAATATACCAAAATGAACATGTTTGTATTGCCTAGAAAGATGCCCTGTTATGTATTATAGTTTTTATATTAGTCAAACAGTAGAGACAACAAAAAAATTGAATTTATAAAGTATGACTGTAGTCATGATGATAAGTATATTTGTTTCAGATGGCTCAGGGAAATTTCGCCCTCTTCTGTACTCATGCAACAGATTTGGGATCATATTTTCAGCATCTTGTTCTCATATTACTGGTGAGGTATCCATTATTTCAAAAGTTTATAGTATTTATAGTACTGCAAGTAGCTATTTCTGCATGATCTAAAAAAGGTGTCAGGCTGCTTTACCTGTTAAATAGTATCAAATTAAATAGAAAACTTGACTCATTAATTTTGATGTTACAACATAAAGTATTATATTATATTAATCACATTTTAAAATTATATTAAAGCACAACAACTTATATGTTTTTGAATGTTTTATCTTAAACACATGTAAAATTATACAATATTCAGGCAGGTTTAGCTGTTAATTTGAAGGGATAGTTTGAAATATGATCCTTTCTGCTCTTCTACAGACAGCAGCCACAATATCAATCCCGATGTGGCAGACATTATTGGTCAAAATAGGCAAGAAGACCACAATATTCATTGGCCTTTCAGTGAGCACCACTTTTTGTTAATTGTTTTTTTAATGGCTTTAACATTTAAAGCTGTATATTTGTTTCCATGGTTTCATCTTTCTTTCTCCTCTGCAGGTTTACATCCCAGCTCTAATTGTGATATCCCTAGTGAAAAGTAATTTACCCGTCTTCATTATTATGTCCATATTAGCCGGCACAAGTATGGCAGCCCTCTTTTTACTCCCTTGGTAATGTAACCCTTATAAAATATCTCTTCTTCATTGTTAATGCCCTTACTTGCTCCAACACATACTCCACAGCAACTCCTCTTGCATAATTGAGACATTACGCTAACCCAGATGGTGGTCAGCTGGAAATTATTCTATGATATGCTTGGGAGTGGTTGGGCCAATTCAGAATGATGTTATCTGGAAACTCATTACTAGGAAAGCATACCCTTCCCATGCTGTAATGCACATAGTCAAGCTATGAGTACGATTAGAAATGAATGCTTGTATTTATGAAGGACACATTCAATACATCAAAAGTGACTGTAACGACTTTTACATTGTTGCAAAACATTTCTATTCCAAATAAATGCTTTACGGTTGAACTTTTTATTAAGCAAAAATGTATCATTCCACAAAAACTGTTTTCAACATTGATAATAAGAAATGTTTCTTGAGCAACAAAGCAGCTGTTTATAATAATTTCTTTAGAGTGACACTGAAAACTGGAGCAATTGCTGCTGAAAATAGAACATTTCACAATAATACCGGTTTTGATTTTTTACAGTATTTTTGGTCATATTATATATTGAACATGCCATAGGCATACTATAAAACCAGATTAATTGTTTATTTTAGGTCAATGCTGCCAGATGTAGTGGATGACTTCAAAGTCAAGAACCCATCTTGCCAGGATCTAGAACCACTATTCTACTCCTGTTATGTTTTCTTTAACAAATTTGGTGGAGGCATGTCTGTTGGAATCTCAACTTTGGTACTACAGTAAGAGCTTCCTTCAATCAGATTGTGTTTTGTTTGCCAACAATGCTAACAAATGTTATTTTTAAACATCTCATGTGCACAAAGTTTTTATTTGAACCCCCAAAAACCCTCTGTGACCGATTTCACAATACTTCGTTAACATTCATCCTTAACTCTGCAGCTTCGCAGGATACAAGCCTGGTGCTTGTAAACATAATCCAGAGGTGGTATACTCGCTGCGGATACTCTTCGCACCTGTGCCCATCTGCCTGTTGCTCATCAGCTTGGTGATTTTTTTCTTCTATCCCATCAATGAAAAGCGACGGCAGGAAATCCAGATAGCTTTAAAGAAAGCAGGGTATGTGTTTCTGTTTGTATAACATTGAGAGGTTTATTTTTCGAGAATAACTGGCTGGGTTGAGGGGTTGAAGTGTAACATTAATTCTTTCTACGTACTAATAAAATAATGACAGATAAGCAGTGTTCTTAGTGAACTATTGACATTTTTTTGTTGCCACATCTTTCTGCTATACGGAAGCAACTTCTTTCGAACTTACAAAAGGTTCATTTTATTTTAGTCTTTGCATTCATTTCAACACCACTATGTTAAGTAACATATTCAGTGATGTCTTCATGTTCTCACACTGTGTTCCAGTTTTGCATTAGGTTGTAATAACTGTTTTCTTGACATGTACAGGACAGAGACCAGCATGACAGGAGAAGAAGAACTGAGCCTATGAAGTAATCACTGATGTCACAGAAGGATTCCACTACTTTTGTAACATTTAGAGGTTGTGGAACTGTTAATAATGAACATGTTTTGTTTTCCATCTCAGTGGAAAGGCTTTGTATTGTGCATGGTGAATATTTCTCAATCCTGTTCTGGAGGGACTGTACTGTTTAGGAATCTCACAAATCTTACACACTCGAGATGAATAAAGGAGACATTTAAAGTGTGTAGTGAGTGTGGTTTCAAGACCAGTTGCATAAACAGTCACTGTTAAGACTGTGTCTTAAGAACAAGTCAGGCCAACTAGTAGGCTACACTCTAAAAAACACTGGATCAAAATAACACAACTACTGGTTTGCATGATAATTCCTTTATTTTTGATCATATTTTACAGTATAGCATATTTTATATAGTTTTGAATACACATTGCATACATTTAAGCTCGTTTAACAAATATTAGAAGTAAAACCGACCAGTCTCTGTTGTCCCGTTTCCACCGTAATGGCGCTGGATCTTGCGCCGGAGCCTGTATCATGTTTAGCGGGGGAACTTCTAACTTCAGACCGCTTCAATCGTTGCCGAAATATGCTATGACTGACTCCATAACCTGTCCATAAACAATCAGTGCACAGTTCTGAGAACATATTTTTACTTTCTAAGTATTTATATTCTGGATCCTGTATGTTGCTTTGCATAACATGAAACGATATACAGAACAACAATGAATGTATAAATAAAAAAAATGTACACAAACCTGTATTTCACCGAAGACATGCATCAATTTGGCTGAGCTGCATTGCTCTCTCCTGAAGACAGTCCCAAAAAGCCAGCGATAAATAACTCAACCCCTGGGTTGTTATGTCTGACCCAGGATCTGGGTTAAACAAAACTACCCAAACATTGGGTTGTTATGTCTGACCCAGGAGCTGGGTAACACAAAACTACTCAAACACTGAAAAAATAACCCAAAAAATAGATCCGATCAAGGGGTAACCAGTCTTTCTTTTTGGATTCAAATTAGACCAATTTACTGTTTTATGTTACTGACATAAAAAAAACCCTATGACCAGTGTTAAAGTAAAAAATTACGTGAGTAACTTGCACACTTCAAAAAATGCTGGGTTGTTTCTGTAAACAACTTGTTGGGTTGATTATGCCGGGTCAAAATTCTGGGTTGTTTGGGGTACTATAAACACATTCTTGGGTTGCTCATGCTTGGTCAAATGAGTTGTTAGGGGGTCATTCACAAATAAACAGCTGGTTGGGTAATTTTGACCCAGCAACTGGTCTATTAGTTTTTCCTTCTTTGCGGAACTTTCTGGATTCTTCACTTCTGACTCGAGGAGCACGCCACTTTAATATGAAATATTTACCTATATTTTTAATAAGTTGTGATAGCAGCAAGCTCATTTTAGAGTTAAAATGAATAACTTGTTTGTTTGTTTGTTTTTTTTTTTTTTTTTTTTTTTTACTATTAAATATAATTTTTATTTTTTTCACAGTGGCCTCTTTGGTTTATTGTATTACAGAGACAATAATTATTTTACATTTGTTTTATTTTATAACAAATATTTATTACTGTAGAGGCAAAAACAAATAACTAACAAAACAGCATCAGGTATAAGAGACATCAATGATTCAAATTGTCCTTAAAATATATTTATTCTTGCAAGAATGTTCCCAGTCCATCCACAGTCCAGCTGCAGGCGGAGTGAGACCCAGAGCAGAGGTTGGCCAGCATTTTTATAGTGTTATCTCTTGTCACCCACCACAACACAAGGAACAAAAGGGACCCCCCTTGACCCCCCTCTCCAGCACGGGAATTCTCTCACCTCTGAAGTCACACACACACACCCTGCAGCTGTACTAACATCATAAAAGAAACTCAAAATACAGACAAATGAATGTATGGCATTCATTTGTTAAATCATTGAAAATAAAATATAGAGAAAAGATCAATTTTTCCATAACAATATTCCACCTCTTTATCATTCTCTGATAAACCTAACCATACATAAAAATTCAGCCTTGTTTTCTAATTTTAATTAAACCCATTACGCTATTAAATCTTCAGAATAGAATCAATTCAAGTCTTTACATAAGACTAGAATTAATTCAAGTTTCTTACATCACAGTTATACCCTTCATGTCTGATTTTCGTATATCTGATATCTCTTAAGCAACTGTCATCATACGAACATGGTCATCAATTGGTCAGGTCAGGTCGTGGTGTGCACACTTCGTCAACATCAGTCGAATAACAATCTCCCCTTTTTACAATACATAACTGTTAAGGGCTCTCTGGATAATCTGATATTTACTTAGCCTACGTGTTTGTTGCTGTCAAATCTATAACTTTTTCTCAACACATGACTGACGGCTATCTACGACTTCACAATTCTAATTTACACATCAATACTTAAACCTGTCCAGAAAGTAATTCAAATCTACTGCACATCATAAATGACCAAAATAATAATTAACAGACAGAGCTCGATGATCAATCAACTTAAAGCTCGTCCTGTGTTCTGTGTTGTCTTCTCATCAGATTGACTCACAAACCTCAGCTTACTTTCAAATTTGTCATTTGCCCTAACCCATCTATAATGCTAAAACACTCTTTCCAGAGGTTAATGACTCATTTATACACACTATTCAGACAGAACAGTTGTCCTAAACTAACACATACAAAACATGAATTAACACTCACACTCATCCCTGACTATGAGCTGCTCATATTTCTTATTCATATCTTTTCTCTAAAAATATTTAAATTTTAAATTACATTTTAACCTTACAATTTCCTGTATCTTTTATCTAATGTTTTTATGGCCACTTAACCAGTTTCAAAGCATGTCTGGTCATTATTCATCTGATTTTAGAAAAGTCAGCTGGATTGTTTTGCTGCATAATTATTACTTTGCTTCAGCTTTCTTTGGCTGACTGATAACAGAAAGACAGGCAGAGTACCATCCCTTCCTCCACTCAGGCAGTCTCTTTCTCCTTCACTGTAAGCAAATAATCTTTTCAACAGCCTCCTAGGACTGTAACTAAAATAATCATAGTCATAGTCAACCCTTAATAGTTCACAAATGTCAAAATACAAATGTTTAACTCAAATTAGAACCATTACAACAATCTAAAATACATTATGCTATGATCTTTTCTAAGGTTATCTTTAGTTTAAATACTCAATTTACCTAACCTTTGTTTTCCAGAAAATTCTCTTGACTCATCACAAGTTGTTCTCATCTTTAGCCACCACCATTTCTAACGACCTTCAGGAGTTAAAACTAGTTCAATATCAAATATTTTTCCTTGCCCATAAGGCAAACCAACATCATGTTCCTTGTATAAATTAATACGTTTTGTTACTGTCTCCATAACAAATAATGACAATCACCTCACGGTCTCAGCTGGCTCTTGAAAGCTCATTTCCATTAGCTCTTTATCTGTAAACTCCATCAGGGTGTTGTCCCCTGGCAGATACTTGTCACAATGGAAGACAAGCCATACAATTAAATGCGGTTTTCTGTCGAGTGGTATAGAGGAACTTACATTTCTGGGTCAGACGGCCGTAACTTCTTACTGTAACGACGCTGGCAGGAATGAAGCTGAGAGTGAATCCAATTGCAAGCACTTTAATAAATAAACAAACAGGTAATCCAGGGTACACAACAGAACACTCAGAACAGGAATCAGGAACTCAGGACGGGAACAAAGAGACAACAGCAACCATTACAAGATGAAGAACTCACAAGGACTGAACTAAAACACAGGGCTTAAATACAAGGGAACACAAGCTAACAAGATAACAAGGGGGCGTGGTTAAACTGAAACACCTGGGAAGACTAATCAACATAACGGGGAACAGCTGAACGTGGGACAAAACACATGGCAGGATCACATGACAAGCAGGGAATACATGACAGACAAGAACAAGGAACCAGACACAACCCCACACCGTGACATTACCCCCTCCCTACGGAGCGGCTACCAGACGCTCCATAAAACCAGGGCGGGACGGGAGGGACAGACCAGGGCGGGACAGACCAGGGCGGGACGGGAGGGACAGACCAGGGCGGGAATGTCAGTCCATCTAACAGCCAGGGTGGAGACTTTCCCTCGGACAGCCAGGGCGGAACGGACAGTCCATCGGGCGGCCAGGGCGGAGCGGACAGTCCATCGGGCGGCCAGGGCGGAGCGGACAGTCCATCGGGCGGCCAGGGCGGAGCGGACGACCCCTCGGGAGGCCACGGCGGAGACGACCCCTCGGGAGGCCACGGCGGAGACGTCCCCGCGGGAGGCCACGGCGGAGACGACCCCGCGGGAGGCCACGGCGGAGACGACCCCTCGGGCGGCCACGGCGGAGACGACCCCTCGGGCGGCCACAGCTCAGGAACAGGAACCGACTCTGGAACAGACACCACCGGCTCAGGCACTGGAACTGGCACCACCGGCTCAGGAACAGACGCCACCGGTTCAGACACTGGAACTGGTACCACTGGAACTGGCACTGGAACAGACGCCACCGGCTCAGGAACAGACGCCACCGGCTCAGGCTCAGGAACAGACACAGGCTCGACGGCGGCCAGCTTGTCAGGGGACACAGGCTCGGCAGGCGTGACGTGAACAGGCTCGGCGGCGGCCTTCTTGTCCGAAGACACAGGCTCGGCAGGCGTGATGTGAACAGGCTCGGCGGAGGCCATCTTGTCCGAAGACACAGGCTCGGCAGGCGTGACCTGAACAGGCTCGGCGGCGGCCATCTTGTCCGAAGACCCAGGCTCGGCAGGCGTGACGTGAACAGGCTCGGCGGCAGCGGCCATCTTGTCCGAAGACATAGGCTCGTGAACAGTCTCTGGCTGGGCAGACGTGACGTGAACATGCTCGGCGTCGGCCATCTTGTCTGAAGACACAGGCTCGGCAAACGTGACGTGAACAGTCTCTGTGGCGGCCATCTTGTCCGAAGACACAGGCTCGGCAGACGTGACGTGAACAGGCTCGGCGTCGGCCATCTTGTCTGAAGACACAGGCTCGGCAGACGTGACGGATTGCTGGGGTGGTGCAGGCAGTGCGAGCAGCTCAGGCGGGGCCAGTAGAGCATGACACCTGGGCGGCGCAGGCAGAGCAAGACGTCTGGGCGGTGCAGGCAGAGCAAGACGCCTGGGCGGCGCGGGCAGAGCAAACCGCCTGGGCGGCGCGGGCAGAGCAAGACGCCTGGGCAGTGCGTCAGGAACGGCAGTCACCTCCGGGATGGTCTCCGTGTTAGGAGCCACCGGACTCGGGACCACCGGAACAGTTACGGAGGGAGCCTTTCTCCTCCTCCTGTGTTTCGGGACCACCGGAACTGGGACCACCAGAACTGGGACCACCGGACTCGGGACCACCGGAACTGGGACCACTGGAAACGGGTCCACCGGAAACGAGACCACCGGACTCGGGACCACCGAAACAGGAGCCACCGGAACTGGCATGGAGGAAGTCTTCCTTCTCCTCCTCCGTTTCGGGGCCACCGGAACTGGCTCTGTGCTGGATGGAACCCGTGGCGAATAGGGCGCTGGGCTGGACGTCACCAACCCAGGGTCAAAGAGGGGCCAGAGTGGAGAGTAGTGTCGGGACTCCTCTCGACCACCTCCTCTACTGCGGCCTCCACGGGTCCCGCGAAATATGACCAGCCGGGTCCCCTCAAAAGATTGTCCTCTCTCCCGCTCGGAAGAGACACTGGCAAACATGCTGCTGGATTCAGTGATGGTGAGTTCTTCTGTAACGACGCTGGCAGGAATGAAGCTGAGAGTGAATCCAATTGCAAGCACTTTAATAAATAAACAAACAGGTAATCCAGGGTACACAACAGAACACTCAGAACAGGAATCAGGAACTCAGGACGGGAACAAAGAGACAACAGCAACCATTACAAGATGAAGAACTCACAAGGACTGAACTAAAACACAGGGCTTAAATACAAGGGAACACAAGCTAACAAGATAACAAGGGGGCGTGGTTAAACTGAAACACCTGGGAAGACTAATCAACATAATGGGGAACAGCTGAACGTGGGACAAAACACATGGCAGGATCACATGACAAGCAGGGAATACATGACAGACAAGAACAAGGAACCAGACACAACCCCACACCGTGACACTTACAGCTCTCCCCTCTCAATGATTTGTTGATGCTGCTGGCCTCACAGTCACCGCTCAACTCTAATACCTTTCTCACATAAAAAAAAAAAACACCACACTGTGCTTTACACAGGCTCAGACAACAGCTTTCAGCTGACATTGAATGAGAGAGAGACTCTTAAGGCATTCAGGACTGGTACACTGCATTTCTCATAAACTTTTAACTTCAGACTTTATCTACCATCTTTTTTAACTGTAGCCAAATCTTAAGGCATCTTTTCCATAAATTACATGTATTGTAATTTAGACATTACAAATATCCACTCAGAATGAGTTTCTGTTGCACTGAAACTGTGGCAGTTTCAGTCACAGCACATGCCAGATTCAGATAAGCAAACCTGTTTTGGCCAAATCACATTCTTATCTTTTAAAATCAACATTAACAAGCCTTTGTTTAAATCAAATGCCTTTTACACATTTTACATTTAGCAACCGTTAATCCTGTAACACTGCTTCTGTTTATTTTATCTTAAAGAAATAATAAGAATTATTCTAGTTCTTAATAACGTTTAAAATTTCATTTCAATTTTAGTTGTCAGGTTTTCAATTGCCATAATTTAATACCTGACTTCAATGGTTTCTCTAGGAGTTTATCAATCTGCTTCTATGATTCAACTTTTGAGGCTGCGCTCCCTGCTTGTGATACATTTTTTGATTATCATTATAAATCATTCATTAGATTTGTCTCTCTATATCATCTAAAACCTTATCAAAGCGTTTCATTCAAAACACAATCATCCTTTTAGTGACCGGTACTTTTAAAATATTTTGCAACTCATTTAGTCTTATCCGTAATTTTTTATAGTTCTTTTCTTTCAAAAGGAATTCATTACACTCAATCTTCTTACAACTTTCAAAAGTTCCATTTATCAACTTTATTTCTCCCTCATTTACTTTTACAGTCATGGCATTTACAGTCACTGAATGACCCCGCTGACCGCAATAAACACTCTCTGTTATTCTGCCTACAGTCTTATCACTCTGATCTTTCTAACATCTCCACCCTACTTTACACCCCTGAAACAGTGTTTTCTATTTAGGAAATGCAAACAGAGCCATTGATAAGCAGTTCTCTGTATTTTCTTTTACAGTCCCAGTTGCAAATTCAATTACTATAGCCAAATCATAATCTTCATCATATTAACATTAATCTACTTTCTAACCCATATTAACACAGACTTTTCTTTAAATTTGTGTCATTTTGGCACTTTCTTTGTTTGGAGCCAGTTAAGTTATTGTTTATCTTTCCAATCACAATCAAACTTTTACAAAACATCATCTGCAAATCTCTTCAGAGCATGAGCAGAACTGCTTACAGCATTTGCTCTCTTTTATCTCGGGACTGTTCAGTTACTCTTCATACAGTATTAAAACTTTACCGTGTCATTCATTTCATCAACACTGGTTTTAAAGCTTATTCTTCTATCAAATGGTTAGTTTGCAGATTCAACTTAAATCACAAGATTGTATTATGATTATTCAGTCCCACTTATTCTACTGTTTCACAGAAACCACAAGATTCCCTAAATCTTGTTCTCAGTCTCTAAATTACACACAGCTATCCTAGATGCTTGCACCTTCAACTCTTGTTACAAAAATATGGCAATCTATTCTTAAATACCCTTGTTTTCATAACATTAATACAATAAAGCACATTCACATCATTATTATTGGCAGAACATTAATTTTCATAAGCGACACGGAAAATCTAAATATTCTAAACGGGTTTCACAAAGTTTCTGATTAACTTTAGTCACACGTGTCTAGGGAAATTATCTCCAACCCATAATTTCCTTTATAAAACAATATATTTCCTTAAATGGCTTAATATCAACAAAATATCCAATCTTTGGACATTTTCTAATTTGATATTATCATCAACAACACTGATTACAAAACAAGTATACATTTAACATCCAGAAGCTGGTTTGAACAAGCAAGCGCTGTTGCTGTACTCCCAGCATAGCTGGACCCTTTAGGTTCAAAAGACAATCGTTTTACTTAATGAAACATTCCTTATCTTTATATCATGTTAATCCCTGTTAATCATAGGGGAGCGCGGGGCACAAAGTAACGCTTTTTGACTTTCTCAGTTTGTGTAAATCTACTTATGGTTCAGAGTATTTTTTTTCCCCCACATTAATTTCCCACATGTCTAGTACAATTATGTGTTTTTGTTTTATTAATACAGTATATACTTTTTTCTTGATATACCCCGAAAGAATGGAAGTGAAATGTGACAACATGCCCCATAGGTGGGGTACATTGTAACATGTGAGGGGCACATTGTAACACAACATATGACAGCTTAAAATGTTATCTGATCTAATAAAAAAAATATACAAAACAAACTAAAATATTTTCTAAATAAAATACAATTAAAAAACTTTTTCATACAAAATAATGGCAATTTTTAATAATTAAATATAAACTAATTTTTGAGTTTTGACTACGAACGCATGAAAACACAGCTATACAACATAGTTCAAAACAAATAAATAATTAGTAATTTCTGAACATTGACTCTCAGTCTTTATTCACCCTTTTCTCACGTTTTCTCAAAAAAAAAAAAAAAGTATAGAATATAATGGCATATTTCTAATAGGGGCACATTGTAACGCAGTGTTACAACATGCCCCGCCTGCACAACTGGGATTCAAACCCTGCTAGTGTCTTCTGCTCGTTAGTGAAGCATTAAATAACTGTCTCAACTGTTAAATAACATCTTGGAGATTAAAATAATATCATTTTTGTCTTATTTTAAATAAACACAAAAAATAGAGATGAAAAATTAACTTAAGTAAGAAATTTACTTTTGCTATGGTTTAATAAATGTCTATGGATATCTTCAAAAAAAAAAATAATTTTGGCGGAATTTTTTTTTCTATATAGTGTTGATATGGCAACTAGTAAATACACAAAATTTCGTCAACCTAGCATGTGCGGAAGTATTTAAAACAAGCGTGTTACAACTAACCCCGTGTTACGTTGTGCCCCGCGCTCCCCTACTCAATGCCTTATTTTATCTAAAACTCACTTCATACCATTTCAACTTAATTTGACTTAACAGGCGTTCATAAATAGTTCCATGAACTCTATCGTTTTACACTCATGAACAAAACTACAACAACCCTTTGTTTAACAATTTTCCGTTTCCCAATTTCTTGCATGCATTTCTGGCTGTAATTTTTCCCCATTTTACAGAAAAACTGGTGTAGCCTATAAAATTTTGTTCAAGCTTGCTTTGAGATGACCCCATATTGGCTGAATCTCCTTTCTGGATTTAACTCTTTCGACACGTGTCTTGCTGATCTGTCAAACGTCTTCGACAGGTCCGATTTTCTTTTACCCAAAATCGGGCGGGTTTTAGCAAATATGCTGTGCTTCCTGTAATTACGTTCTACTCAAAAATCTTCCTATGAGCACTCCCTAGCGCTAGATTAGATTTTGAGCAAAACTAATTAATCAGCAACTGTGATTATCTGAATCACCAGTGGCACTCTCATCTACCAACGAGCTGGGTTTGGTGGAAACCGGTCTGAATCTGTCAGATCAGTTTTTCCCTCAAAAAACTTCCTCTGCTCGTATACCAAAAGCAAACTCAGCCAACATGGTTCACGTTCACTCACAATTATCAAATTTACACCCAACAAAAAATAAAATAATTTAACTGTCTCTTACCCGAGATGCTTTTACTGCCTCCGAGTTCTTTCTGAATCCAGTGGGTTCCTCCTGGCCCTGATAGCAGTTTTGGCTCTTCTCTCTCAATTCGGCGAGGTAAGACTAACGCCTTTTGTGCTTTAGGGTGATCAGTCCGTCAATCCGCTTTCTCAGGGCCAGAAGAAACCTCATGGTTCGCACTTCTGACACCAATTTGTTGAGGCAAAAACAAATAACTAACAAAACAGCATCAGGCATAAGAGACATCAATGATTCAAATTGTCCTTAAAATATATTTATTCTTGCAAGAATGTTCCCAGTCCATCCACAGTCCAGCTGCAGGCGGAGTGAGACTCAGAGCAGGGGTTGGCCAGCTTCTTTATAGTGTTCTTTTCAAAGCTATCTCCTGTCACCCACCCCAAACACAAGGAACAAAAGGGACCCCCTTTGACCCGGGAATCCTCTCACCTCTGAAGTCCCACACACACACACCCTGCAGCTGTATCAACATCACAAAACTCAAAATACAGCAAAAGAACGCATGGCATTCTTTTGTTAAATCATTGAAAATAAAATACAAAGAAAAGATTAATTTTTCCACAACACTGGGTCAAATAAATGTCCCAGAAATCTGGGTTAAATGTTAAAACCCAACACTTGGGTCATTTTTTAACCCTGCAGTACTAGTCTAAGCAGTTTGCATCCGACCACATGATTGAGAAACATTAGTAGGCTAGACTTAAAGCCACAGTGTGTAATTTCTGCTCCGTATCCAGACAAACCATAGACAGTATATAAACGAGACAGACAGATAGTCCCGCCTCAAACCCAGACCACTGGTGAAGCCAATGTTGCTGCAAAGTGTTTACACTCTTCAGAGAATTCAACCAATGAATGGCTTGCTGATAACTGTCTATTCATTTTAAGTTGAGAGAGTATAATAACATTGAAAAGATACACACAGCTTGTCGTGTATGTATGTACTTGTATCAATATTTTTGCTTAGAAATAGTAATGATGATAATGATGTAAAAGTGTATAAGTAAACAGCCATGTGTAAATATGCCCACAGTCATCTTTTTGTCGTCTTGCCTTGCAGAAAACTGTTCAGCGCCCTCTTGTGGCCAATACTTATTAGGCCTTAAAGTCACCATGAAATCAAAGTTGACAGGTCTTGTTTTTATGGAATATTGCAGTATTTAATCAAATGTATTTATCCGTGCACATTATTATTATTTTTAAGTCATGTGCCCTCATAGTGTTTAATTAAAATAATTTCTCCTCCCATTGTCTCTGAAGATGTGTGTTTCTGTTAAGACAGAACAAACTGTCACTCACATAAGATCACACTAATAGCAAACCACAATCACCTAATCAATTCCCCATGGACAAAATCAAGTGTGCCCTACATTTTTTCTTCTCCGAGAAGCTGTTTCACTTGTGCATACATCACAATAGGGAATAAAAGACTATCTCAACTTCCTTTTCTTGCCAACTTTAAAGTAACAGTTCATTAAAAAAATGAAAATTCTGTCATAATTTACTCACTCAAAACCACTATGACTTTCTCTCTTCTATGGACACAAAAGAAGATATTCTGAAGAGTGTTGGTACAGTTTTGGTGCCCATTGAGTTCCATTGTATCCATTCCATTGGCAAAATACGTTCTTCTAAGTTCCACAGAAGAAAAATAAACAATTTTGGAACGACATGGATGTGAATTAATAGTGACAGAATGTTTAGTTGAATTATATCCCATTAAGATCAACATGTGTTGGGTGACTGTCAGGTTGTTCATGCAGGGGACGTGGGAGGTGTATATGTGCTACTCCAGTCACCCACATTACACTGAGTGTTGAGAACATGTTATATAAAAGGTAGCCTACATTACAATGAGCTGGAGGAGGTGAAAATCTGCAATAACTCCCTATGTTTTCATCTGTATGTTTTCTATCTATCTATCTATCTATCTATCTATCTATCTATCTATCTATCTATCTATCTATCTATCTATCTATCTATCTATCTATCTATCTATCTATCTATCTATCTATCTATCTATCTATCTATCTATCTATCTATCTATCTATCTATCGATATTTAGATCTATCTATCTATCTATCTATCTATCTATCTATCTATCTATCTATCTATCTATAATTTAAGAAAAGGTTTAAGTTGAAATGGGATCAGAACAAAATAAAATATTTAGGCATTACAATTCTCAGAGAACTTGATAAATTGTATTCATGTAACTATAAAGTTCTGGAAAACTCCTTAAGGCAGGATCTTACGCATTGGAAAATCCTGCCACTTACAATATTTGAAAAAATAGGAATTATAAAAAGGAATGTATTGCCATGCTTTTTTTTTTTTTTAGAACCTTCCTTTTTTATCTAACAAGCTCATGCTTTAAGGAGTGGGAAAGAATGCTATAAAGTTTATATGGGATGAAAAGAAACCAAGGGTAAAACTCACATTTTTACAACAAAATAGGGAACAGGGTGGGTTGGGTCTACCAAATTTGAGCCTTTATTACCATGCAGCCCAAGTCAAAAGCATTTTAGTTTTGATGAATAATAAAATGAATCCAAAAATGGAAATCTATTGAGAACAAATTGATAGACTCACCCACCTCTCTAATTTTCTCAGGGCAAACTGCAGAAAGGGTCAAACATTTGAATCACTCTATTTACTATACATGGAAGAGCTGGAAAAAATTAAATCAATAAAATCAATTGATACGGTTTGCCTGAGGGAAATTAGTCAGGACCCAGACTTCACTCCAAATCGTATGGATGAGACTTTCAGGATATGGGAAACTAAAGGACTTACAAGATTCCATAAAAGGTTCAAAGACCATGCAGTTGATACATTCGAAAATCTATCTAAGGATTATAACATTTTTTTTAGATACCTCCAAGTAAGGCGCTATATAATAACAAATATGCAGTCTTTTCAAGACCTCAGTCCTATCGTGGAGCATACAGTGCTATGCATAAGTTTAGACACCCATGCTAAAGTTGACTAAAAAGAGGAATAAAAAATCATCTTTTGGAAATTGAACTTAATGCCTTAATTTAAAAAAATTGGAAAAATCCAACCTTTAAGGACACCGATTTTCTTTGTGAATGAATAATGTATCGTAAATAAATAAATGTTCTTCCTAAAAATACAGTGTGCATAAGTCTGGACACCCCTATGTTAAATTCCCATAGAGGCAGGCAGATTTTTATTTTCAAAGGCCAGTTACTTCATGGATCCAGGATACTATGCATCCTGATAAAGTTCCCTTGGCCTTTGGAATTAAAATAGCCCCACATCATCACATAGCCTTCACCATACCTAGAGATTGGGATGGAGTACTTTCCATAAGATCATCTCTCAATGCAAATCAAACCAGCTATTAGGCTAACTGAAATACAACCATGCCAATCTCTAGGTATGGTGAAGGCTATGTGATGATGTGGGGCTATTTTAATTCCAAAGGCCAATGGAACTTTATCAGGATGCATAGTATCCTGGATCCATGAAGTAACTGGCCTTTAAAAATAAAAATCTGCCTGCCTCTATGGGAATTTACAGTTTTTCTCAGTCGCTTTGGTGCATTTCTCACATCACTTTTTACATTTGCACAACATTTAGTGCAGTTCTCAAAACAATTAGTACAAACTACAAAACCTAGTTGATAACCTGCAAAAGCGTGTCACTTGCTCAAAATGGATAGCTCATTCCTCAAAAGCAAGTATTCCTGTCAATGAAAGTGTCAGTGTCATCAAGATGAAAAGTCCTGACACCATTGTTTATGAACAATATAGTAAAATGGCTTTGTCATGTTTTCATTATGACGGTTTACTCTGTAAATGTTTTCCAATGCAAAAAAGTCAGATCTTGGTGACACTACCTGAACATGCTCAAGACAGCACTATATACTATTTGCACAGCCATTTGAAAAATACAGTAAAGTTACACATTACTGTATTTAGTGAGGTAACTAAGTACAAGACACTGAATATGTTTCACATTTTTACTGCATATGCTCTTTGCAATTCTAATTTGTTCACAGCATTGTGCAAAAGAAAAAATACACCCTTATTTACAACAAACATAAACTCCCTTTGGGTAGAGCTGTGCACAACTGTAAACAATATTGCAGTACATACTGGAACTGAACATACAACATACATAGTACTGTAATCATTCATGCACATCCAGACGTTCCTCATCAGTGAAAGCTGAGATTCACCCTGAGAGAAATTGTTCAATTTAGGAGACATTTAAAAAAAAAAAAAAAAAAAGTGTAAAATTTGCTTGACAGATTTTGACAACTAGTTCAACATTGTTGTATGTAATGACTCAAGCAATGAAATGAGGACTATTAGTTTTATATTGAGTGACTATTCAGCATTCACATGTATAGTTCATTTTGACTGACATGACATAAGCAAATGATAATGTTATAAAACAGCAGAGAGTTGTATGAAAGCAATTGTTGCATGTCCAAAAGCATTTGCAATTTGTTGGAAGGAATGAGAAACTGCTACTATGATGTGCACAAATGACTAAATGTTGTGGAGGTTGAACTAACTGTTGTGCAAATGTAAATAGTGATGTGAGAAATGCACCAAAGCGACTGAGAAAAACTGTAACATAGGGGTGTCCAGACTTATGCACCCTGTATTTTAAGGAAGAACATTTATTTATTTACGATACAATATTCATTCACAAAGAAAATTGGTGTCCTTAAAGGTTGGATTTTTCCTAATTTTTTAAATTAAGGTATTAAGTTCAATTTCCAAAAGATGATTTTTTATTCCTCTTTTTAGTCAACTTTAGCATGGGTGTCTAAACTTATGCATAGCACTGTATCTTGAAAGTCTATGAAAAGTCGGGCTTTAAAAATGTAACGGGACAAATTAATAATATTTTAAATAATAACAATGATAACAAAATTAATACTATTTTAAACTCTTGGGAGAAAGACATTGTAACAGTGACTGAAGCGGAGTGGAGTCAGGCATGTAAAACATTTTTCTGTTATGTAAAGTCCCCCTATTGGCAGGAATATGCCTGGAAACTATTGGTTAGATTTTTTAGAACACCACTGAAAATCTATCTATCTATCTATCTATCTATCTATCTATCTATCTATCTATCTATCTATCTATCTATCTATCTATCTATCTATCTATCTATCTAAATTGAACTATCTAGCCTGTGTGTCTTGAATCTATCCATCCTAACAATCTTTGCATGCTAACATCAAAGTTGATAATAAGAATAATATAAATAATAGGCTTTAAAACACCATTATTTGCTTTTGGATATTACTATTTGTCCTCCAATACAATAGTTATATTTTTCACTCGTAGCAAAGGGGACGGACCACATCAGTCATCATGTTGTAGTGCGATGCCATTGGACCCACTCCCCTCTTTTGAGTTTCCAGCAGACTCACAGCACAACGCGTCTTCTCGTAGCAGTCACGTGACCGACAGCATCCCCCAGTCCCAATCTCTCTCTCTCTCTCTCTCTCTCTCTCTCTCTCTCTCTCCCTCCCTCCCTCCCCGCAAACAGCTGTGAGTAGAAACAGTGTGCGGGAGGGCTCTTCAGAAACACACACACACACGACCAGGACAAAATGGGAGTGGAGATCGAGACCATAACCCCCGGCGATGGTAAATTACCCCAGTGCAGCCTCTATCATATAAAGTAGCATACTATTCGTCACGCTGCATGCGTTTAACAGCTTTGTATAATTCATCTGTCTCTTGCTCCCTGTTCCTCCTCGCGCTGCAATCACAGGGAGGACTTTTCCCAAAAAAGGACAGACATGTGTGGTGCATTATGTTGGTGAGTTGAATTTCAGATTTTCTTTTGGTCGGTGTACAGTATGGATGTTGTAATCTTGCCCTGTTTGCACGTTGTGTGTTTATATTGATATTTGTAGCTTTATGGTTAAATTATCAATGGCTTTATTTAAAAAAAGGTATAAACATATGAAAAGTCGAAATGCCTTAAAGATATAGTTAAAATTGAGCAACAAACGAGGAAGAAAATCAAGCCAATATGCATCATTAGTTGTGTATTGTTTTGCACACACTAGCAATTGTCCACATGATCCTCATTTGAGACTGAACAGATTTAGTCTTTGTTGGACCGCGTCGGATCAGATTAGCACTGTCTGGAGTGAGTCGACCCCTGGGGATGTTGTGATTGTCTTTTAATTGTTTATACTAATTTAAGAAATCGCTGTCTGTCAAGTAGATTATTTGATGATTAGGCTATATGATCATGACCCTTACTTGATTTTTAATTATTGTGGTGCATTTTCTCCATAAATTATTATTTTTTTTAAATAAAACTGTTTTATTTTTACTTAGAGTAGGCTATTTACTTATATTTACTTAGTAAAAAACAAAACAAAAAATAGTCTATGATTTCTCAGTTTTTTATTTTTTGTTAAAGGTATAGCGGAGGATTTTTTACTTCCGAGTGGATCACCTATACTATTGGTCCTCCTAATTGTCAATCATTCTGGTGAATCAATCAAACTTATTCAAAAAGTGGAGAGGGCGGGTCTAATCTAAAATTCGGAAAGATCCTCCTCTATACCTTTAATTTACACGAGTAAAAAATGGTAAAATAAAAATGGAGGGAAATTGTCAAAAATAATAAAAAATATGTAGAACTAAAAATATTAATAATAATAATGAGGAAATTAGGCTCATGAATGCACTAAAGCACTTAAAACAAATTTCCATCTTGTGGTTCATCTTCCATCTCATTATTTATTTATTACATGGGAAGAAGAATAGATAGTCACAGATATTTTGTCTGTGAGCTTGATTTATGCTTATTAGACATAGCAACAGGTCATTAGGCCAAGAACCATTGTTGTTAAAGAGCATTATAACAGTTGCTGTGTACAGTATCTTGTGGTATATATATACACAGCAGTCTTATGTCTGTGGATATGTCACTCCACTCCATGTTATTGTTTCATATCCTGATCATTTACTGCTATTAGATATGGGTTAGAGGGACGGAAAATCCCCCTGACAGAACAGAACAATAATAAAGTCGCCCATTTATCTGGTGCTCTAACCTCATTTCCTGTTTTTCATGGCCTCGTCCTTTTCCTCTCAAATCTTCAGGCTCTCTTACAGATGGACGAAAGTTTGACTCTTCCCGTGACCGTGAAAAGCCATTTAAGTTCAAGATTGGTAAACAGGAAGTGATTCGTGGCTGGGAGGAAGGTATTGTGCAGGTGTGTGATGGTGTTTTACTCGCTCAGAAAAATCATAGGTAACACTTTTTGATTTAAAGAAGTTTAAATTATATCTTAATAAAGAACTACCAAATCCAGTCTGTCTATGATTGATATAAAAAAAAAGAAAAAAAAAAAGGATAATTCATGCCTATATTTTTGTGACTTTTAGATGAGTGTGGGCCAACGCGCAAAGCTGACCTGTTCACCTGATTTTGCCTACGGTAATAAAGGCCATCCTGGGATTATTCCCCCAAATGCCACCCTCATCTTCGATGTTGAGCTTCTCAGTTTGGAGTGATTTAATGCTATTCACTGCCTTTTGTTAATTTTTCATTACTTTATAAATGTTTCAAGTGTCAAAAGTTTAGGGTTACACTTTATATTGTTACACTGTAATTATACATTTAAGTACTGTGTAATATTAAGAAACTACATAGGGTTAGGATTAGGGTTTGGTTTAGGGGTAGTTGCATGTAATTATGCATCATTTAGTTATTACTAACTACATATAACATATGTAACAATTACACTGTAAAATAAAGTGTTACCAAGTTTAGTCTTAACATTACTTAATTAAATCAGTTTTATCCATTCTTCTCAGAACCATCTTATCTTATTCAGCATCCCACTCTTACAGTTTTAGGCATATTATATAAAGATCTGTGCTTAATTTGATCTAAATCCACATTTCACCTTTTGCTTTGGTCACATTACATCAGAACTAATTCTTAAACTCTTTTAATTTCAGTCCAGAATTCTTCCTGTGTAACTGATATATAACCTAATCACCATAAACCTTGCAATGTCCTTAATCTTGAACTTGAATGTTAAATTGGCGACCAACGCAAACAGATGTTGACGGGGTAACACACACTGATCCGACAAAACCCAAAAGCATCTATTGCAGTTGGTCGCCGTCTGCCGATGCAGTGTGAATTGGCCTTTAGACTTGGTTTCTCTTGTGACTTTTTCTCACACTGTGATTGTTGTTGGCTTGAGACCAAGTACAAATGTGACTGTAGAAAAATTTGTAACCAGAATCTGCAACTTTTCTCTGAATCGTAATCCCCCCTCCCCCAAGAAAACCATAAATTTGCCTTAAAGATGTTATGTTTGAGATAAAAAAAAATCTGAATATTTGTTGCATTGTTACTTTTTACATTGAATAAATTAATAAATTACAATTAATATTTTTTTACATTTAAAAAATACAGAAAGTAATTTAAATTATTTAAAATATTTAAACACTTTATTTCGATAGTCCACTTTAGACATGCACTAACTATATGTAACTTTGCAACTACATGTCAACTAACTCTCATTAGAGTATTAGTAGACTGTAATAGACTGTTAGGGTTAGGGTTGCAAAGTTACTCATAATTAGTCGAATGTCTGTTGGGGAGCATCAAAATAATGTGTTAGCAGATATTAAAGGGAGAGTTCACCCCAAAATGAAAATTTTGTCATTACTTACCCTCAAGCTGTTTCAAACCTGTATGAATTTCTTTCTTCTGCTGGACACAAAAGAAGATATTTTAAAGAATGTTGGTAACCAGACAGTTGTCGGCACCCATTGACTTCCATAGTATGGAAAAAAACTAATACTATGTAAGTCAATGGGTGCCGTCGTACAGAAAACGTACAAAACTCGTACAGATTTGTAACAAAATTTTCATTTTGGGGTGAACTATCCCTTTAAACAGACAGTCTGCTAATAGTCTAATGACTTGACATGCAGATGCAAAGATACTTATAGTTAGTAGAATGTCTAAATTGGACTATCAAAATAAAATGTTACCTAATTTTCAGTCAGTTTTGAATTGTTAGCTTTGAACAGGTGGACTTTACACAGGCTCACTGGTTTTGATTAGTACAAAGAATCAAATTCTTGAACAATCCTTGTGCCTCCTTGTGTGTTTCACACCTTCCAGAATTTCACTGGTTTTGTATAGTGATCAGAAGTGTTCACAGTGATCAACTGATCAAGTGCTGTCATATCTTGTAATCACACTTTACAGTAGACCAGGCTGATTAATATAAAATCACGAAGTATGATAGTACTGCTATGTCTGTCAGTTTGGTGCGCAACATTTTTTTTTCATAGCCTAGTTGTTTTTTTCCCCTTTGCTGTATGTTATTAACATGCAGCTATCTGGAAATGTTTTTGATGTGTTTACTTTGTTCTGTGTATGATGAGGTTGTGTAGTTGAGTAGCTGGCACATTTTGCAGCGTTGCAATGGATGCATGCCATATTTAGTGCTTAAAGATTTTGTGATCATGTTTCACAGCTTGCTAACACATTTAAAAGATGGGCACTTTGTGTTCCCATTGAGCTGGAACAATATTTGTTCTCAAAGATGGACAATGTCTGAAAAGCACATTGCGACCTACTCTACCATATTTTCATCACACTACTTGCCATTACATTTTGATGCTAAATTATTTGCAGCCATCTTTTGTTGTTAATGTAGACCGTGATGCCTTTAGACAATTGATATTGGATGCAGATACGGTGACAGTACTTTTTGTATAGACATGAAAATAATTTTTAATTCAAATGAAATCTGCAGACGCATAAATACTTGAGTCGATGCTGTTTATTTCTGTGATTGCAAGTCAAGCGTCAGATATATGGCTTTAATATTTCTGTAATGCTCTGTATATTTATGTATTGTCATACAGACAAAAAACCCCAATAAAATAATTAAAATGTGCCAAGTGCTTTTACATGTTTTGGAAAATGTTGCTTGCTTCTGTTATTTCACATTAGCACATTCACTGTTTTTATGACTATGTATGCAAATCCTATTTGTGTTCAGAAGACTGGCACTCATAATAAATGTAAGATGAAGAGCAGGAGACTTTTACCTTAAACATTCTTACAGAGGTACTATGACTGCATTGCTTTACAACAATGAGATTCAACGGGTCAATGAATTGACAGCACTTTGAATTGTTCAGCACTTTATTCTTTATACATAATGAACCAAGATAGACAGAATCAGCCAAAACATATTTGAATGATTATATTCTATATAGTTAATGAACTATGTGGTAGAACTGTTCATTTTTGTATTCCACCACTACCATCAAGAATATCGATATCTCTGATCAGTACAATCATTTTACAGTGTTAACAATAACTGGAGTAACTGTTACCATGCTAGTTTTTGGCAGTCAGAGTGTGGCTGAGCTAAAGTTAATAAGTAATAAAAGAATAAATAGAAGTTGTAGCCCAGCCTCTCAAGATCAATGAGAAGCGAACAACGTCATGAAACAAAATGAAGTCTACAGCAGGAAGTAAACTGAGCTACAAAGCCTAAACTGTACGCACACACATATCACCTCCCGTCTAATGTTGTTCACTTCTGCTCCAACCTAAAGAGGAAAAGGGTCCCATCTACTGTGCTCAGCTTGTTTACATTCCTTCTCATTACATTTACCCCATTTCTTCAGAAGTCACTCTTTTGAAAGCCGAAAGGTAAGACGCGACACTCTCTAATCTGAATATTGTTGTTCAAATTATTTTTAGAGTGATTTATTCAGTCAGTCAGTCAGGTACGTGGTAACGTTACTCACTGGCTAACCGAAGCTAAACTTAACCAGGCTGCCGCTAACATACACGAAGAACAAAGACGTGCTAGTGTTCACTTTACCGTGTTCGTCATTCCGTTTATGTTTTTGTTTTTAAGGTTATTTTTTGTGTAACACATTACCTAGCCATTATTTTAAAGAGAAAGAAATCGAACTTTATTCGTGTAATTAGCATGATTGTGTGAGTTGCTAACGGAGACTAGCTCGAGAGCTAAACAACAAAAACAGTCTATCAGTTCGACTGCTTATATTTTGAGTTAATTGTGCTTACTTTATGGTGACAGGGAGTATAAAACCTTAGTTTATATTAAAAAAACAGTTGACAGGTGCTTTTATCGCCTTTGTTTACAGTTTTTGGGTAATTTAGAGGAGAAAATATGTATAAAGTCTTTATCAGATAAACTGTTAGATTTTATATAGTTAAGAGAGAGAGAGAGAGGGGGGAAGAAAAAGCAAATGTATAACTGAACTCTCTTTAAATGCACGTTTAGCCAGTTAATTAGGCTATACATTGATATGACGATGTCGATTTGATCTGATGTTTGCCACGTAACATTAAAGCAAAATTTCCAGGTGACGCATGTTGCGTATTAGCTAACGTTAAATGTTAATAACTTAAGCATGTGCCGCTGACATATGAAACCTAGTCATTTCTTGAGAAACAAGTTTTACTTTCGATTATACCATGGGTTCAGTCAATAATGGAAATAACTGAATTATTGATGACTGAATAGGGAAAACAAACAGAGTGATGCTGACAGACAAGCCTTTAAAGGCTTGTAACCTAGTTTTCCTTTTCTTTTTTTTCTTTTTTTTTTTGGATGAAGGGACTTTCCCACATAATGACATCAGTTCACTGGAATTATTTAATCATTGTCGTTTATGACGCTAGGTTATTAGGCTGTAGTAGTCATAATAAAATATCATATTTAGTTAATGACAGCGGCGTTATATTTCCCCATATTCTGTGGATTGGATATTGTAACATGAATCCTTTGCTGGTCTCAGTCAATAGAGTTGCAGACTGTTGCCATGGGAGATCCGTTTATTATGCTCAGCACTCATTCAGTCTGCCTGAAAATGAGCTTTGCCCATTTCTCCCCCATACCAAAGGCCCCTCATCCACTCAACCGGACAGTTATCTACTGGCTTTGCCCCTAACTTAAGTTTGCTCTGGTGATTTTTCTGTAATAAATTGCGTGGAAAGTAGTCCACGTTTAGTCAAAGATGTCATCTAAACCAGATTCAAGCAGTGTGAAATCATTCTATTGCTTCTGCATTATCTTGCATTAGTGACGCTTTCCACAATAAGATACATGGTTATTAATATATATTTAAATTTAGTTGTATATTTATTTGCATTTTATTTGTGTATTGTTTTTTGTAGCTGAAACTTAAAAGTAATTTGTGCTCATTTGAATTTTATTTGAATTTTGGAATCATAGTTTCTGTTTCCCTGTTGTTTTATATTTATGTGTATATTATTTTAACTGTTAACAAATGTTTGAGTTTTTGTTAAAGACGGAATGAAATGATAATTCATCTAGGCCTATTTTCTAACCTATTTTATTGTGAATGATTCATCTGTGCACGTTTAATTATTATAAGTATTTTTAATTAAACTATCATTGATCTTCCAGTGACATATCCCAGAGACCTCCATTCATTTTCTCCACATAAAACTCACCCGTTTCTTACAATCGACTGCAAGCTCACATTCAGATTCTACTCTATCCATTCACTTTCCTCTCTTTTTGATAAATCCTTTCGCTAGGGTACACTGTAATATGGAAGAAAAGATCTGCCGCTACTTCCGTTTCTTTGTGACCTGAATGAAAATACTGATAACAGGTGTTGACCTCAGATGACTTAAAGCCTCAATGATGAGATTCCCAGCTGTCCTTTATGCCTGCTTGATTTATGACACACTTTGTGCTCTCAGTTGATTCACTTGATTTCTGGCGAGAAGCTGATCTAGATCGAGCTTCAAACAATAGAGGCACACATGTCTGCGAGAAGACTGCTCACTGTCTCCATGAGTCCACTTTTTAGAGACATCTCTACTTTAGTGGAGTGCTCTTGACAGGAAATAATGGCCCTTTAGTACCACAGAGACATTTTTATGCGATGAGAGACTGTGTTTGTGTGGTAGGAGCCTGTCTGATATATTTTAGTGCCTGTTTCTGACATGTTGGTTGCTGTTGAATCGTCAGAGCAGATATTTCAGTGCATGTTTGCTTTCACATATCACGGTCTGTGTATGGTGGGAAGAGGGCGTATGTGTTGGTTTGCATGAGCTGTTCTGTGTGGACTTGTGTGGGAGTTTATTCATGAGTGTGTGGGTGAGTTTTTTTTTTTTTTTTTGTTACTTTTTTGTGGTCATGTCTGTCTGTGAACGTTTCTCAGATTTGTACAAAATGTCAGCGTGTAGGAGCATGTGCTTTAGCTTTAGTCTTGAATCTGACATTACGGGATAAGCAACTCCAGTCTCTTTAATCTGGTTGTAAACCTGTAAGTTCCTACAGGCAGTGCTCCAGTCGGACTGTTTATAACTAAATACCTCCCGTTTCCTATTTCAGTTTGTTCATATAATGAGCTATTTATTAGCTAACTATTTCCATTAGTATGTGGGATGTCTCTTTAGGGAAGTGAGGCAATGGGCAATTTCTCCCATTTCCCAACATGTAACCATGCCTACCTTCTTTTTGCTGTTACTTAATGTTTCTTGCTAGAAATTACTATTTTAGATTAGCTTTGTTTGTCCAATGCCTATATAACCATATGATCCACAGTAGGGTGTTGCTGTAGGCTCTTGTTGAGCATTTTGCTTCCTGCTGTCGTGACGTGTACAGTAACCTGATGATCTACAGACAGTTGTATTGTTGACTGAAATACACAATACGTCATGTGATCACTGTCATATGATTATGACTAATGTCAGCGCCAATCAATCACATGCTTCTTGGCCTTTCCTCCAGTAACTTGTAAATCACTCCCTCATATCTTCAATTCATGGTCTTCCTTTCTTTCTTATTGTAGTTTTATTTCTTTCCCTTCTTTCTCTTTTTTTTCCTCCCCCTTCCCCTTCCCAGTAATGGATTTGTTCCCAGTAAAGCACTTAACTTCTCATTGATCTTCCACTATAAGATGAAGAGCGCAGTCAGGCAGTGTTTAATTCTGTTAGTGCTTTGGCTCTGTAGTGATGATTTCTGGTGGGATGTTCAGGTCCTTCATTTTTTTTAATCATGAACTTTAGTCCTCATTAAACTGCTTTTTATTCTATCTTGCAATTAAATTTTGTAAGTCAACCATTTGATACAAAGTCACATTGTAAAGTTCCAGAGTGTTCAGTTTATAATGAATAGTTCTGAAATGTATGTTTGTGTTATGCGTGTATGGTAGTGATGTGTTATTGGATGTTTGTAGTTACAATTGTTGAAATTGTTGCTACTGTCCTCAACCAAAAAATCTCAAGGATTGAAGTATGCCCACATTTCTGTAATGGCTTGAGTCTGTCTACTCTGGAAGTGTCAAAGCTGCATGTCACCTCAGAATGTTCACTAACAGTTTTAGAATCTTTAGTAGACTTCAGCAATGCTAAAATGGGCGAATAACTATTTATCCAATTTTATTTTTGACTGAAATCTATTTTATAATTTACATAATATTATTTTTCCATCATCATTATCAAATATATAAAATATAATAAAAATGTAACATATTACAATTATTAATAATATATAAAAATAAAACATAAAATAAAAATGAGTATTATAAAGTTATAAAGTACAAATTTAAATTATTATAATATTAATAGCCTAATTAATTATAGTTAATAAACCCGAGACAAAAATGTCAAAAACTAGGTTTGATGTAACAGTCTGACTTTGAAGTTATTTAAATGTGTAATTTTATTGCTATTTTATCTGTTATTCATGGCATTTGTATTATATTGTAATATGTAAGCATTCATCCAATTAAATAACTCGTGATTATTGATGTTGCTAGCATCATACTCTTCTGTTTGAGTTATTGGAGCAAGACTGTCTAAGTCAAATCAAATCGTTTTATTTGTGCATATGGACTGAGTGTTGTGCTTATGGACTTGTGCCTCTTCCTCTTGTGAAGTGAAATTTGCTCCTATGTCTGAAAGTACAGCTAGAGTTATTGTAGGAGTTATTATAATTTCTGGTGGTTTATCGACATGGTTTATCGGATGACTGTGCAGAAGACACAGATGGTCTCAGAGGTGGATCATTTCACAACGTGTAAGCAACACCACCACTGAGCTAATGCCTGGAGAGCTGTGACACATGTGTGTGTGTGGTGGGGGGGTGTTTGATTTTTTTAGAGAATGTGAAGGTGTCAGTCAGGATGGAGAATCCTGATGAATTCACTGTGTTTTTGTTCCTGATTAAAGCAGCAGTCGTTGTCTGTATGCTCCTAATACACTCCCTGATCTATCCCATCTAATTAGTATAGGTTTCAATTCCCGCTGGAGTCATGTGGTGTCTAGTCAGCTGAAAAATGAACTCAGGCAATATGGCTCTATATGAGCTCACTGAAAGCATTGTTTCTTGTGTTTCATATGCACGCTGTCTTATTTCCCCCATTTTCATGCTGGTACAATTGTGTTTTTTTCTAGGATGTCATTGTACCCATCCCTAGAGGACCTTAAAGTGGACAAGGTCATTAGGGTAAGCAGTGTTATTTTAGTATTATTTAAATACTATTATATTATCTATTAATATTTTTTTTGAATGACCTTTTATTTTCAATTTCTATCAAATGTTTTTCAAAATTGAACTTATTTCAGTTGGTTTGCCAACCCAATATATCTCATCTATTTTATTTTATTTTATTTCAGCTTTATAATTTAAAAACAAATGCTTTTTAAAGGGTTGGTAGCTGTCCCCATGATTAAGGCACTTTAAAAGATCTAGGATTGAAGTATAATTAAATGTTCACATGTGGTCTGCTCCTCTAGGCCCAATCCCAGTTTGCTGATGCCACTTCCAGTACCCCAGCCATCACTCAGGGGGTCTACCAGCCACAGCCTGCCATTCAGGGGATGCCAAGCTCCAGTGAGTCCGGGCTCTGTCTGTCTGTCTTCTTATGCTGTCTATCTTGCTTCCCTCTCCCTTATCATACCATTCTCTCTTTCATTTCTGGAGTGCTGAGTGAGAGCTGTTTTTATGGAGATGAAAGGCATGCTAATGTTTTGGGCGATTGTCAAGCAGGAAATGAAGACATGCCTTAGGGGATCTGGGAGCAATTCAACAATAGTGATAGCCTTTCCTATTTCCTTTTTTTTTTTAAATCTCAGTGTAAAACAAGTGCTCAAGTTGAACCCCTTTTATCCAGGCAGCGCTGCCTTCCACCTATATGTTCTCATTAGCCGTGTTTCCACTGTCGGGCCAAAAGCGAGCATGTTATTGCATGCCAGTCACTTCCGGGGCTTGATCGGGCCTCGTCGGGGCTTCATCAGTGCCAACGGCCAGGGTTTTTTTTGCCCGCCGAATACCTTGCTCCAAAGCGGGCCAACTGGGGCTTGAGGAGTGTTCATGAACAAAGGCAGAAAGGGTCAACACCACGGCTCATTTCCCATGTTATTATATCAGGCTGCCTAACTTAAACATTTAAGACATTTTTAACAATTTTCAGCTCATAACTCACTTTCAGACACCAGCGAGTGTTTCAAATAACTTCCTTGCTATCCGGTGGCGATTCTGATCACCATATGAGGCAGAAATATACAGTATTTCTATGGGATGCTAAAGGCTTCTTATGCTAACCATTGCAATAATAAATACATAAATATGTTTATGGAAAATACCAGAGACTGCTTGAAGAACGTAGACAAATCATATATGATTATAATCGTGTATTTGTTTGGTTTCATGGTTTCATGGTATGTTCTCTTTTTATGTGAAATGGTAAATACCAGATTGATTCAGCATGATTGATGTGCACTCCTGACATAAAGAAATAATTACATAACTTAAATATCTGTCACTGTAAAAATTTTTTTATTGTAAAACATTGTTAAATATCAATGCTGGCATCTTAAGTCTTTAAGTAAAGACCAAACATTCGCTTCTGTCATGCTCATATTGCGATCTAGCTAGTTTTCAGTCAGCTGGTGGGTTGTGTGATGTTGTTCTATGGAGGTTTTAGAGTAGCGGTGCGGGGCTACTGGTCCGACCGTGGAAACACAACTTGATTTTGGCCTCGGTGCTTGAGGTCCGAGGCTACTGGCCCCACCCTGCATGTTGTTAGCCCTGGTGGCTATTGCGTCCCTGTTTGAGGCCTCTCGGGACACTGCCAGGATATTACACAACAAGAATGTTAAAGAAGAGTTTTTAAGGTGGCCATATTTTTTTTTAGAATGTGCTTGACGACCTCCTGTTCTGTAGTTGTAGATTTTTATTTTATATGTAAAAATATATCCAAGTTATGCATATATAATGTGATATATGTATATTGATAGAATCCTGAAAAAGTAACACTGTATCTATTAAAGGAACACTCCACCGTTTTTTCATATTAAAGGGATAGTTCACAAATGAAAAAAAAAGTTCATAAATTCTGTCATCATTTACTCACCCTCAAGTTGTTCCAAACCTGTATGAGTTTCTTTGTTCTGCTGAACACAAAGGAAGATATTTGGAAGAATGTTTGTAATCAACAGATCTCGGTCCCCATTGACTACCATAGTATATTTTTTTCCTACTATGGAAGTCAATGGGGACCGAGATCTGTTGATTACAAACATTCTTCCAAATATCTTCCTTTGTGTTCAGCTGAACAAAGAAACTCATACAGGTTTGGAACAACTTGAGGGTGAGTAAATGATGACAGAATTTTCATTTTTGGGTGAACTATCCCTTTAAACTATGTTATTCCCTTAACTAAGACGAGTTGATACATACCTCTCTCGTCTCAGTGCGTGCACTCAATCGCTCTGGCGCGCGGCGACACTTTGATAGCACTTAGCTTAGCCCAGTTCATTCATTAGGGACCAAACAGAGATGAAGTTAGAAGCGACCAAACACCTCCACGTTTTCCCTATTTAAATACAGTTACACGAGTAGTTACACGACCAAGTATGGTGACACAAAATAAAACGTGGCGCTTATCTAAGCGGGTAAAAAGGAGAACTATAATGTATGGCGGAATAGCACTTTGGGAGCACTTCGACTCGGCGCAGTAAAAAGTCACGCCTGAAAAATCCTCTCCCCCTCTCCCTCTCACTTCTGTCATTAGAACCAACGTGACTTTTTACTGCGCTGAGTCGAAGTGCTCCCGACTGCCTATCTATCTATGCTGTTCATTTGAACTTTCTAAACATGTTTATTTTTAAAGTGTAGATGTTTTGTGTATATCTGGACCTGATCACACAGTGTAGAAATCTAGAGTCTGACTGGTGTGCTAGTGTGTGTTTGTGTAAACCTCACAGGCAGACATTTTCCTATCTGAGCGCTGGGGAAAGTAGGAGAAAGAGAAACAAGCATTGTAGCCATGATTCAACTCAGGAAATAATTACTGGTTGGAAACATTCATGGCCAGAATCTGAAACCAGCGACTGTAGGATGACTGACACTTGAACTCTGTTTTTCACAATTCTCTGTTATTCTATGTTCTGCTTTTTTCACTTGCTTTATGCTGCAATATATAAAGCAATCTCAGAATTTTTAAAACTACAGAAAAAAATCTACAGGTTCATGGCTAATCATCACTACGCTACTATGTTAGCTATTAGCTCTGTATCATATAGAGAGAATTCAAAACTTCAATATGAAATGCTTTCTTTCTCTCCATCCAGCTCTGTATCCAAATCTAGAGGAGCTGGGAGATTATATGGGCCTCAGTCTGAACAGTGATGAGGTCCAGAGAAACCTCGCGCTGGTCCCGGTGGCTGACAGTGTAAGTATGTGCATGTTTCTGTTGCTTTAACATGGCATAAATGTGTTAAGCACAAATGACAAAACAGTAGCACAAAAGTTGATTGTCTCTGAGACGAGTACACATTTGCTTTTAGAGTTCAGTGTGGGTTTCTCTTCCCTGTTCTGAGGATTGCCACTCAACAAGAAATATTTGTTGTATGCAAACAATGACATTTCAGAGTCTCAAATGCTTTCCTAGCAGTGCAAGCTAAACCACTCTTTCCTGTACTTTCATCCCTGCCACTGTTGCCTTGTACAATATTTTCTCTGTTAAAGCAGCCAAGGTAATTGTGTAAGCTTTGAAAAAGGCGGCAGTTATGTATGCGTGTTAGCTTTTGTGCTTTTTTCCTTTCTTTTTCTGTGAATAGCGCAAACTGGCCACAGGGTGTCTTAGCATAACCCATAATTCTTTTCAGCATCATTCCTGGAAGCAGAGCTCAGGAATGACTCATGCACCATAAGGCCTGTGTTGGAGTGTTGCTAATGTAGGCTGCTTTCTAAAGGCATCTTAATTATACTCACTGTTCTGTTCAAGTACTAAACATTAGACCAGCATCTCCCAATCTTTTTTTGTACCATCACAACCCCATCAATAAGGCTCAAGTACCCATTTATCAACACCAAACCAGAAATGCATTTCTCTTCACTAATACTGCTGGATATCATACATTCATCATTATTGTTAATATTGTTAAAGCTGCTTAAAAAACATTACTGTGGGTGAAAAACAGACTCACAAACTAGAACATTCTAATATGAATATCTTGTTTTCATTCCTTAAAAAGAAGCCAAAAAATTACAAGATTTAATCACAATAATTTAATTGGTAACTAATTTGTTCACATTAGTAAATGCATTAGATAGCAATAACAATAAACTACAGTTCGTATTGATCTAGGTTTAGGTTAATATATTATATGAATATAATGTTCATTGTTAATTCTTGTTCATTTATAATACATTGTAACTAATTCTTGTTTATGCAACTTTACACACACACACACAAAAGTATTAGTTGGAGCCATAGTCTTGTGGGCAGCGATTCCGAATTCAAGTCCCGGTGTTGTGAAGAGATGAGTCCCAGCGAACTGCTAGCTCTAATAGTAACTCAAATCCAGCTTTAATAAGGCAGAATCTGTATTAGTACTACATTAGACCATTTGCATGGACAGCAGCTGCTATCCACTTGTTAAGTCGTGTGTATGGAATACTGTTTCCAGATCCAAGCCTCCAGTTGTTTCAATTGAGAATACTAGCTCAACAGCAGTTTATGAACATTATTTATTCATATTACACAATACACATTAAAGGTAAGCTTTTATAAACTCGCGTGTCATGTTTCATATACTACATTCTCTGGGCTCACGGATTCCCGGACACCAATTAAATGATTATTTAAAAAAATAAAACCCTGTCTGGCCATGTGGGATTATTATAATTGTTTTCCCTGTAGTTTAACAGCACGCTATGAGTGTATATTAGTAGCATTTGTTGTTCGCTCTTGGTATCTGACAAGGGTTTGAACCCGTATAAGGTGATACGTGATGTCAGACTTCACAAGCAGATTCTACAGAAATAAATATTAGTGTTGTATGTGACCAATACACTCACACATATGAGAATGAATTAAAATAGTTTTCTCTCTCCTGGCAGCAAGTGGCAGTGCCGAGTTGTCTGGGTGGCATGGTGCGGCCCGTGACTGGTGCAGATGTGGGTATTCGGAGGGCAGAGATTCGCCCAGGTCTTCGGGAGATCATCATCTGCAAAGACCAGGAAGGAAAGGTCGGCCTCCGACTCAAAGATATCGATAATGTGAGTAAAGCTCTTTGCATTAAACACTTTCTCAGAGTCATGACTGGTGTTGTGATTTATTGTTTTGAGTGAGTAACTGGTATGTAGGTTAACAGGTAATAAGGCATTACGCCCTCATTGTCAGCATATGTGTCATTGTTATCATCAACAGCAGCCAGATGTCATTATATTCATTCATGTAATTTCCATGTCATTGTCTTTAGGGAGTGTTTGTCCAGCTAGTGCAGGCAAACTCTCCAGCGGCTTTGGGTGGTCTGCGTTTTGGAGATCAGGTTCTGCAGATCAACGGGCAGAATGTTGCTGGCTGGAACTCAGATAAAGCCCACAAAGCTCTGAAGGCAGCAGCTGAACAACGCATCGAGCTCATCGTCCGTGACAGGTCAGTTATTTTCATCTATACAGTATATGTATCTGTACAATACATGTTTGGGTCAGCAAGATGCATTTTTTAAAGTAGTCTTTAATGTTCACACAGGCTGATCAAAAATACAAAAAAGTGTAAAATTGTATTGTAATTTAAAATGTGTTTTTTATATATATATATATATATACATTTTAAATATGTATGTATGTGTATATATATAAATAAACAGTAACAAAATATTCATAGAAATTGGACAGAATCAGCATGACAGGTGTATTACTATATTTGTAGTTCTTTGCTGCCTCCTGGTGGTTGAATTTTTTTTATATTCAATATGAAAAGAAGGAAAGTTCCTAATTGATCCAAGTTGAGCTCTGTAACATCTGTGACATAGTGGCGATTACCACAAAGTAATTTAGCAAAAACATTCAACTAAATTCAGTTACAGTAAGGCACCTACAAGCAGTAAACATTTGAATACACCGTTTTTGAAATATAGCCACAGGACAAACTGCATGTCGACATGAGACATCAATTACTTAATGACTTTACTGTTTGCATTAAAGGCACATGCAATATCATAATCACATAAAAAGGGGTTGAATCAAAATAATTTTCAACATCATGCCACAGATTATGCAAATAGAGATCAACTTTTTATTACATTTATATATTTTGTGTTCCAGACCATTCCAGCGCACAGTCACCATGCATAAGGACAGCTCCGGCCACGTGGGCTTCATCTTCAAATCCGGGCGCATCACGTCTCTAGTGAAGGATGGTTCTGCTGCTCGCAATGGCCTGCTCACAGATCACTACATCTGCGAGATCAACGGCCAGAACGTCATTGGACTCAAGGTGAGTTTTTTCAGGATATGCCTTTAAATGTGGTCTCTCTGTCATGTCCCAGTACCAACTGTTTTTATGATAAAATCACTTACTGTAAGAAATCAAATTAGTTGATCAATTTGAGATTTGTGGAGTAAAGTATTTTGTTTTCTGTCTCCAGGACACTCAGATCAAGGACATCCTGACCACATCTCCTACTGCCATGACCATCACCATCATGCCTAAGTTCATCTACGACCACATGATTAAGAAGTGAGACCCAGCTTTTTTATCCTAAAATATCTAATAATTGTAGTAGAGCAGTTACAAAAAATAAAAATAAATTGTACTTGTATTTTTAAAAACCTGCATGTAATTACAGCTGTAAATAATTTCTGTATTTACATCTATAATTTCACTGTTGAGCCTTCCCGTAAACCTTAACCCACCATCAAATCTACCCAGTATACAGCTGCACGATTCAGGATAAATTGAGAATCATGATTTTTTTTGTTTGTTTAAAATATGGATCACGGTTTTCCCATTATTCTGAATAGACAACTGAACAATATAACATTTTACTCGAGGTTTTGACAAAATGTTAATTGCTGCAGTCTATTTAAAAAAAATTTTTTTAGTTAATGAATTATTTAAAACAAATCGGTTTAAATGATTGATTCAATGACTCACTCGTAAAGACTTTCATTACCCCATGAATCAGCGTTTTTAACAAATCTCTTGAATGAATGAATGATTCAATTGCAAATGCATTTTTTTAACAGTCGCTTGTTGACATCTACTGGTGCAACAGCATAACTGATACAATAGTTATTTGAAGCATCAAGTTACTTGTTGGTGATTTTCTCTATTTTGATCGCTACTGTAGTCATCAGTGTTTATACCCGAACTATAAACTTTTAGCCCAGTGCTTTTGTGCTCATTTGAGTTTGTAACAGAAATAATGATACCTTCTGGTTGAAATGACAGTTTGTAAAGCTGTTTCATATCTATACATGGCAACTGCTCTCTCTGGGTCAGCAGTAGCGCCAACGCAGATTTGAATGTTCCCTGTGATCATACTTGTAAATAAATGACTTCTTAATGTGTATTAAGCTTACAGTGTGACATGAACAAAAACAGACATCAATAATCCGAAGAATTTGTATCAAAAATAATTGTCAGGCAAAATGTTCTGATGACAGCTCTAATCTGTGTATTGCAGGATGTCAAGCGGCCTGCTGAAGTCCTCAATGGATCACTCTGTGCCTGAGGTCTGAACACAGGACAACACGCACACCCCCTTCCACAATGCCTACAATCTCTAGCCTTCCCATTGGAGCCTTCCACCACATAGGTCGTCTATCACTGATGGGATAAACCTCCTCAATCACTTTCATTTATAACATGTACAAATGGCCTTTTTTATTTTACATGTTGGCTGTTATTGTTTTGCCTTCTAGTTCTTGATTCTGTCCTTCATGTCATTGTTGCCATTCTTTAATTGTTGTCATATTACATGTTATATAATAATCCATTATCATAATTGAATATTATTATTATCCGATTATTTTAATTTGGCTGGGAGGCAAGGGGTTAAAAACTGAATCTGAGCTTCCTTTTTGAAAAGCGTTAGCTTCAACACTCCTATCTTTTGCATTTATCCCACTATGCACAAACACTTTGTTTTTTTTGAACATCTATATGCCAAGACAGCTGTACTCTGCCAGAATGAATCATTGGCCAGAATTTGTAATTTCACAACTCATTTCTTATTGATTTTGAACATGTTTTTTTAGGTGTTTAATCTTTGATTATATTCTGTCATTATCCTGTAAATGTTTTAGTGTCTCTAAAAATTTATATACGAATGTAACCTGAAGACTGAAATTATTACAAAAATAAATAATCATCCTGGTGATACCATTGGAATATATTGCTGAAATGTATAAATGGTTTAAGATGATCTACACATTTGCTCTTTTTCAGATGATTAGGAACTTGAAACAACGGATGTAAAAACGTCAAAAGTAGCAAGAAGTCTTTGTTCACCATGCTGTTTAATATAGATCCTTTTACAGAGCGATGTTGGTCAAGAGCAATGTGCTGCAGTGATGTCTGTTCACACGAATATTACCATTAAAATATTATTCTACACAAAAATATCAATAGACAATATGAAACATTGCCAGACTTACAAGACTGGTTCCACTTGGGGTGCTGATACTGTTAGACAATACAGAGCCAAAACTGAAGTGCCAGATGAAAAATGTAAACATCATTGGAATTACTATGTATGAAAAAGTCTCTATAACAAATGTACCTCTCTGAGATCTAATATTCTAGGCACAGTCGTATAATCCTTCTTAACAGACACTAAACTACTGATGTAATTGTGTCAGTTTGCCACCAATTTTACATTTCAATATTCACTTACGACTTTTGACTTGGCGGCTAAACCACTTTCAATCTTTTCATTTAACCAAATAATTTGCAGAATATATGTGGTCCTAAGTCTTCTAACCATATTTGAAGGTGATAAAAAGAAACGGACACTTACAATGCTCAGACACAACGCAGTCCTCTATGGAAAGCCTGTTAACCTCGGAAGATAATTAACAAATACTTTATTAGTAAACTAACATGTATTAATATCTGTAGACTTCTTAATGGTGGATCTGAAGCTTTAAAGCAAATCTGTGATTATCAGTTACCATCCAAATGCAGAAAGAAAAATGAACTGATGCTGCAACACAAATCTCCAGCACACACTTAAACAGCTCCGTTTTCTGCCAAAAGAAGAGTGTTGAAGTTTTTTTTTTTTTTTATCAAATAACTATATATGACAGAAATATTATTACTCAAATTTACCAGCATATAGGGCCAACATACACATCTCTGCTTGCAATATGGCTTCAGAAAATTCAAGAAAATCTTATCAAGGCCTTTTGTGTCAATTCAACAGTTATACAAAGCTTTACATCAGCGTAAAACATTTATCTGGTCAAATAACTAATGCAATAGTTATTTACGTACATTTCATTGACAAACAGACAGTAGCAGTTTGGAGGAAACCTCCTGTGTTCTTGGAGTAGCACTTGATTACAATCTCATTTAACCTCCGTTAAGCCAAAAGACAACTATCTGCAAACCACACATTCATAGTTTAAACAAACAAAACAAAAATTCAGGAACATATTCGCCTTCTTTTCTTATAATCTATTGTAAGGTTCTTTAATAAGCGCCTAGTTGGTATGAGGTAAAAAGTGCAGGGACTAGACTAAATTAAAGACATATGTATGCACTTGACACCACATAAAGCACAAATTAAGATTGTCAAGCAGAATAAATATCAAGCGCTGAAAACCTTACAGATGCCGCACAAAATCTGCACAACAGAAAGCAGCATATTATTTGATGAAGAACTTTGCAAACAGACAACAAATAATGACTATATCCAACTACATATACTGTACACAATATCAGAGGGAGGAGGTAGACCGAAAGGCAGCGGCTATTAATGGTTTAGAGGGACAGAAGATAAGATGATATGTGAGATGCAAATAACTACAATTAGTGTTCATCTGGTACACTGTTTTCTGGCTAATCAACCCAGCTGTCACATACACAAAGTATAAATTTGTAAATCAGTGATGATTCTTTGAAATGGTGGTGTTGGTGAAATCTAACTGAACCACAAATCCACATGTATGCATTAGCCTTTGGACAGACAGAAACACACAATCAAGTTTACTTCAAGTAATTGCTTATAAAGTGAATTATAGTGCAATCGACATCACCTTAGTGTCAGTCAAATAAATGGTCAACATGAACATACAGTCATGGCCAAATGTTTGGAAAAAAGCTGTGGGCATGCTATTTTTTTTATTAACTTTCAACAAGTTTTATATTCCTCTTTTCATACCAAGTAACAATACGAAGTAAAAAAATTCTTTATTTGATATTTTTAGTGGAATTATATTACATAGTATTTCTGAAATAACATATTAGCATAGCAACAAAATGTTTATAGGACAGCTGGTATGACCTCTGCAGGTAAACCTCAACAGGTGCACTAGTGCCTGATGCTAGAGGCTACACTCTTTAGTGTTGTTTTTAGCGCTCACAACTCACATGGTGGCTGTAGCCAGATTGAGCTCCGTCCTAGGGTGCGTTTCCCAAAAGCTTGGATAGCCAACTATGGTCGCAAGTTCTGTCGTTATCAGCATAGTAGAGTCAGTGTTTCCCGAAACCATAGTTCCAAGGAACATTTGCAAACAGCGTCACAAAATTGTGTGGTTGGAACGAAAGCTCTCGACCTGTGGTTAGAAGCATAATTCTACCAGAAAGACTCGGGAGGATAAATACCGTAACAAGTATACATTTATTAACAGCTCAGCGAGAAAATTATGATATACAGTTCATTGGCGTAGGCCCCTTCCGTAGCTCGCATTCCGAGGGTACGGAATCTGCATTTCCTGCCTGAAGACAAGGGGCAGCCGACCCCTGGGAGGTATAAGAAGGGACCATCCTGGTGGTGGTGGGGAAGGTGGAGGTGAATGAAGGCGTCAGCATCTGCGATCTCAGACATGTGTAAGTTTCGATCTTTTATACTACAAGTATTTAGAGCACGATTGGATAATGAGAAGGTAATCGGTGACGTAACGATTGAGTCTTCCCGGCAGAACTTACGCTGAAGCTTTCATTTTCTTGTTTGCATGACGTGGACTCAATAAATACTTATCTTGAGCAAAATGAGCAAGCTGACATTCAGTAGCCTACTCTCTGTCTTTTATTTATAATACATACAAATGTCATTTACGTATTTTAGATGTCAAGATATTTAAAGCGAAGAGTGCGCATATACGTGCTCTAGAACGTAAGAATGAGCCTATGATTAAATCAATCTCAAACAGATGAATTAAAAGAAGTTATTACTCCACCACGTGCGTGACATCTTTAACCAACATGGTTGAACGACCACTGACAATATGGTTTCGGGAAACAGTCGTGACTAGCTAGTTGATTTCTTCAACGATGCATCGTAGGCTACTATGGTAGATAAGCAGCGAGTTACCTTGTTGTACGGGAAACGCACCCCAGAGCTGGCAGAGCAAAATCGCTAATTAGCCTATATAACTTGGACCAACAGTGAACATTAAAATTACACCTATTATTAAAGCTTAGTCTTTTATCCAAAAACATTTGGCTATGACAGTATTTTGATGGTCACACAGTGAAAAAATCACACAGTGAAAGACAATCATAAAATTCATATCTGGTGAAAAAGCTCCCATGACCCGATTAGAGTAATTTAACCCTGATCATTGTCTAAACGCTGAATCTTTTTACTGTTAATATTATTACTTAAAATGTGTTGCCCATTCAACCATACAGAGCATTTCTAAAACAACAAACTTTCCCACTTATTTGAGCCCAGAATAAAGAATACATTTTCTAAAAGACTCCAGATGGACTAAGTATCATTTTGTGACAGCATTTATCTAGGACACTAGTTGTATATGCAAAGCATATAAATAGATGAGAAGGCGCTTGCCTGGCTCCTTAAGGGGAAAAGATGACTGCTCTGAGCCACACAGACAAAAGTAGTGGGACAGCTAACTACTGCACTCACGGCTACAACAATGATGGCCATTAGTAATCCAGATACTTTGGCTGCACTGTACATTAACACAACAAAAACACTCGCTCAGATAAATCAACTCACATTTACAGCACACACACCCTCCGCAGTGACAGTGAGAGTGACGCACAAAAGGTCAGTTCCTTCCCATCACTTATTGCGTCTCTTCACTCGAAATAAGGGTAACACAATCATATTAAAGGGGATCTTTTAGTGTCACTCACAAAGCTTCAAAACACATACTCTTGCCTCTTTGTAGTGTAGCAGTTGTGGAGAAAGGTGAAAGATTGCAAGTCTTCATGAGTATCTTATTTGTAGGTGTAAATACATGCTAGTGATTCTTCTTCCTTATTCTTATCTCCTCTTGAATATAGACCATAGAGAACCACAGCATTAAGGTGCTGTGCTCAGACACTATGCTTCCAGTGGTCGCCTCAATTAATTTTTAAGTTTTAACCACTCTCTTATTGCACATCTTGTGATATCACTGGCTTCAGGGCTTCCCAAGACAGAAGAGAAGGTCTCATATATTCATTCCTCCTGGACCACCTCCTCCTGCGGGGTAGTGCCGAAGACCACCTCCTCGACGCAGGGAATGGAGGGCCACAGTGCAGCAACCCCGCAACAGAGAACCAATATGGTACATTGGCTGACCATCACGGTGTGGACCCCGACAGAGCCATGCCACTGTGGGGACCACTGGCACGACCACTGCAAGCAAATCCACTAGGAAGTGCCGGCTCCAGTAGTTCTTTACAGGTAAACCGCAGCCAGACGACTTGGAATCTGTGTTCGTAGCACTCTCATCAACCTCATCTTCATCATCTGAACCTATATTGATTACATTATCCCCTGCAACCCCAGCCTCTGTAAGTACACTACGAGGCTGACTGGTCTGTGGAAGGGAGTCCTCTTCTGTCTCGACCAAAGTCTGCACAGAGCAAGGGGAGGTCCCAGGGTTTGGCAAAGGGTCTGTTAGAAGTTGAACAGAGTTGGTTACTGGAGATCCAATGGTCTCTGTGGTCAAAGCTGTTGTTGTGATTGGCAAGTCTGTAAGGGACTCTGAAACAGTAGTCTCCTTGACCGGGGACTCCATGGGGATCAATGCTAAAGATGCAGGTCCTTTTGGAACTGATGCAGTTGGTGCACAAGGCTCCATTGCAACAACCGGTGCAGACTTAGTGGAAAAATCAGTGACAATGGAAGTTGTGGCAACTGTTGCTGTAATGGCTGACTCTGTAGCTACCGACTCCAGATCATCTCCCTCATCAGACATCCAGGTAGAGGTCGGGCTGCAGGCCTGAGAGCGGAAGGTACGCTCAGCAATAGTGTCCAGATCAGAGTTAAAAGATGTACTGGGGCCATGTGCTGGCGCTGAAGCCGGAGAATGGTCGGTCTGAATGCCTTGCTCACGCAGGTGGTGCAGGTATAAATGATGATGTGACAGACATGGATTACTTACACTAACACTGGTCCCCATTCCGATCCCACTGCAGAGGAGTGGTACAACTCCCGTCTCACTGTTGCACAGCGCCTCATAGGTGGAGGAGTGTGGCAGGCGGGAGTACGCATTGAGCAGCGAAGCAGTTTCTTGGGACAGAAATGCAGCCTCCAGGAGCAGGTCTGCCTTGCTGGCTCCTCGTCCACTGTCTCCGCAGCAAACAAACCCGCTGTCCTGCGTGCCCTCGCCTGACAAACATGGAATGTCACACCCGTTTTCATTACCCCCACGTTCCGGGCCGGTCTGGTCACTCAGCCTGGTGTAGGTAGAGCTGCGGGTAAGCGAGCGAGCTGGGGAGCCTTCTGAAGACACCTCCAGGCCCTCGCTGACCTCCAGCCCTGCCCCCACCACCCCTCCACCCACTAGGGCTTCTCCTGCTTTGGTGGTCCCGACCTGAGCCAGCTCCATGCTTTGCAATAAAGACTCCAGCTTGTGGTTCTGGAGGTTTATGTCTTGGAAGCACTTCTGCACCCCAGTGTCGGTGTCTCCCAGACTGGATGAGACAACATCTACAACCTGTTTAAGCTGCTGGATCTCCCTGCGTGCCTCCTTTAGAGCCAGTTGGGCCTCTACACGGTGGCACTCCTCTTCAATCCAGTCTTCTTGCATACGAGACAGCTGAGTACGCAACTCATCAATCTCAGTGTCCCTAAGGAAGGAGGAGGAAAAAGTGAGAAAGAAACAGAGGATGTCAAAAGAGAAGAGGAAGGCACAAATGTACAAAAGTAGAGACCAGCAGGTGGAGAAAAGACCAAAATTAAATCTGTTGTGTGAAATGTTTTCGATTTGAAAATACGGTAGGCTTTTATTTTACAGTCCTGTTTCCCATGTACATACTATGTACTTATTATAGTAATTGCAATAACTAGGTACTAACCCTGAACCTACCCCTAAACCTTACATTAATCCCTGTAGTTACCTTACACTGTAAAAAAATTCTAACCCTCCCAAATCAAAAATTTCAAGTGACCGATAACATCTACATTTTTTCAATTGGCCCAAGTGAAATTCTGTAAATTTCAATTGGCCCAAGTGAAAATCTGTAAATTTAATTTTATAATTTACAGAATTTCACTTGGGCCAATTGAAAAATTTTGATGTTATCGGTCACTTGAAATTTTTGATTTGGGAGGGTTAGAAATTTTTTACAGTGTATATTACCCAGTACTTTCTTAGGTAAGTACACTGTAAGTACACGTAGGTGCACGTACTGTAAAATAAATTGCAACCGAAAATACTTTGTCCTATCCCAACTTGATCTAAATTTGCCAACTATATGTCAGTCACAGATAGTTGGCTTTTCTTGAAAATTGTAAACAACATGGCTCTGTGTCAGTTTCAACACTGGTCTGTTAGAGCGGCCCAACACAGCAACATCCTGGCTTAATCAGTTGTGTGAGTTTGTTTCAAACTATGTTTGTTTGACCAGTGGCAGAAGGGGAGTGTGCCAAGGAAACCTATTTGAAAAGAGCCAGGGGTCAGGGTTTGTCAGGTTAGCATGGTGCAAAACAACAACAACAACTTTCTCCATTGAACGCCATTCACTGTTTGCCACTGCATGTTCTTGTGATGACACCAGCCAATCAGCATTATTGTGAATTTTTCTGTGGCTCGACAGTAATTACTCATGTGGCCTTTATGGCTCAAGTGATTAACTCATTACACACATCAGCTTTGAGAATGCATTACCACTTATATGATCATTGCTATTAGACAAATGGGGGCTGCCATTAAAAAAACAGTTTAGAAGTAATAAATATTTAGTTTAGAGGCCTTGCATTAGAGGGAAATAAATGACAAATTGCACAGTCTAAATGCTAATATACAGTGGTAAGCAACTTGAATAGGTAAATCAGTCTTTGTAATTGTTACATGGTCTGGAAATCATCAACCAAGTGCAAATTTGCATAACAATTTCAAATAAAAGAACCAGTTTAATTAACTGCTGCTCAAAGCAGCTGCTTAAAGATAAAACCTAATTTCATCATAGACTGATGAGATCATTAGTGCATTGGTCCTCATTTGAATGATGCATGCCTTACCTGTCCTGCAGTCTGTCGATGGTCTCTTTAAGTCGTGCTCTCAGGTGTCTGATACACACCTCTTTCTGTTGCAGTGGAGTTAGATATTGCTCAGGTGGAGGGGGCCGGATACCATGGTTATCATTGCAGGCGGTGTATTTCATGTGACGCCTGATATGAATGAGAAAAGTGGTATATAGAAAAACAAATAAGAAGACGTTTGAAAAAGAGGCAATGCATCATTGATCACTGGGTGAGTTGTGGCTCACCTATGGGTTGGGCTTCCATCACTGCCCTTGCATGATCCTGAATTGCTACTGCTGCTAAGAGAGGCATTTCCATAGGGATCGCGGTTACTGACAGGTGCTGGACTTCGTCTGTGCAATAACAGAATCACAAACTCAGTGTCACCTTCAAAGCCACTTAAGAGGACCCAAGACAAGGTATACACAGAGTGCACAAACACACACACTTACATGAACAAACAAAAAATACAATTCCACGAAACTCAAAACAAAACATGCCCACCGATATGAAATGACTAACATGCCTCTAAAGATACAGTCACCTGTAGAAAACACCTTTTATGGATGTAAAAAGAAAAAGACAACCAGCTCACATAAAACTACAAAAAATGGCACAAATTGCAAAGTAAAACAAGCAGTTGTATTATAAGCTGAGGCACAGATCATGATAAATATCAATCATGAATCAATTATGAGAAAGAATCTTGCAGCTGAATTAGCAGAAACTGACAGCAGCTCCATTTTGATGATCTGATGAGAGCAAAGATTTACTTTGCACACCACAAATATGAAATCATCTTTAACTTTGACACACATATGCAATTCAAGCTTTAAACCCCCCAGTAAAATCAAAAGTTGGATATTATAGGGATATTGTGCAGTGGTTGAAGAGTTTGAATCCATGCTGACACAATGCCACAACAAAGAACAAAGAAAAGTGAAGAAATGAAGAGAAAAAAGGAGGAGAAAGAGACAGCACTGATGAAAGAAAGAGGGATAATGGAGCGCTGACCGACAGTGGCGTTCCGGGGACTTTGGTGTCAGAAATCCTCTGCTCTGTCTCATAGAGACCATAATGCCTGACTCCATGGGTGTGTAGTCTAGCTCTATAAACCTGCAATAGTCAAAACTGACCCACAAACAAGATGGAATCATTACACAGGGTAGCACACACCTAAAGTTCACCTCAACAGCTTGACCTGTATTGTAGATATTCAAATGAATGTTTCTGTGGAAATTTTCTTGAAATCTGTGCTTATAAATATGGGATGAATTTGGGTAGAAGTAGAGGTTATGTTACAAAAAGTCATTATGCAGCACTTTTACGCACTGGGTTGTAACAATTATGCTCTATTTCTATCTGGGTTTTTTTTTTCAGTTTCCCACAAAAAAAATACATGCAGATTTGGTCTTTTTTGATACACTCATAATAACACTGTAAATCATTTAAATGTACAAAACATTTGGTTAAAGCAACCTCTGGGTAGGCATCATTCTAAAGTCCATTTAAAACATCCAATTAAAATTAACAATTAGATGAAAGTTGTTTTTTTATGTCCATGAAACATGAGGTTGCAGATCTGACAGATTATTTAACAGATTGTCTGACTAATTAATTGAGTCATAGACAGCGAGATTGATAAAAGGGAGCTTGTTATAATTAATTCTGGTCAGAAACACTAGCAAAGGGCTGGCTAGGATTAGAGCCGCTTTGCCACACTTAAGAGAATAAAATACATACTGGACATATTGTACAAAGATTTACTAGATTATTTTTGACAGAATTACACTGTTTCCTTCATCTTTACTGGCATTATGTAAACAAATTTTTTTTACATTGTTTTTAAGACCTCCTGAACATGCAGTTTCAAGCTTTATGCTGACCTTACATAGCCTACCAAAATCATAAAGCTGAGGCAAAACAGCACACAATCACCTGTCAAATTCTGGAACAATGGATCATGGGGTAGTTTAGAGCATAATTAATCTCCCAGAAACATTCTCTTTTGGGAACAAGCAGGTTAGCAGCACTGAATGAAAGCAATTCTTTTAAGTGGTGCAGAGTGGCGCGTTCATGATGGATAACTAGGAATCTAGTGATAGTCTGGTGTTAATCAGCTGATATTTGGTCAGTTTCATTTCAATTTTGTAAGTGAGTTTTGAGTAAAAATCGTTATCAGCATTAACTGCTGAAAAACTCAGTTGACCACCTTTTAAAGCTACAGTTGCAGCAGAGAATTTAAAAAATACTATCAAACAGAAAAATCAGCAATAATTATGAGACAAAACCAGGTCATAAATGTCCATATGTATTAGTTAAGTTGGTAAAAGTTAATTGAAATAAAGATTAAATAAAAACTTAAAACATAAAAATAAAATTTATATAAAAATATTTTTAAATATAAATAAATACATTAATATTTTAATAATGCTCAAACAACACTGGTCCAAATATAATTTTAAAATAGATTTAAAATGTAAAAATAGACCAATCATAACAGCACATTTACAGTGACAAGTCACTTTATACTGTCCACCAGGACCACCACTGGTGGGCTGTAAGAGGTTAGCTGAACTACCTAACCATGAAAGCAAGCCAAGGTCACGGTTAAGGTGGGAGCAAAGCAGAGGAAATAAAAGTAAAGTGAAACAGCTGATACAAACAAAGCGTGCTTGAGGAAAGAGAGAGTGAGAGAGAGAAAAAAGAGGACTCTGCTATCAATAATGATAGCAAGGAAAGGAAGGGAAACTGAAAAGCAGCTAGGGTAGTTGGACAGACCAGGTACGTCCATCATGTTTCCAGTGATATGGACTTATTGAGGGAAAGTCGGGTAATGTGGTGTAGTGAATATGTGCACTGCATTGCCACACACAATTAGAATCACTGTGAATATATCACATTCATTGTAGGTCTCAGATTTTCAATTCAGTCAGAGCCAAAATGGCTACTCATGGGACAGATTCCCGGATTATTAACTTCCTCTGAGCCTCTGTCAAAGACCCTCTCAGATCCTCAACATCAGCATCAGTGGAATCAGGTAATAAACTGGTGTTAAATTGGCGTGTGAATGCCCAGTGCAGCAGTGTTGTCTACTACAGTCATGCCCTACTGTAGGGTACTGAATCAGAGTCTCACACAGGGGATGCAGTGGGAGACGACAGCATTTGTTGCAAGCGGTGCTTAGGCTGTAGGGCCTTCAGCAGGTTGAATCTGAGGAAAGAGATGAGACAGAGGCACAGAGCTGGGCTCTACTGCATAGTTTCCATGAATACCCACTGCCCATACTGGTACATATTTTGCAGTGACAAAATGATCTGTATTCAGACAGAATTGGCTTTAACCGAAAGTGTGTGGACACTACAACTTTTCCATTTATCCATTGTTGTATAATTCATACAATTGTCATTTATAGTTTTTTATTTCAACCGTTACGTAAAATAACGCTAAAAAAGTTTTAAAAAAAGAAAGAGAGCAAGAGAGACACAGCGGTATGTAGTACTGTAGTTTAAAGTTACTCATGACAACATTTCTGAGACGCACACTATTTTAAAAGGAACCTGATGTAAGTTTATTAAAAATATTGCTTTATCCTTGTGCTTCATGAAAAATCAGATTGACACGTAGTTCTTATATAATTTGGTGGAATTTGTTATTTGTTTTAGTCAGTCTATGCCAGACTTTTTACTCTGTGCAAAGGAATGAAAGGGCTCATATCTGTGGTGCTACAGTATATATGGACTTCAAAAGTATTTGGGAAGAAATTAATACTGTTATTTTTAAGGTTGCATTAGACTAATCAAAAGCAGCAAAATAATAGTAGATAATAGCAGATAATAATAAATGTTTCTTGAGCATCAAATCATCATATTAGAATGATTTCTGAAGGATCATGTGACACTGAAGACTGTGGGCCCTATTTTAACGATCTGAAACGCAAGTGTCAAAGCGCAAAGCGCAAGTAACTTTGTGGGCGGGTCTCGGCGCTGTTGCTATTTTCCCGGCGGGATAAATGACTCTTGCGCCTGGCGCAAATCTAAAAGGGGTTGGTCTGAAGTAGCTTCATTATTCATAGGTGTGGTTTGGGCGTAACGTGAAATAAACCAATCAGAGCGACATCTCACATTCCCTTTAAGAGCAGGCGCGCTTGTTCTAAAGCGAATTCCTATTATAACGGCGGATTTGCCAGGCGCACGCGAGGAGCGGTTCACAGCCGAGGAGACCGACGTTCCCATCAGGGACGTTGGGGATGGAGAAACACACCCAAATTAACTTCGGTTAAACAGGCCTATGATAATTTGGGTAAATGTGTAAGCTAGATGTATGCTTTTATAATAAACTGTCTATCTATCTATCTATTTATCTTTCGTAATAATGTATGATTTGCAAAAATGATAACTGCTGCGTCTGTGTGTAGATGAGAGAATCAAAGTGTATGCGCATTGTGCACACGCTACATTGATTAAGGCCAAGCATGCGCCCTTAAAATAGCATATTAATAACATGCGCAACGCGCCACTGACTTTAAACTGTTTTTTTTTCGGTTAGTGGCGCAATTGTTTTCTAAACCTGTAAAATAGCACCAGGGAACGTTTGCGCCGGAACACGCCTCCTCTTTGTGCTGAACCGCCCCGGGGAGCGCAAGTGTATTTCTTAGTTAACCGACGTGCTTCTGTGGAGGGAAAAGTCCGCTTTGCGCGGGTGCAAAATAGGAATGATACATGCGTCCGTGTACAAAGTCAATTGCGCTGGGTGCAAGATAGGGCCCTATGTCTGTAAAAGTTTTTTGTTTAAATTGTATTAACATTTCAGAATATTACTGTATATTTGATCAAATAAATGCAGCCTTCTGCAGTGACTTCTTTTAAAAACATTTTTATACAACCTAGTAGTTGAATAGTTAAAAGATCTTGACAGCAGGGAGATGAATTGAAAGAGCTAAACATCTGATGTATTAATGACAGCAGCAGAAGAGAGAGAGGATTATTGAAGCACTTGATGCTCAAAAGGTCATTAAACTACAGCAGAGACATTAGTGTGATTAAGAGCAGACCATGGGTTAGACATTACAGCAAAGCACCAACACAGCTGCGAGTTTGAAAGAATGTTGGTCCGAAAGAAGATTAATGACAGACAAAAGATGTGCCTTACTTGCGTGATCCAGAACTAGATCTTTTATTTGAAGGCGAAGACATGGATTCAGCTGTCCTCTCCCTTCTTTCTCCTTCTTCAGCTGGATCTGTCCTCCTCCCTGTCAACACAGGATGAAACGCTCAGCTGCAGCCAGCCTGAATAAAATACAAGAACACAGACAATGAAGTCATTTTGACTAGAGGAAATGATTCTCTATAGCAAACCATAAATTAACCCTCATCTCATTTACATAACAGCAGTGTCACAAGCAGGTACAGTCAAAAAGGAAATCAAAAGTTTATAATACTATTAAAGAAACAGTTCACCCAAAAATGAAAATTATGTTATCATTTACTCACCCTCCATGTTGGTCCAAACCTGTATGACTTTCTTTGGTCTGTGGAGCATAAAAGAAGATACGTTTTTTGAAGAAAAAAATAATAATTTTGTGATCCACAGAGGAAAGAATGAATGAACGATTTCATAAACTTTTCACTTTTAGGTGAACTGTCCCTTTGAGACATGCACTAAATGTTTGCATATATTCTCATTTTTATCTCTGATCAAGTGAGGCAGATCATGCCATCAAAGTCAAAAGGAAACAACAATCGCCCATTTCATTTAATCTCTCCGACCTCTTCACACTCAGCAGACCTGGCAGCAGCATTGCTTGCGGAGCTGTAATAAATTTAACATTGTGCTGACACGGATTTGCTGGACTCTGACTCTGCGCTGATGCTAAGCCAGACAACAGAAATACAGTAACAGAGATTTAACTTTCACATTCGGACTACTCAGAGATATCAAGGTCTGGCTGAAGCTCTAAAAATGTATTCATTACTGATGCAGCAATCATTTTTAAATCGAGAGAAACAGACAAACAAGCAAATGAGAAAAAAGTTCTTGACTCAGTTTTAAAGAACCTTTATGCCAAAAAAGTTATATAAGGAGTCTTAAATGATTGCATAATACTTTGATGTTTAATGTTGTTTAACATGTTTGCTAACTAAATCTATAAAATAATCACATGATGGGAACCCCTTAAAGGGTTTGTTCACCTAAAAAATAAATGATCCCCATAATTTACTCACCCTCAAGCAATCCTAGTTGTAAATGACTTTCTTCTTTCAGCCAAACACAATCAGAGTTATATTAAAAAATATCCTGGCTCTTCCAAGCTTTATAATGGGATTCAATGGTACTTGTATTTTGAAGCCCAACAAGAAGAAAACTTTATAAACTATAATCACTGGCTTTCGGTAACGGCTGGGCAACAAACTCAACATTTCTATTTAAAAATTCTCGTTTTAGATTTCTAATGGTGTTTTGTTTTGCTCAATCCTCTGTGCTTCCGCGTTCGTCAATACGTCATGCGTCGGGTCAGAGGTCACTCTTCCGCTAGACTTGAGTGTGGCCGTTACCGTAAACCAGTGATTATGGTTTATAAAGTTATAAATATGGATATTTTTCTTACAAAAACGCATCTCTTTACTTCAGAAGGCCTTTATTAAAACCCTGGAGCCGTATGGATTACTTTTATGATAGATGGATGCGCTTTTTTGGGCTTCAAAATCTAGGGTACCAGTCCCATTATAAAGCTAGGAAGAGCCAGGATATTTTTTTTATATAACTCCAATTTTGTTTGGCTGAAAGAAGAAGGTACACCTAGGATTGCTTGAGGGTGAGTCAATTATGGGATACTAACCCTTTAAAGGTTTGATATATGAAGCTCCTGACAGAACCCTTTAAGGAGACCTATTATGGCCTAATTTTGTCTTAAAGTATACTAGAACAGACTTTCATGCTTGAATGTTCAAAAACCACATAATTTTTTACATTATTTTCCACTATTACAGCATCTCTCTTCCCAGTCAGTCAGTAACACAATGGGCCCTATTTTAACGGTCTGAAACGCAAGTATCAAGCGCGAAGCGCAAGTAACTTTGTGGGCGGGTCTTGGGCGCTGTTGCTATTATACCGGCGGGATAAATGACTCTTGGCCCGACACAAATCTAAAATGGGTTGGTCTGAAATAGCTTCATTATTCATAGGTGTGGTTTGGGCGTAACGTGAAATAAACCAATCAGAGCGTCATCTCACCTTTAAGAGAAGGCGCGTTTGTTCTATAGCGGATTCCTATTATAACGGCAGATTTGCACAGTTCACAGCCGAGGAGACCGACGTTCTCGTCAGGGCCGTAAAACACAGAGAAGTGATGTTGGGGATGGAGAAACACCCAAATTAACTTCGGTTAAACAGGCGTATGATAAAGCTAGATGTATGCTTTTATAATAAACTATCTATCTATCTATCTATCTATCTATCTATCTATCTATCTATCTATCTATCTATCTATCTATCTATCTATCTATCTATCTATCTATCTATCTATCTATCTATCTATCTATCTATCTAAATAATGTATGATTTGCAAAAATGAAAACTGCTGCTTCTGTGTAGATGAGAGAATCAAAGTGTATGCGCGTTGTGCACACGCTACATTATGGCCAAGCATGCGCCCTTAAAATAGCATATGAATAACATGCGCAACGCGCCACTGACTTTAAACTAGGTTTTTTCGGTCAGTGGCGGAATTGTTTTCTAAACCTGCAAAATAGCACCAGGGAACGTTTGCGCCGGAACACGCCTCCTCTTTGCGCTGAACCGCCCCCGGAAGCGCAAGTGTATTTCTTAGTTAACCGACGTGCGTCTGTGGAGGGAAAAGTCCGCTGTGCGCGGGTGCAAAATAGGAATGATACATGCGTCGGTGTACAAAGTCAATTGTGCTGGGTGCAAGATAGGGCCCAATGTTTCGTTCCTCCTTCCAATGTGATTGGTCGTCTGGACCAATGTGTTGTGATTGGTCCGCTTCCAGCGTGTTTCGGAAGTGTCACGCCTCTTGACATAACCACGAGTTTCAATATACTACTAACACAACTCAATTTGGCCTTGTCTCTGTTTTGCACATGCCTTGAGCAGGAATTATTTAAAAATACTATTATCAAAAGTGAAATAAGCTTTCTGGACAAAAGATAACTAAGCATAATTTTAGAGCTTCGGGTCATTTTGACCCACGAGGGAAGGATTTGTTCCTAAGTGTGAGGGAAGGATGAGGAGAGAACAACTCCCTTTGGACTGAACTTAGTGCTTTGTCACTTTACAGACCTTTTTCATGCTCAAACAGCAACATTACACATTAAAGAAAGTTGAACGTGTAAAAAAGTAAAACAGGGCCTCTATATAGAAGAGCTTCTGCTACAGTGTGCATCCAGAGACACATGGTGAAGAGAAGAGGGATTAATGATCTAAATAATTAAAAAGCCATTGGCACAGCTCAGTATTAGCAGCAGTACACTCACAAAAATAAGCAACTCAATCCTTCACTTTGATGACATGACCTTTCAAACACTTGGGGTTGCTTGGGTGACAAAAATGAACAAAACAACAGAAACCTAACACATTTTGCTGTAAAATGTGCAACCGCTGAGTCAGTATCGGGACAGTGTGGTCTCCCTCTGACGCAGTGTGAGTCATAATGTAGAGCGCAGCTGCTAAATCTATCCTATCTGCTTGAACTTTGCACCAATGCAGAAGACTAGAGTCTCAGTCTCTTACACAGTTTATTCCGTCTGTATAGTTAACTCTTTCTTATCAAATACACAACTGCAAACTAACATAAATATCATAGGTGAGTATTAGCGTAGCTTATACAGATAGTAGCAGCTTAATGCATGAAATACGTAATTACTTTTTGTGGCTATTTTATGCGAGAATTTTTTTTGAAACAATTTTTATTGGGCTTAATAATGGATAATCAGCTCACTGGTGATTCAGTTACATTTTGATGTTGAAATCTGCTGCGTCATGCTCCTGCTAGTGTCATCAGCACTGGACGACCTCTGTCTGCTGTCGAATGAAATGTGCAGAAAGCTGCAGAAGAGCGATTATTATGACCCAGCACTTCTTTTCTCTATCACAGCCAACATTCAAGCCTTTTATCCCCGGTTTCACAGACAAGGCTTAAGCTAGTCCCAGACTAAAATGCATGTTTGATCTGTTTTAACTGAAAGCAACTTGCACTTGCAAAATATGTCAGTGCCATTGTTTTGTCTCAAGATGCACACCAGTAATGTTTTTTTTCTGGCACGTTTATAAAAGCTACTTGAATGCCCTAATTGAACTAAGGCCTAATCCTGGCTTAATCTAAGCCCTGTCTGTGAAACTGGGCCAGGGTATCACTGCAGAAAGAATGTTTACCTCTCAAAAAACTAGTTAAAAACCCAAATAATCCAATAACCAAAATTATAAAAGCAGCAATATTAAAGCAATCTATAAATGCTCTATAAGACTTCTGGAGTCACATGTGAGGAACAGACAGAAAGTCATTATTTCAGTGATGTTATTGATAACTAAAACTATAAAGAATATTTAAATTAATTGAAATAAAGCTGAAAAAATTATAAATATTGGATGGAAAATCTTGAACTTTAAATATTAGATGGACAACTTCAGAAATGTAAACAAACACAAACTAAAATAAATATACACTAATTAGAAATATAGGCTTTATCTAAAATGAAAACGTAAAATCTTTAAATAAAAGCTAATTCAAAATATTAGTATATAATAGTATATAAATAATTCTAAAACAACATGCATTTATATTATTTAAATTGAGAATACAGTCAGAATACAATCGTAAACAAATCATTGAGTAAACAGTCATGATTACTATGATTGTTGTATTTTTGTTACAGAAGAAAATGCAATTTGGAAAATAAACAACAGATAAATACTTGTTTTTAGGTGAACTATCCCTTTAATAAATCTGGTAACACTCACAATGAATGAGTAGGCTGCTGCCTATCTTATGTTTTCTTAAATCTAATGGCAGCTAGACTAATATTTGTAAATTTTTGTATTTGTATTTTTTTTCTAATTTTTGTTTAGTTAAAGGGGTCATGACATGAATTTCTTTTAAAAATTATTTTAATATGTTCCATGAGGTTCACTTATAATGTTAATAAAACTGTTGGAGCTTGATTAAATAAATACTTTGTTTATAATGAGGAAGACATTTTAAGCTCTGAAACTTGCAGGATATTTGAACAAAAACCTCTTTTAGATTTGGTTTAATTAAGAAAAATAGTAATATTTGCATATTAATTCGAATTTTTTTAAGTAAAATGTTAAATTAAATATATATATATATATATTTAATATGTGACTTGTTTTCACTGGCTTACAGAGTGAAATATATTGATTGCTTTCTTAAGGAAATGTTTTGGAAGATTGGCTTGAAAGCTGAGAGGATGTAGAGCAGTCACCATGGAGACAGCCACTATTCTAGAACGTGAGCTCCACAAGTGGTGTGATTGGCTTTCCTTGCTGGTGTGTATGTGGTGAGACAGACAGACGGGATGCTGACATTACACAACCGCAAGGCAAGCAGGCTCAATGGCAAGTCAATGAGCAACAAATAGCATTCTGCAAAGAAGAGGGTGATACTTATTGTGATACCAGAGAGAGAGAGAGAGAGATTAATAGTGATGCACCTTGAGACATTCTGTAGTTTGACCGGTTTTAATATGTTGTAAATTATGTAAACTTTCTTGGATGTGATAAAGACTAAATATGATGATCTTTCTAGATCCTCCCAAATCCACTTTTAGGCACACTTTCTCTGCAATTTGGCAAGTCCTTACAGGGATGCAAGGTCATACTGCACCCTAGGCCGTACAAACTACACTGTCCCTGTCACGACTCACAGCGCACGAGAGGTGCTCAAACCAAATCAGAAATTAAACCAATTTCCAGGGCTAGGAAACGACAAATTTCAAGTTATGAAACACAGTTCTAGGATTAGCACAGTACGAAAGCGCAATAGAGGCAAAACCATAACAAACGCAAGACACACACGCATGCTCGCTGCAGGGAATCATCTGTTGTGCGCGCGCACATCTAAACACCGAAAAAAAAAAAACCAGAAGATGTGTGCACACACGGTGCAAATAAACATAATTTAGCGTGCGAATGTAAGATATCGTTTTTCTCGGTACATCCAGATATCACAAAAACCGTGCACCTGGCGCGTCACAGTCCTTGGTGTGTCCTACACACGGGAAATGCATAAGAAGTCATTCGCTACAAAGATGCAGCACGATTTGCATGACATACTGCAATACAAAAACGTTTTACATTTACCTTGTAGCAGCCTTCCGGCGAGAATCAGCTTGCCTTCATATAAACAGCAGTGTTTAGCCGTGTTTACCCGTGCTCGTCCCCGTCAAGGACTCCGCCACAGCGGTGCTCCGCTGCTCGGGAGGGCGAGTCGAGGCGACGGGGCGGGTGCTGGTGCTGGTGCTGCTCGCTGATAGTGAGAGGGATTCTGGTGCGTGAGCAGAGCCTCGTGAGGGAGGACGAGCGTTGATATGAAAGCAGATGCGTAATATTACGGAGATCTAAAAGGGACCACACCACTTGAAGTTCGGAGGACATGTGGCGTTTCGTTTTTCTGTTTCCGTTTAATTATTTCCGAGGGTGGACTTTTCAAATAATTTTTTAGATATTTATTATTTATTATTTATACTATAAATAAACAGCATGTTAGTGCTGTTTTGTGCTCATTACGCTATATAAATAGGCCTATGGAGGCAATTAAATACCTCCCCCTCCCCTCAAACACACTTTATGGTCTGTCTACACATTTTAAAAGTAAAATCTGCAGTAGTTTACAACCTGCAGATAAGTTTATTGGACATCACATCACTGTGCAAATTACTAAAGAGGAAATCTGCCCAAACTGCCAAAACCCATAAAAAAAAAAAGAAATTATTGAGACAAATTAAATGGATGGAAACAAATATGTTAAATAGAACGATTCAAGGTAACCCTCAAAATAATAACCCATTCTAAATTAACAAGCACACCAGGGACTCTAGTTTGCTTCATGTATGCTACGCCTAATAAGATATCATATATCTGACAGTCTTCGAGCAGTAGAGATAGAGAAACAAGAGAAATTGATATTCCATAAGAGAGTCGCCCCTTCAGCACCGCGGACAGCGCTCCTCTCTCTTCTCATTGATTGGATACTCCCAGTATGATAGGTGGCGATAAAGCTTGTTTGATATTATTTTATGTTATGTCATGTCCATGTCATGTTATGTTATGTTATGAAATAGCCACAATTTAATCTGTCGCTCTTAAAACACATATTTGCTCGATTTGGCCAAAAGTTAAAATTGCGATTGCGATTATTAGTCAAATTGCAAATTGAACTGCCATATGATCAACATTATAACATACTTCTTATGCTAAAAGGCCAAAAACACCTTGTATTACAACTGTCTCAAATTGAATGTTTTGTTCACGCTCTATATTCTTGAGAATATTACTTAATTCACTTTGCTCAGGTCAGTTATTATTATTATTATTATTATTTTTATCATCATCATCTTTATCTTAAAATACACTAATAATAATATAGCAATATATCTATTTTATACCTTTATTTCTACCTTTCTACCTCAAATGAGCTTCTCGACTCTCGATTTACTCTTATAATAATAATAATAATAATAATAATAATAATAATAATTTGTTACATTTATATAGCGCTTTTTCTGAGACCTCAAAGCGCATTACATAGAAGGGGGGAATCTCCTCAACCACCACCAATGTGCAGCATCCACTTGGATGATGCGACGGCAGCCATATTGCGCCAGAACGCCCACCACACATCAGCTTACTGGTGGAGAGGAGACAGAGTGATGAAGCCAATCAGTATACATAGGGATGATTAGGAGGCCATGATAGACAGAGGCCAAGGGGCAAATTTGGCCAGGATGCCGGGGTTCTTTTTCGAAGGACATCTTGGGATTTTTAATGACCACAGAGAGTCAGGACCTCGGTTTAACGTCTCATCCGAAGGACGGTGCTCTTTTGGCAGTATAGTGTCCCCATCACTACACTGGGGTGTTAGGACCCACACAGACCACAGGGTGAGCACCCCCTGCTGGCCTCACTTAACACCTCTTCCAGCAGCAACCTGGTTTTTCCCAGGAGGTCTCCCATTCAGGTACTGACCAGGTTCAGCCCTGCTTAACTTCAGTGGGCAACCAGTCTTGGGCTACAGGGTGATATAGCTGCTGGCTTATCTGATTGGTTCAATAAACACGCCAGTTACCAGAACACATCTTTATCTTCATTTGGCTCAGCATAGTGCTGGGTTCGGTGTGGGTCACCGGAAGACGCTGGTGAAGGTGTGGGTCACCGAAAGATGCTGGGTACGGTGTGGGTCACCGGAAGACGCTGGTGAAGGTGTGGGTCACCGAAAGATGCTGGGTACGGTGTGGGTCACCGGAAGACGCTGCGGAAGGTGTGGGTCACCGGAAGATGCTGGGTACGGTGTGGGTCACCGGAAGACGCTGCGGAAGGTGTGGGTCACCGGAAGACGCTGGTGAAGGTGTGGGTCACCGGAAGACGCTGGTGAAGGTGTGGGTCACCGGAAGATGCTGGGTATGGTGTGGGTCACCGGAAGACGCTGCGGAAGGTGTGGGTTACAGGAAGACGCTGCGGAAGGTGTGAGTCACCGGAAGACGCCAGGGACGATGAGGGTCACCGGAAGAGGTTGGGTATGGTGTGGGTCACCGGAAGACGCCAGGGGCGGTGAGGGTCACCGGAAGAGGTTGGGTATGGTGTGGGTCACCGGAAGATGCTGGGGACGGTGTGGGTCACCGGAAGACGCTAGGGCATATGAGGGTCACTGGAAATTAGTTGGGACGGTGAGGGACACCAAAAGACAGTGGGACTGGTAAGGCTCACCACAAGAGCTTGTGAGAGTCACCTGAAGACACCTAAAGACAGATGCTGATGTTGACTCAGTAGACTCAATTAAAGCTTGTCATCATCAATGAATTTCTGACTCTCTTTTGTGATTATTTACACATTCTTTATTTTGCGTTTTCATATTGAATTTACAAAATGTCCAAATTCTGCACTCAAAAATGTAGCTGTTGGGTTTATTCTCAAATTTTCTGTAACAAACGGGTTATGTTGCAATTTTGATGTGTTGTATCTGTATTTGTAACCATAAACTAGCCCATTAGTTTTATTTTTTTATTAGCAGATTTATTACATAGTCTATTCATACTCTTTTAAGGCTCTGTCAGGTAAATTAATGCCATAGATATGGATATTACTGATGTTTCCAACATCACCAGACAGTTTGTCTTTAGGTAAGTATTTGTGCAATTTTAAACAGAGATTGAAATTTTTCCATCATTTTTAAAGGTCCAAAGATGACCATCTTTGGACGTTCGATGCATCAGAGTTTATTTACCAGATTATTCCTGGATGTATTGTTGTATCCAAAATTTACATCACAGCCTAGTCAACCTTTCTTGTATTTTATGACTTTACACTTAAATACAAAAAAATACAATTTTTTTTTAATATATATATATATATTATATACTGTATTTTTTTTTTTACATTTTATATCTCAGGTGAGCATAGCAGGTAGGTAGTCAGTGCATCGTTGTAATAAGAACGAGACCAGACAATGATGTGAAGGTGATGACGGTATATATAGGGTTCTTTGATGAGGAAGTGCAGGTGCAGGGAATCAACATACAGGTGATGATCTGTAGCAGGTGTGGTGATGGCAGACTGAGTGCAGGTGGGGACCAGGAGGGATGCTGGGAAATGTAGTGCTGAGGTTACTGAGGGTTACTGAGCAGGTAACTGGTGACTGAGCTTGTGACTGTGAAAGTAACAGTAGTAAACTTTGAGTACACATCTAGTTTACAACTAAGTTTTTCGTTAACTTAGATTGTGTTCATTAACTTCATGGGGTCGACATTTCATTTGGCAAAATTTGGCAGTTTTGAACTTATAATGCTGTTTAATGTTTGATGAACAACTTATTTTACATCTGCTTCTTCTTCACATGTGTTTTGATCATGGCTTTGATCCGGAGATTCTAAGATGCGTATTAGCGCCCATGTATAACAGTGATAACATGGATAGCTGGAAAATTCAGTCAGTGGTGGGGAAAGAGTAAAGTAGATTTGAAGTAAATTCCTATGTACACTACCAGTGGACTAGCCTTTTTATTTTTTTATTTTTTTATCTATATTTTCAAACAATGTAAGTTTATAAGACAGTATGTAAAACTATGTGAAAAAAGTATTTATTATGTAGGCTGCTTTATCAAAAGATTAAACAGAACTACAACTACAACCCAAGTATACTTAATACTCAATTATACTTTTAAGTAGACCTCAAAAGATTGAGTACAAGTATATGCCAAAAATATTTAGACTTTTCTGTCAGAAAAAGTCAAGCATTTAACTGCAATTTTAAGTATATTTCTGAAAAGTACATACAAATTGGACTGAAAGTATAATTTCTTATTTTTAGTTTAAAGGGAGTATACTAGTAGCACACTTGAATAAACTTCTTTTCGTAAGGGATAGTATTTTAAGAGTAATTTTAATATTGGATATTATATGAAATGAAACGAAAAGGCCATTGAGAACGCTGCACAGAACATTGAGAATGCTGCATTGGCCCAAAGACAAACCTTTTGGAGGCGAGTAAGCTCTTTTCATCCACTTTTTAATAACCTTGCAAATAATTGGGCACTGATGAAACATCTTCTAGAATAGAATGAAATATTTCTGATGTACTAAAAGTTTAAAAAATATATTTTTAAATGGTTCATTTATCTTTTTCTTAGTGTGCCAGACTGTCATACAGATATCTGATTCTGATAAATCAGAGCAAAAAAGTGGTTTAAACTCAGTAATAACTCATGCAATTAATCAACAGAATAGATTCAAAATCAGCATAAATTTTTATATAATTTAATTATAATGACAATTAAAATATAATATAATTATTGGTCAAATATAATAAAGACATTGATTTTTTTTTTTTTTTTTTTGCAATACCTTAATGACAGAACATAGAGAGTGGACAGTAAAAACTCTGTGCTCACATTATTAAATTGAATTTGACAGGCCAGGCATACAAATACTGCCCTACAAATGGGGTGCCTGAAACCGCAAAACATGCAACATTCAGTTACAATAAGAGTAAATACAATATAAAAGCACGCTGCTTTTTTAAGCAGACAAATATTAAATTGAAATGGCATAATTTCTGTAACAATGTATCCATATTGTATCATTGTTGCATTATTATGCCAACTAAAGATGCATTTCTTTTTATTGTTTTGTTTGTTTGTTCTCACCCCTATTGTTGTGGTCTGGCTTTTGCCAAGAGAGGTTGTCTTGTAATATACTACCATGACCAGCAGATGGTAGGCTAGTCAACATTTGAAGGATTGAGTTCAGTGTTTGTACCAAACACAGGTCTCAAATAACATTCATCACTTAGTTGTCATTCAAGCTGACAGTTTACTTGAAATAGACCTATTACTATTTTATTTGGTGAATAAGATCTATATAATTGATTTATAGAGCCAGGGAAAAGCTATAGAAAAAAACTGAGATATGATTTTCTTAAAAACATGAAATATGATCTTCTAATCTATTTGTTTTTGTCTTTTGTTTTTGAGTTTCCCCCTAGAAGAATAGGTGTCTTATACTGTACATTATTCGTTGTCTTTTCGGACATCAGAGAAACAGCTATGCTCTTTATCTTTCTGACATGTGCATAGTTTACAGGAGTTTACGTCAAGTTAGAAGCCTTGATTGTCTAAAGCCTTGTGTTGAATTTTTTATTTGAATATTTTTAATATAGTATTTAAAAATTACTTTAAAAAAAACTAAAATGGAATCATTTTAAATCAAAAACAAAGTCAGGGGGTCATGGTCTGCTGAAAAGCGGTGGGTGAAATGAACTTCAGATCAAAGAAAGGATGCCAAATAAACAATTTAATTCTTCTGTGAAGTTTGATGTATCCTTCTATTGATTTAGCTCTTGTGAGTTCTGTCACATCTCTGATAGCAGAGCAATGAGTGGGAAAACAAATGGAATATCAAACCAAAATTGATTTCGCTACTTTTCTACAAAGCCTTTCACGCTGGAAATACCACTAAATCAACTTCTGAATGTTATAGCTTTCTCAGGTTGCTTTAAACATTTGAGTCAGAATGAATATATGATTTATAACTATACGACAAGCAGGAAGGAACCACATACCTCGCATGCAACTCCTTAGAATTTGTTGCTCTTCCCAATTTACCCTATTGTATATTCTTCCTGTATTTCTGCTATTTAACGGGCCGTATACAGTACTATATATACAGACTTGTTGAATTTCATACTTGGAGGGAGTTATGTGTTTGAGCTATTTGAATTTTCCACACCAATTCTGTCCTAGCTTTCATATTGAGAGAATCAAGACTCTTGCATGTCCCATAATGCATCTTTCATCATCATTAATGATGAACTGAACCATCATTGCTATGTTTACAGATGAATAATACAGTCATAAGTCCTGTTTGGAGTGTAATGTGCTTATGTCCAGACACAGTTTGGTTAGTTTTGAACGGGAGAATTGAATTATGTAGCGAAGTTGCTGCCTTAATTTAAGTACAATCAACTTGGATCTTTAAGTCATTTAAACTTAAATTACATTTATTTTATTATTATTTTATCTAGGGGTGTGCGATATCACGATATTTGATCGTGGACAATAAAAATGAAGAAATATCGTAGTATCGTGCTCCAGTGCACTCTATCAGTTGCAGTTCTGGCGCCTCTGTCCCAACATTCGCGACGTACATTCACATCACGTTTAAAAATTCTTAAGAGAGTAAATGATCCGTGTCCATGTCGGTGTCCATGCCAGAGTTCGTGCCGGTATTAGATCTACACCACCGTTCAAATTCTCATAGTCATGTTTCCTGTTTGTCATGTGTTTCCCTTGCCATCATGTGATTATGTCCCTATAGTCTTTTGTGTCATATTCTTATTGGTTGACTGTCTTGATTTTTCACAGGTGTTTCTCGTTAGTCATTAGTCTTGGTGTATAAATAGCCCTCATATTTTCATTGTCGGAGTTGTTGCCGGTGTCCGTGCCAGTGTCCGTGCTGGTATGTCCACGTTGATGTCCGTACCAGTGTGTCCGTGTCAGTGTGTCGGAGTTGGTGCCAGTGTCTGTACCAGTGTCAGTGTGCCCATGCCGGTGTCGGTGTGTCTGTGCCGGTGTCCGTGCCATTGTGTCCGTGTCAATGTGTCGGAGTTGGTGCCAGTGTCAGTGTGCCCATACCGGTGTCCGTGCCAGTGTGTCCGTGTCAATGTGTCGGAATTGGTGCCAGTGTCAGTATGCCCATGCCGGTGCCAGTGTCCGTGCCAGTGTCCGTACCAGTGTGTCCGTGTCAATGTGTCGGAGTTGGTGCCAGTGTCAGTGTGCCCATGCCGTTGTCGGTGTCCGTGCCAGTGTCCGTACCAGTGTGTCCGTGTCAATGTGTCGGAGTTGGTGCCAGTGTCTGTACCGGTGTCGGTGTGCCCATGTCGGTGTCCGTGCCGATGTGTCGGAGTTGTTGCCGGTGTCTGTGCCAGTGTCTGTGCCGATGTCCGTGCCCGTACCGGTGTGTCTGTGTCAATACCGGTGTCGGTGTGCCCATGCCGGTGTCTGTGTCCGTGCCAGTGTCCGTGCCGGTGTGTCCGTGTCAATGTGTCGGAGTTGGTGTATGGTGTCCATGTCAGTGTCCTTGTCTGTCCCCGTGCCGGTGTCCAGGCCAGTGTTAGTGCCGGTGTCCGTGCCAGTGTCCGTGTCCATGCCGGTGTCTGTACCGTTGTCCGTGCCAGTGTGTCCGTGTCGATGTGTCTGTGCTGGTGTCCTTGTCCGTGCCCGTGCCGGTGTCCGTTGTCCGTGTCGGTGCCTGTGTCCGTTTAGATCTACACCAATGTTCAAAAGTTTGGGGTCAATATCCTTTTATTTACCATTACCATTTACCAAGAATGCAATAATTTGATCATTTGCATATTATATGTTGTGTACATGTAATGTGTATCTTTTAATAACAAAGAAAATAATGACACATTTATTTTTATCTTCGCCACTTTGGCCTAAATGTCTGCCATTCTTTTTTTATTTAATATTTTGGTACCATTATATTTTGTACCTTTGTTTTTAAAATAGGGACATTATTTTGGCTGTAATGCTCAGTCACTTGCAAAATATTAAAAACAACATGAAAAAGAATCCTGATAAAATCGTGAATCGTGATTTTCCTGAAAAAAATATATTCTTTTTGCGTATCGCCAACCCCTAAAAATTCTGTCGGAATGGTTACTGGCATTATTGCGAGTTAGATAAGAGGATTGACTTCAGTTAAATTATTTGATCCATTCCTGTCTGCTGTTGTATGCACAGGACAAGTAAAGTGTCACATATATAGTTGTCATTTCTAAACAATGATTATGTGAACATAGCCATGGTTTGCTTTTTACAAAAAGTGTTTTGTCTATTTGATGTCAGTTTTCTCAGTTATTGCAATTTTTTTGTGAATGTCATTTACTGTGAAATCCATATTTAATACTGCGAAAATTTTATTTACTGTGAAAATGATAGCTATGAAAAAGGCAGCACAGTTCATTAAAGCTGTGAAATACATGCCATAAATAAAATTACATTTTAAACAAGGCAAAGTATGAATTGAGTCTGCAGCTGTGGTGAGAGTTGGGAGGTCAGAATCTTATTTAATTTAGTATATTAAGATTTATTTAAAATGTTAACTAAACACAATGTTTGTTTACATGTGACTTGGTAATATTATAACCATATTCAAATAGAAATGGAAAAAACACAAAAGAGATCTTTATGTCTTTTTATTTATTTATTGAATATTTTAACCCTTTATTCTCAAGGTTATTCTCTAATATTTTCCTAGACAGCAGTGAGACAAAAATGAAAGCAAATTGAAATGGTCTTTTCTCCCCTCAGATTTGGGGACATCTCAACCATTTGTTTGAGAGGGTTTTCCAAAGATTATTACCCATTATTTAATCTGTTCTGTAAGCCATTTAAAACTACAATATAAAATATTTGCCTTTGAAAGATTCATGATGCATACATTCTGAAATGATTCTAGTAAAATGGTCTGTTCTTGAAAACAATTTTAGTACAAAAACAAATAAACAACAACATATTAAATTTACATTTATACATTCGGCAGACACTCCAAAGTGACTTATGTTGCATTCTAGGTACACATTTGATCAGTTCTTGCTATCCCTGGGATTTAAACCCATGACCTTGCCGTTGCTAGCGCCATGCTCCTAAAAAAACTGGAAATTGTACAATAACTAAATTGTTAAGATGCCCGTTAAAGGGTTAAATATGGATTTAAGTTAAAGGGATACTCCACTTTTTTTGGAAATAGGCTCATTTTACAACTCCCCCAGAGTTAAACAGTTGAGTTTTACCGTTTTCGAATCCATTCAGCCGATCTCCGGGTCTGGCGGTACCACTTTTAGCATAGCTTAGCATAGATCATTGAATCGGACAAGACCATTAGCATCTCTCTCAAAAAAATGACCAAAGAGTTTAGATATTTTTCCTATTTAAAACTTGACTCTTCTGTAGTTACATCGTGTACTAAGACCGACGGAAAATGTAAAGTTGCGATTTTCTAGGCTGAAATGGCTAGGAACTATACTCTCATTCCTGCGTAATAATCAAGAAACTTTGCTGCCGTACCATGAGTCCAGCAGGCGTAATGATATGATGCAGCGCCTGAAAATAGGTCTAATAGGTTAGACAAACTTAGTCCTGGTCACGTTGGAAGTTACAGAGCTGGGGACTTTTTTTCAGGCGCTGCGTCATATCATTACGCCTGCTGGACTCATGGTACGGCAGCAAAGTTTCTTGATTATTACGCAGGAATGAGAGTATAGTTCCTAGCCATATCAGCCTAGAAAATCGCAACTTTTCATTTTCCGTCGGTCTTAGTACACGATGTAACTACAGAAGAGTCAAGTTTTAAATAGGAAAAATATCGAAACTCTTTGGTCATTTTTTTGAGAGAGATGCTAATGGTCCTGTCCGATTCAATGATCTATGCTAAGCTATGCTAAAAGTGGTACCGCCAGACCCGGAGTTCGGCTGAATGGATTCGAAAACGGTGAAACTCAACTGTTTAACTCTGGGGGAGTTGTAAAATGAGCCTATTTCCAAAAAAAGTGGAGTATCCCTTTAAAAAGAACATGACAGAGAATTATAGCAAACTGCTAAGAAATTGCAGAATGAAATCTCTCTGCTGATTCACAGCACAAAGCCTGATCTGCAGACATTCAAACATCTTTTTTGAAATGTTTGCACAAGGTAAGATCTTGAATGCACTGCTGAACACAAAGAAGCCAGCCTTGAAACACTTGACCAGGAATAAAAATGAGCTAAAAATATAAACCATAGCTTTGAGTGGTGGGCTGAAAAGCATTCCCACCGAGTCTCAGACAGAAATGCTGGAAGAAGTGGTGTTAGGAAGGAACAGGGCTATAACATAGTTAGGCAATCACTCAATGACATTCTGAAAGTAGGGTGAATTTATCTGCTTCACTTCAACTTTCAGGTCAAAAAGGGAAGAGCCGGTGACAATGTTCTGAGCTCTTTCATCAGGCTCAAGAGCTGACAGGAGATTGTGAGAATATCCGCTTTGATCACTTGCATTGATCCTCTCTGTGTCTCTGGTTAATTGTGGCTGTCTAATATTGTCGGTCATTGTCTGTCAACGGAAATCTTCAGGAATTAAAATGAGATTAAGACTTGAAAGAAATAAAGGAGAGTGAACGTATGAACGATGACATACAATGGTGTTAAAATGAAGTCAGTAAAAACCCCAGAGAGGCGTAATAATCACTCGCCCTCTCTCAATACCTCATTCTCTTCTCCTTGACTCTTTCTTTTGATGTCAAGTCTTGAAACTCAAACATCTCAGTTTTTTGTAACATCTTTGTTTGCTCTTTTTTCATGCCATCTTCCTCTCGGCATGAAAGGCTCTATTTGGTCCGTGCCTTTGTTAAGCAAATGTTAAGCAATCAAAATCTATAAATGCTTGTATTCTTATCAGCTCAGAGGAAAGAAAGGACGTACATACAGACCTTTGATTAATTCAAATATTGAAATATTTTTGTCATGTGGCGCTTATCTGTGCTGTCACACTGTCACACTGTTGTTAACACTAACACTAATTGTTAAAAACTAAATGAGTTAGGTCTCCCATTCTTCACTGTGTTGTTGTCAGAAGCACTTTTTTTTATAATGAATGTAATATGTGATGTTGAATGTCCTAAAAGAAATTTACTAAAAGAAATTCTCAATTTTTTTTACATTTATTTTAAAGAAAATTCAGTGGCACTTCTGAGTCAGTCCATCATCAAGGTTACAGTATGTATGTTTACCATGGTTAGGAATAACCAATGGCTATTGGAATTTTCAATTAATTCGATCCCCAGCAACAATTCCTAATGTGAAAATGAAAACCAAATAGATTTTCGTTCACAACAGATGTCTTAATATGTTACAAGCAATCACACAGATTTCTGTGGTGGTCTTTTTTTCATAAAGGCTAAATGTCATCATGGTTTACTGGATAGGGAGTGTAAATCCATCAACACTTTTTATTTTATTTTATCCTTTTTCAGTAAAAAAGCCACCCATTCTGCTTTCATCAGAAGTGGTCATTTTTTCTCCTCTTGAAAGTTGCCCCCTTCAAACACAATTTCACATCTTCTAAGTCTCCACCTTTGTTGGTCTAGAAGTGTCTGTTCCTGATTATGAACTGTTTCTCAGGAAACTGATTCAAGGAAAGTGTATTATTGATATAGCCTACTACATTAGAAAAACAAGCAATAATGTTACTAGAATCAGCCAGGTGGAGTTTCAATATCATGACATTATTAAACTAACCTACAAGGTAAAGGAAGATGCAACAATGTGTTACAGCGAATTGAAACTTTCTTATCGCATTAGTCTGGACATGATCTACTTGTTTTTGAGCAAGTAAACCTGTTGATGACAAACCATAAATAATGAATAGCAGTGGTTCTCAAGTGGTGTGGCATGACCCAAAACGAGTAACTGTTTGTACGGACGACGGTGCATGTGTGAATGATTTGAGTGCTTAAAAAATCTCAAAGTTTGGAATCAATTTTTTTCAAGTATATTTTTGTTGACATTTTGTATGCTAAAACAAATTAGATTTTGTTGGGTGGCCACTTGATGTCCATTGTAAAATTTTGGTAATGAGACAAAACCTGTTTACTACTTAAAGGGATAGTTCACTTTGAAATAAAATTTTGGTATGTTTTAGCTTACCTCAAGGGCATCCAAGATGTAGGTGTCTTTGTTTCCGCAGTAGTTTCAATTTTGATATTTTTAGGTCAAACCGTTCTTGTCTGACAGTCATATCATGCAGGTCTATGGTCACCACCTCAAAGAGCATGCACAGAGTCCAAATTAAAACAATTCCCCATCGTAAGTACACATTGATGGCCTAAGACACGAAACGAGCGGTTTGTGCGAGAAAACGAACAGTATTTATATCGTTTTTAACTCTTGTAACACAGCCACGTCCAAGTGATCTGAGGGCGCGGGCGCTTCCTGCTGTGTGACGTGTGCGCACACTAGATGCCGCCTTTAAGACATTCGTTCCAATGAACTGCCGTAGCCAAGGCGACATCTAGTGTATATATCTATGCACCAGAGAGAGAGAGAGAGAGAGAGAGGAGATGGGGTGCAGACGTCCATGATGACTCATATTACTAGTCAATACAAAGCCTCCCCTTCTATTATAACAAATGAAATGACTAAGGTAGAGAAAGTGTGCTGATGTTAATTTCTAGTAGACAAATATTTGTGCTCTGCATTAGACTATTGTGACAGCTAATTGTCTCACTGTCTAGTCATAACTAATGTTTATTCGCTGGAAGATGAAAAAAAAAAATTGCCATTTAGGTTTGACCTTTTGGCAGGGGTATTGTAAAGCAGACAGAGGAGGAATTCATAATTAATTGTGCCTGCTGATTGCACCATTTAGTTGTATATGCTGCCTGTGTTGATTTAGCAACTAATTCACTATATGCTCAATTATGTGAATCATATGCAGTGCGTCTAAATCAGCTCCCTGGGGCACTGATCAGGGAATCTGCCATTTAAAGGGCCGTCTCAATCTGAAAATCCTTCCTATGCACTGAAACGTTTGCTCCCTAAAAAGTCCCACAATGCACCCTTGAAAACCAGGGAGCATCAATGCTCACTATGTTGAAGTGTGAAACATAAATCACGCGAGCAAACTCAACACATATAATGACACGCAACAGATGTTTTGAAAAAAACAAACCGTTATTTATTTATATGTCAATATAAGCATACATTGCTAGCTAGCTTACATTCATGATTAATTTACAGCTAAATGATGAAGGTATACATAAACAAGTGAAGTATTTATCATAATGCCCTTCAAAATAACAAAAAAATTAATGTCAGAAAAATATCAGTTCTGCTGTTGTTTATAAATATTAGTGATGTTGGACTATGCTATACGTAATTCAAATCCAATACGGGAAAATAAAAAATCTTTACAGAATTAATGTTCCACATTGTTAAGCAAGTCACAGTTCTCAGACAATATGGGGAGGAAGAAAGATCTTTCTGAAGATGAAAAGCATGAAATGTCTTGCAAAAGGCATGAAAACAACTAATATTTTGCTCAAACTGAATAGAGGTTATCGAACTGTCAAAAGATTTGTGAGTGATTTAGAGCACAGACGAACCCAGTCAGATAAAGGCTCATTAAAGGGATAGTTCACCCAAAAATGAAAATTCTGTCAGTAATTACTCACCCTCATGTTGTTCCAATCGCGTAAGACCTTCGTTCATCTTCGGAACACAAATTAAGATATTTTTGATGAAATCTGAGCCTTGTCTCACTCCTCCATAGGCTGCTAGGTGGCCCAAACTTGCTGGCCCAGAAAAGTTATTAAAGAGATCGATAATATAGTCCAAGTGGCTACAGTGGCTCAATCTTAAGTATATCAAGCGACGAGAATACTTTTTGTGCGCAAAAACAAACAAAAATAACGACTTTATTCCACTATTCATTTCCTTCTCTCTGGGCCTCGTAGTGTTTTTGCGCTGCGCGTCTGTGTTGCACGTCATCACGCATCACACACATGACCGGCGTCGGCCAATAGTGAGCCTACGTGGTGATGTGTAACACAGACGCGCTGCGCAAAAACACTACGCGAACCAACTAGAGGTCCAGAGAGAAGGAAATGAATAGTAGAATAAAGTCGTTATTTTTGTTTGTTTTTGCGCACAAAAAGTATTCTCGTCGCTTGATATACTTAAGATTGAGCCACTGTAGCCACTTGGACTATATTAACGATCTCTTTAATAACTTTTCTGGGCCAGCAAGTTTGGGCCACCTAGCAGCCTATGGAGGAGTGAGACAAGGCTCAGATTTCATCAAAAATATCTTAATTTGTGTTCCGAAGATGAACGAAGGTCTTACGCGATTGGAACAACATGAGGGTGAGTAATTACTGACAGAATTTTCATTTTTGGGTGAACTATCCCTTTAAGGGCTTCTGTCAAACAAATTAATTGTATTAAAAAGGCAGCTATAAAAAAGCCACCGTTGAGCAGCAAACAGGTATTTGAAGCCGCTGAGTCGAACAGAACCAAGACAGTTGTGCATTGTAATGGAAAAAATAGATTTTCATTGATTTTCAGTAGACATTGCAAAGGAATGCCATATGTTTTTTTATCATATCATTTAGTCAGAAGTCATTTAGTCTGGGGGGTCTTAGGGGTCTACTAGCGACAGATCAAGGCTAGTAGCCAGGGACCCTTTTGTCTGTGGAATGTGGAACGAAGCTCTAGGGAAGAAGACCTTGAAGTGGGTACGATAAAACAGTATAAAAGCTGCCCGGCTCCCTATGTCTGTGTCTCGCTCACTCCACAGCATAACTTCTGTGTGGTAGACTGAACCTTCTTGCAAGAATAAATACTTTTAAAAGACCATTTGATTCAGAGTGTCTCTTACGCAGTGATGATTGTTTAATGAGAATTTTTGCCACAACAGCATAAAGCTGCATTTCAGCCCCCCTATCCAAAGCTTAAGAGAAACATTTACAGTGGAACACAGAAAGTACCACAAATGGACAACAGCAACGCACAATTTCCTATACCTTCAATTTACATTTCCATAAATTCTCTTCTTTTTTTCCCACTTTAATTGTGACTATAGAATGTCAACAGTATGTTTCATTTATAATCACCGCACAGAGGTTAAACTTATAGCACTGTAATGAATTATCAGGCATTTCGTGTGAAATTGCCACTGTTTTATGCTAATCATAAATTGAACCAAGACCCTTCCTGCCCACTGCCAGCAACCAAAAAAGCCTCATCCTCAGAAAATAGCCCTCTTTCATTTCTCTCCCCTTTGTTTCTAGTGGCAGTGAAAGAGCCTATTTTCAAATCTATAATTTCTCAGGGCAATTTGCAGTGTGCATTAATGCAGCACGTCATGTCGATGCACTTTGATTAGCGTTGGGTTTTTCATAGCTCCTTTCACAGTGCTGTGGTTAGACACAAGAGATGAAGTACTTCTGTTCTTTCTGCTCTAATTCCCTCCCTCCCCCATGCACGCTTTTGAAGAATCCTTTGAGACCCCGGGGCCACAATAGCATCATAAACATGGCACCTTTGGCTTATGTGTGTGCTTGTGTAGCCCAGGGTATAATGGAAAATGGAGTTAACATTCTGATGTCATGAGGCTTAGGCTGTTGACGGCGCTGTGATATGGACGGTGATATGGTCGGTAATTGGTATTTCTCTCAGAGGTGTATAAAGCAGCAGGAGGTCAGCTGTCTTTGCTTTCAGAGAAAGTGGCCCTCAGATGACCCAGAGGCTAAATGAGCTTTTGCGCATTCTGTACATGCATGCCAGTAATGAGGTGGGAATCTGTGTCCAAGTTTGTGCATGTATTTTTTTCTGTTAAAAAAGTTTTTATTTCCCAGATTCAGTGTTAATTTTTTTATTTTTTTGTTATATATTTTTTCATTTAGATAAAAATATATTTAGTCAATATTGTATTATTTTCAGGCAATTTTACTCAGTGCAAAATTCAATATTCTATATATACATTTTATAATCTAAATGTATCAACTTTTAACAAAAACAACATGAAAGTTGTGACAGTGTGAGAAAGCCGGAAAAAAAGGTTAGTGCAGTGTTATTTGTTCCCATCATATTTTTTGAAATTATATAAAAAAAATATTGAAATCATTTAATTATGCTCATGAAGTACATTTCTTGTCCGGTCTATGTTATTGTCGTATATGTCGGGTGACTCTGGAGGAAAATGACAGGATGACAATGATTGGCTTACCCATGGAGCATTTACACTGCTAAAACATGACAATCTGTTTGTTAAACAATGGAAGAAGAGGGAGTGTTCGGAAAACCTGTTTGAAAATAATCACTATTTTGGCAACTTCGCTTGGCGAAATTAACTCACACTATAGTTCTCCCTCTCTCTCACTTTTTTTCTGTCTGTCCTTTTTCCAAGTTTGTTCTTAGGTGTTCTTCTCGACAGTGCAATAATAAGTGATACCTCTGGAGAATAAGCTGGACTTCTTGGAATCCTATTTTAACACTCATCTTTAAATCATGGAGCCCAACTCCTCCTGTCGCCTCCAATCTCGTATGTCCACCTGACTGGACACTAGCTCATCCATCTGCCACCACTGCATCCCACTGATCATATTTCACTGTTGTACTTTCATGCCTCTAAGCCTCATAGAGATAAAGACCTGAGAAGATTGAGAGATAGGCGGCAAGAAAACTTGTTTTGGAAGTGAGCTAAGCTGGTAACGCCAGTACAAAACAACATCATCTGTACAGGGGCTCAGATTTTTTCTGCTGGTGGGGTTTATTGGGTTTCCCTCATCACAGGGTCTCAAACAATATTGTAAAACATATATTTTTATTTTTGGGTCAGATAAATCTGTTCTTCATGTGGTAACATATAATTGAACTGATTTTATTCAGTTAAGTAGCCTATTATTTTATTATAATTATTAAATATTATTAAATAACATTAAATCAACCTAAAAAAAAAGAATCACATGTATTCCTCATAAGTCACTTTGAACAGTAATGATAAATGGTTTCTTAGCTTTTCAAATTGAAATTATGCCAACTGTTTTTTAAGGCCACGTAGATTTGCCGTGGTGTTGAGAACTGCATACAGCTTTAATAAATAGTGCGGTTCTTGTCTGGTGGGAGGGAGATGAAAAGGATATATGGTATTTGCTATTCAGCAGTGTAAACAGGAAAACAAATGAAGTGTAGCTAAGAAAATATTACTTACAAGTGTCAAAACACCAATGTGAACAAAGCCAAGGCTGAGTGAGACTCATGTCTGCTCATATTTTTCCACTCAGCATTGGTAAGATTTTTTCATTTTAATTTCCTTTTTCAGTTTTATCAGTTAAATACGCAGACTGTTCGTTCTAGTATCAGTTTGAGACGTTATTGGAAACTAGACTAAATATTTGCTTATGTCTGTATCAGATTATGTATAAATTATTGGTTCATTATTCCAGGAACAACAATATAGACATACTTTTTTTTTTTTTTACTTTTTAATAAAGAAATTGTGTTTGGGTAAAAATTAATTATGAAATGTGCAAAAACTGTGAAGATGTTTGATTGTTCTGACCATATTCCAAAGGGGCATGACCCAAACAGCTGAATATAGTACAGAATATAGTCAGATGTCACATGTGGCTCCAACGTTCAGCAACTTCTTTGACTGTAACGTCTGAAAGTAAAATGTCTGTTTTTAGGGAGTTTGTCAATGTGTACAGTATATTCTACTGCAGGAGAAAATGTTGAGGACACTGGGTGAATTACATGGGGCAAATGTAATTTGTAAATTACTATCTAATGATCTGCTATTTACAGTATGTTCTTATAACACTCATCTGAAGGCATGTGCCAATCAGCTGCCAGTTGTCTTCATTGACACTTTATATTCCTGTTGTTCAGTCAACACACTGCAATAAAAAAAAAAATAATAAAAAAAAATCTAAAATTCCTTAAAACATGATAAATTCAGCAAAACTGCATGCGTTTTTTATATTTTCAACAGATCCTATCCTAAATATAACTAAATGGTCTCTTATTCTACACTGACATATTTTGTTCACTTGCAGTAAGAAAAAAATATACTGACATTAAAGATACGTTCTCTGAAAAGTCTCAAGTAAACTTGCTTCTCAAGTAAATGATCTGGATTCAATTATTGTTAAATAACCAGAAAACAATTCACCTATAGCTTCATACTCGAAAAAGAATGGCAGTGCCTCTTCTTTCTCCACAAAAGGCTTGGCAAGCTAACAAATATCCTGGCCAACTTCAACAACTGGTTTTATCACAGCTTCTAAAGGCAGATGTTTCATTCTGAAATGCAAATTGTAGCAGATTCTGCCAAACACCCTGGACATCTACTCGAAGACTGGATCATTCCTTAAGGACCACATTCACCCATCACAGACTCTTTTCACTCTAACCATCTGGCAAATGATATCAGAGCATCCAATCAAGAACCATCAGACTGTAAAACAGCTGCTAGAGGCAGTTCATTCTACTGTAAACCATCACTGATTAATGCAAAAAATAAAGTGATATGGCTATTCAAGACTGTTCATGTTGAGTTTTATCTTTGAACTCTTTGTTTAAGTGTTTTAAGGTTGGGTCCCATTCAGTAATTTTCCGATTTTAAAATGCCTCCATTATTACTACATGTTGCTAACAGTAGATGTCTCAATAGCATATTTAAAGGTGCTCTAAGCGATATCACACGTTTCTTAGGCCAAACATTTTTTTGTCACATCCAGCAAACATCTCCTCACCATCCGCTAGCTGCCTGTCCCCTGAACACACTGTAAAAAAACGCAATCTCTGTAGACACCACAGGCTCCACAAACAGCAAGAAAAACAAACTGGGCTAACCCGCACCACGAAACATAACAAACTGTTCCAGCCAATAACCGACAAGAAGGATTTGGGGTTGGGGTTTGGGGGGTTAGCACGCGGATGAGGAGGAGGGAGGGTCTAGCTAGCCTCCGTTTTGTTTGACAATACTTTAAACGTCAACAAGAAGTGACGTCACCCAACATCACTTAGAGCACCTTTAAATACAGAGTTTACTAGTAAAAGCTTGATCAAGATCCTGTGAATGATATGTGAATGTTGATTTCTCTTGCAAGATAATGACTCCATCAGAGTGTTTGCAGATTATTGTTCTTCATTAAGAATCACATTTGCCCTGAGGACATACTCAACTTTAAGTAGGAAAATACACAGTCTAAATGAGCCTGGTGAGCTTTGTCAGCAATAACTGCAATCACTTATAGTTGGTGAAGAGTGCATGTACAGAGAGGAAAACAACTGTTCGCATGTCAAGCATTTAAGACTGAGCTTAGATTGAGCTGTTGTTGCAATCAAGATTCTACTGCGAACACAGCAGTGGTCATATTGCCTCATAATGAGTTTTAATCTGCTGTGTCATGCACGACTTTTGTAAACAGTAACTGGATTTCAAATGATCCTTATCTGCAGAGTAAACAATTGCACAATTTTTATATTCTCACCATTTTTTAGATTGAACTTGTTTATATTTGATGATACCAGATTCTGGATCACTCTGTAATACTTAGAATGCCAGCACAGCGCTGTTGTACATTTACAAAAGGGTGAAGGTTAATATACGCAGGTCAAGTCAGAGATGTCCCAGAAATATATAAAATATTCTAGATTTATTCCAACAGTGGAATAAATCCGATTATGATTGAAATGCCCTTGTAGAGTCAAAACTAGTGCTCAGTGTAGTTTCCAGTAAAATGATTCACAATAAATTATTACAAATTAACCTTACCTACTTTTTTCCTTCAAAGTTGTAACAGGTGTTGGCTGCAAGCGCACAACGAATAGGGATATCCCAAAAAAATCACAAATCTCAGGAGACATATAGACAACCATGCAAACTGAAACGATACAGAACAATGAAGTGAGGAAACTAAGGGCTTAAATCCACAGGTAGTAATGAGGAAACTAAATGCACAACAAGTGAATGTAATCAGTAACTAAGGGAACTAAGCAGCAAACAGAAAAAGAATGAAAATGAAACACAAACAAAACTAAACAGACTAGACCAGTATCACAGTGATATTAATAAGGACAAACGAAACAAATAACAGAGCTATATATAACCGTTTATATACTGTCTATGTATATAACTAATGTAGGGGAGAGTGGGGCACACAATTTTCCACATTAATTTCACACGTAATGTTTCATTATTACAGTGTATATATTTTTCATTATTTAATTGGAAGTGAGATGGGACAACAAGCCCCATAGGTGGGGCACGTTGTAAAATATGAGGGGAATGTTGTAGCATGACAATATGCCAGCTTAAAATGTTATCTGATTTTATTAAAAATATACAAGAAAAACTAAAATACTTTGTCAATAAAATAAAATAATTAACTATTCCATATAAAATGACATATTTTTGTGATATTTTTTTATGACATAAAACAAAACAAAAAATAAAAATACAGCATAGTTCAAAACAATGTTGGAAAACAGATGTGTTTTTATTTTGATAATTTTGAACTCACCATTTCATTCTCATTTTTAGGGCTTTCAGCTTTGACGAGGACGACATCGGCTGTATTCCCTCATTGAACCTGCATATTACACTGCACGATACCTCACCTGTGAAGAAAACATACGTGTCAATTCCAAAACCGTTACATCAGGAAGTGAAAGAGTACTTTCAAGACTTACTGAATCGTGGGTGGATTGAAAAGTCCAGGTCACCCTATGCATCACCGATGGTCTGTGTAAGAAAGAAAGATGGGACATTGAGATTGTGCTGTGATTACAGAGAACTGAACAGAAAATCAGTACCTGATCGGCATCCAATTCCAAGAATACAGGACATGCTGGACTCTTTATCGGTAGTTCCTGGTTTTCTGTGTTGGATAAGGGAAAAGCCTATCACCAGGGGTTCCTGGATGAGAAAAGCAGGCCCTTGACTGCCTTCATAACTCCTTGGGGACTATACCATTGGGTGAGGATACCTTTCGGTCTCAGTTCAGCACCAGCCGAATTCCAACGGAGTATGGAGGAGTGTCTGGTAGGGCTTAGAGATGATGTGTATCACCCTACCTTGACGATAATCTTGTCCATAGCCCTAGTTTTGAAGACCATGTCAGTCACCTCAGAGGTATGTTACAGAGATGTCAGCAGCATGGTGTAAAGCTCAGCCCTCGTAAATGTGAGATCTTTCAGAGGAAGGTGAGATTTCTTGGACGCCTTGTGTCAGGAGACGGATATACAATGGATCCTGCTGAAGTGGCTCCCGTGCTGGCCTTAAAAGATTGAGTTCCTGCTACTGTAGGTGATTTGAGAAAGCTGCTTGGATTCATCTCATATTAACGTGCATACATACCTGATTTTTCCAGACTGGCGAAACCCCTGTATCAGCTATTGTCATCACCCCCTGAGGAAACATCACCTGTGGAGAAAAAAGTAAGAGGAAAATGGCTCAACAAACGACACAAAGGTGGTCCTCCATCAAACACACAGATACAGTGGACTCAAAGCCATCCAGAGATATTGAACTTTCTCATTGACAAACTGACCACCCCACCAATATTGGGCTATCCACATCTCACCCAACCGTTCATTCTGCACTGTGATGCATCACACGAGGGGCTGGGTGCTGTGTTGTACCAGAGGCAGAACAGTTAATTGGTGGTGATTGGTTATGCTTCCAGAACGCTAACTATGCCTGAGAAGAATTACCACCTTCACTCAGGGAAGCTAGAATTCTTAGCATTAAAATGGGCAATATGTGAATGTTTTAGGGACTACCTGTACCATGCTCCACATTTTACAGTGTATACTGATAATAATCCCTTGGCTTATGTTCTCTCCACCACCAAGCTCAACTCCACAGGCCATAGATGGGTGGCTCAGCTGGCAGATTTCAACTTCTCCATAAAGTACCGTCCTGGCAAGAGCAACGCGGATGCTGATGGTCTGTCCCGGATGCCAGTAGACATTGATCAATTCATGGAGCAGTGCACTGGAGGAGTGAGTCAGGAAGTCATCAGTGCGTCTATTCAGGGAGTGTTGGTGGGCGAAAACACCCCACTGGCATGGGTTACTGCATCTCAAGATGGTGAGTGATGCTGCTGTGTCCACGTCAGACAAACCACTCACACTGAAGCAGATCTTAGAAAGTCAGAGGAAAGACCCTGTAATCGGTCGAGTTTTGCAGTATAAAGTTAATAATCAGAAACCATCAAGACAAGTATTCAAAACTGAGCCGACAGATGTGAAAATGCTTCTGAGACAGTGGCAAAAATTGTACATCAATGAGCATGGCATACTTTACAGAAAAGCCGGTGGAAGAGATCAGCTTGTTTGGCCAAAAGAGTATCACCAGATTGTATTCAATGAGCTTCATAAAGAAATGGGACACTTAGTGAATTTGATTTGTGAATGGTTTAACTGGGTTCTTATGCAGAGTGACAAAGAGCATTTCATTGCCAATGTATGCGAGTGTTTAATGTGGAAGAAACCACACAAGGCCACAAGAGCTCCTCTTGTTTCAATTGTCACTACACGACCATTTGAGCTAGTGTCTATAGACTTTTTACGTCTGGAAACCTGTAAGGGAGGGTACGAGTACATTCTGGATGTCATAGATCATTATACTCGTTTTGCACAAGCCTATGCCACTAAAAACAAATCAGCCAAGACAGTGGTGGACAAGATCTTTAATGATTTTGCTTTACGTTTCGGATTCCCAGAAAAGATTCACCATGACATGGGTAAGGAATTCGAGAACCAGTTGATGTACCAACTGCAGAAGTGTTGTGATGTACGAGCGTCTCATACCTGCTATCACCCACAAGGAAATGGACAGATAGAGCGCTTTAACAGAACATTACTGTCTATGTTGCGCACACTTACAGATGCAGATAAAACACAATGGAGAAAGTCATTGGAGAAGAGGGTTCACGCTTATAACTGTACTCGCTGTGAGGTCACAGGTTTTTCCCCTTTCTTCTTGCTCTATGGTCGTTCCCCACATCTGCCTATCGATCTGCTTTTCAACCTGCAGCCAACAGAAGGGACTGAGAATTATGCTGAGTATGTGAAGAATTGGCAAATGAGGATGCGTCAAGCTTATGAGATTGCCCACAGAACAGCTGACAGGGAAACCTCAAGGAGTAAGCAGGGGTATGACAGGATAATTCATGGAATCGACCTTCAGCCAGGGGGACGAGTGCTGGTCCGAAATCTCTCTCAGAGAGGAGGACCTGGTAAGCTACGATCGTACTGGTAAAACAGAGTGTACGTGATTGTCAAAAGAAGGAGTGACGAGAGTCCGGTGTATGAAGTCGTGCCTGAAGGAGGAGGTAAAATGAGAGTGTTACATCGGAATCTACTTCTCCCTTGTGATAGCTTGCCATTGGAGAACTCCGAAGCAACACCACAACCAGAGACAGTGAGAGAGACAAGCAGAAAAGACAGAAAATGCTTGGAAGAAGTTCAGAGTGATGTGTCAGAAAACGAGGATTTTCAAGATGGTGAGCTAGTGCTACAGTTTCCTACTTCCTTGAGGCAGTGCCGGAAGTCTGTTCGTTTCAATCCTGATGTAGAACCATTCATGCCAAATGTGGAACAGCACTGGGAACGAGGGTCACAGAGGATAGAGGAGGAGATAGCAGACGATGGGCCAGAGGAGCGGGTGGAAGAGTATCTTGGAATGACTATGGACAATGCAACCAATGATTAATTTGACCTATTTTAGAGAGTATTACAAGTGTTTGAAATTTATGTCATCACTACTATTATAAGGTGTCTGCTGCGAAAGTGATTGACTATCAATTATAGTCAAATCTTAAATGTGGTAAACATTTTAAATTTAGTAGGGGAGAGTGTAGCGCAATGACTTAGTATTGCACTTCAAGAATGTCATATATAATGGGTAGTGTTAAATATAGTGACAAATGTTACAGTCTCATAGTGCACCAGCAGGTGGCGGCGATGTTGCGTAGTGTTGGTTATGGAACCGAGCTCTCCTGAAGTCTTGCCCGAGTTAGAGAGCGATACTTCCCCGTGAGTTGCGGTGTGTGATAACCACGAGAGCTGCAACTAAAACGAGTAAGTCCTGTTTTGCAGGTAAGCTGGTGGAAAGTTGGTGAGACTGGTGTATTAATGTTTATGTGTATATTCCCGAAGTGTTTGCATAGAGTGTGAATCATATGTATGTTATATTAACCGTGCTATGCGTTGATTAGTAAGTTTGCAATGTGTTAATATGAGTTCACAATCATGGCCATTTATACAAGTGTTGTTTATAGAGAATATAGCAGAGATGTTGTTACAATTATTTCATGCTGACCTATAAAAGGATATTTGCATGTTTACAATATAGTAGGGTGACCATATTCCAGGACATGTCCGGCCGGGATTTCGAGATCGCCCAAAAAATCCGGGATATGGCTTTTGCTTTCTCGTCGCCATTCATTTTGTTTACATGCACACCTTTTGATTCAGTAGGACTGAATTAATTCAGATTGGTGAATCTGAATGTAGTGTTTACATGAACGCTAAACAAGTGATCGGTTGATGTGCGTTTTAGCATTGCTAAGAAAATTCCTGTATTTTCGTCTCGATCGGGATCCGTGTGAAGCAGAATGCATGACCTGCAAAGCTGGCACGTACGTGTCAGTGTCAAATAATGTAATAATGTAAACATAATGAATGGTGACTGTAGAAAGCAAAAGCTGAATCCCGGGCATTTTGGGCGATCTCGAAATCCTGGCCAGACATGTCCTGGTTAAACAGGACGTATGGTCACCCTACAATATAGCCTAATCAATGTTTAAAACATGTTGTGTAAAGTCTCTCACGTGAGTTAGAGAGCGAGACTTCCCCTTGAGTGATGGTGTGTGATAACCACCAGAGCTGCAACTAAAACGAGTAACTCCTGTTTTGCAGAATAAATACACTTTAAATGTGCAACCCCCTTTGTGAAGTCTTCACTGCACACTGGGAAGTGTTACATCAGCATAAGAGAGAGAGGGTGGGGGAAGAGGGAAAGAGATGTATTCTGAGGTGAGACTTTTGTCTCAAATGGTGAGTTCAAATGGTAATTTCCAGCAATGTCCTGTCTTCTCAGGGTCTGGTCGCTCCTCAACCAGACTGTCCGGCATTTTCTAATTTCTCAATTCTTACACAGTCGTCAGTAAAATAAAGGAAACACAGCAAAAGTTTAGTATTATACTTATGTGATATCATGGTAAAGATGATTTTTAACCACTGATTCTTCACATCCTTGTCCTTGGGCAGTGAAAAAAAATCATGAACGATGACCATATAAACTGCATGGTCATCGTTCATTAAAAGAGAGTTCAAGGGCTAATGGATAGCCCAGCATTGCATTGGATAGGTATGTTCAATTGAGGTACATAATAGGTAGAATGTGTGTTAATCATTCGGCAAGAGAGGCTTACAGGTAGGGGCTTGTGCGATCAAGCTTAACAGCCAAGCTTTAAATTGGGCCATTTTGCTTCTGCTTACCCACATGATGTCTGATACTATGACTCTGTATCAGAAGCTCCAGTGGCGCAATCGGTTAGTGCGCGGTACTTATAAGGCAGTACACAGCTGAGCAATGCCGAGGTTGTGAGTTCGAGCCTCACCTGGAGCATGATTTTAGAAAGCAAGAGACACTATAGAAGTTAAAGATTCAATGTGTAACTTGAAAGATTGTCTGAACATCACATTGCCGTCATCCATTAGAAGAATGATCATGGAATAATGCTAAAAAAACATTTAATGCTCTATGTAGCCTATATCTTAAACTAGTAAAGTATTAAAGGGCTAACTTGAAAGATGGTTTTAAAACTGAATCACCCTCATGATTATAGCTCTAGTGGCTATAATCCCCACATGGATTTTGGTATTTGTTCCTCTTTTGTAGCTCCAGTGGCGCAATCGGTCAGCGCGCGGTACTTATAAGGCAGTACGCAGCAGAGCGATGCCGAGGTTGTGAGTTCGAGCCTCACCTGGAGCATGGTTTTAGAAAGCAAGAGACGCTATGAAGTTAAAGATTCAATGTGTAACTTGAAAGATTGTCTGAACATCACATTGCCGTCATCCATTAGAAGAATGATCATGGAATAATGCTAAAAAAACATTTAATGCTCTATGTAGCCTATATCTTAAACTAGTAAAGTATTAAAGGGCTAACTTGAAAGATGGTTTTAAAACTGAATCACCCTCATGATTATAGCTCTAGTGGCTATAATCCCCACATGGATTTTGGTATTTGTTCCTCTTTTGTAGCTCCAGTGGCGCAATCGGTCAGCGCGCGGTACTTATAAGGCAGTACGCAGCAGAGCGATGCCGAGGTTGTGAGTTCGAGCCTCACCTGGAGCATGGTTTTAGAAAGCAAGAGACGCTATGAAGTTAAAGATTCAATGTGTAACTTGAAAGATTGTCTGAACATCACATTACCGTCATCCATTAGAACAATGATCACGGAATAATGCAAAAAAAACATTTAATGCTCTATGTAGCCTATATCTTAAAGTATTAAAGGGCTAACTTGAAAGATGGTTTTAAAACTGAATCACCCTCATGATTATAGCTCTAGTGGCTATAATCCCCACAAGGATTTTGGTATTTGCTCCTCTTTTGTAGCTCCAGTGGCGCAATCGGTCAGCGCGCGGTACTTATAAGGCAGTACGCAGCAGAGCGATGCCGAGGTTGTGAGTTCGAGCCTCACCTGGAGCATGATTTTAGAAAGCCTGAGACATTATAGTAGCAATAGATTTCAAATTCTTACTAGAAAGATTGTTTGAGCATTGCAAGGCTGTAAACAATTAGAATCATTCTCAGAAAGTAATGCAAAAGGCCTGAATATAACTGCATGGTCATCGTTCATTAAAAGAGAGTTCAAGGGCTAATGGATAGCCCAGCATTGCATTGGATAGGTATGTTCAATTGAGGTACATAATAGGTAGAGTGTGTGTTAATCATTCGGCAAGAGAGGTTTACAGGTAGGGGCTTGTGCGATCAAGCTTAACAACAAAGCTTTAAAGCAGAACTTGGTAACTTTTTTAACTTAATAAAACTGTCTAGAAATCATTTGGATGGTTAAACAACCTGTTCTGGTGATATTGGTGACTTTCCCCGTTCCCCCCAGCGTTCCCAGGCAGAAAAACCAACCTTGCAACTTGGGGACTACCGTCCCGGCAAGATAGAAATTGGAAGTCTCGTGATAAGCGAGAACGAGAACGAGCGCGAAACACGAATTGCTTTACGGCAATTCGACATAAACGTACGCATGTATGATGTATTACCCACCTCGGTAGACATAGCTCCACACGATACAGTTGGCTTTCTCCGATCATAACAAACGCACATGAGCAGCGGTAGAAAGGGGGAGGAGGCCGCCGCAAGTGAGTTTTTTACGACAGTGTTGTGAAAAATACGCCCACCACAGCTGTAGGGGGAGCTCGTGGGGAAAACATGCGACAACAAAAGGGAAAATCAGCGAAGAAGTGACTAGAGTTTGCTAGAGTTGCCGAGTTCTGCTTTAAATTGGACCATTTTGCTTCTGTTTACCCACATGATGTCTGATAATATGACTCTGTATCATAAGCTCCAGTGGCACAATTGGTTAGCGCGCGGTACTTATAAGGCAGTACGCAGCTGAGCAATGCCGAGGTTGTGAGTTCGAGCCTCACCTGGAGCATGGTTATAGAAGTTAAAGATTCAATGTGTAACTTGAAAGATTTTCTGAACATCACATTGCCGTCATCCATTAGAAGAATGATCATGGAATAATGCTAAAAAAACATTTAATGCTCTATGTAGCCTATATCTTAAAGTATTAAAGGGCTAACTTGAAAGATGGTTTTAAAACTGAATCACCCTCATGATTATAGCTCTAGTGGCTATAATCCCCACATGGATTTTGGTATTTGTTCTTCTCTTGTAGCTCCAGTGGCGCAATCGGTCAGCGCGCGGTACTTATAAGGCAGTACGCAGCAGAGCGATGCCGAGGTTGTGAGTTCGAGCCTCACCTGGAGCATGATTTTCGAAAGCCTGAGACATTATAGCAGCAAAAGATTTCAAATTCTTACTAGAAAGATTGTTTGAGCATTGCAAGGCTGTAAACAATTAGAATAATTCTCAGAAAGTAATGCAAAAGGCCTGAATATAACTGCATGGTCATCGTTCATTAAAAGAGAGTTCAAGGGCTAATGGACAGCCCAGCATTGCATTGGATAGGTAGGCTATGTTCAGTTGAGGTACATAATAGGTAGAATGTGTGTTAATCATTCGGCAAGAGAGGCTTACAGGTAGGGGCTTGTGCGATCAAGCTTAACAGCCAAGCTTTAATTTGGACCATTTTGCTTCTGCTTACCCACATGATGTCTGATACTATGACTCTGTATCAGAAGCTCCAGTGGCGCAATCGGTTAGCGCGCGGTACTTATAAGGCAGTACGCAGCTGAGCAATGCCGAGGTTGTGAGTTCGAGCCTCACCTGGAGCATGATTTTAGAAAGCAAGAGACACTATAGAAGTTAAAGATTCAATGTGTAACTTGAAAGATTGTCTGAACATCACATTGCCGTCATCCATTAGAAGAATGATCATGGAATAATGCTAAAAAAACATTTAATGCTCTATGTAGCCTATATCTTAAACTAGTAAAGTATTAAAGGGCTAACTTGAAAGATGGTTTTAAAACTGAATCACCCTCATGATTATAGCTCTAGTGGCTATAATCCCCACATGGATTTTGGTATTTGTTCTTCTTTTGTAGCTCCAGTGGCGCAATCGGTCAGCGCGCGGTACTTATAAGGCAGTACGCAGCAGAGCGATGCCGAGGTTGTGAGTTCGAGCCTCACCTGGAGCATGGTTTTAGAAAGCAAGAGACGCTATGAAGTTAAAGATTCAATGTCTAACTTAAAAGATTGTCTGAACATCACATTACCGTCATCCATTAGAACAATGATCACGGAATAATGCAAAAAAAACATTTAATGCTCTATGTAGCCTATATCTTAAAGTATTAAAGGGCTAACTTGAAAGATGGTTTTAAAACTGAATCACCCTCATGATTATAGCTCTAGTGGCTATAATCCCCACATGGATTTTGGTATTTGCTCCTCTTTTGTAGCTCCAGTGGCGCAATCGGTCAGCGCGCGGTACTTATAAGGCAGTACGCAGCAGAGCGATGCCGAGGTTGTGAGTTCGAGCCTCACCTGGAGCATGATTTTAGAAAGCCTGAGACATTATAGTAGCAATAGATTTCAAATTCTTACTAGAAAGATTGTTTGAGCATTGCAAGGCTGTAAACAATTAGAATCATTCTCAGAAAGTAATGCAAAAGGCCTGAATATAACTGCATGGTCATCGTTCATTAAAAGAGAGTTCAAGGGCTAATGGATAGCCCAGCATTGCATTGGATAGGTAGGCTATGTTCAGTTGAGGTACATAATAGGTAGAATGTGTGTTAATCATTCGGCAAGAGAGGCTTACAGGTAGGGGCTTGTGCGATCAAGCTTAACAGCCAAGCTTTAATTTGGACCATTTTGCTTCTGCTTACCCACATGATGTCTGATACTATGACTCTGTATCAGAAGCTCCAGTGGCGCAATCGGTTAGCGCGCGGTACTTATAAGGCAGTACGCAGCTGAGCAATGCCGAGGTTGTGAGTTCGAGCCTCACCTGGAGCATGATTTTAGAAAGCAAGAGACACTATAGAAGTTAAAGATTCAATGTGTAACTTGAAAGATTGTCTGAACATCACATTGCCGTCATCCATTAGAAGAATGATCATGGAATAATGCTAAAAAAACATTTAATGCTCTATGTAGCCTATATCTTAAACTAGTAAAGTATTAAAGGGCTAACTTGAAAGATGGTTTTAAAACTGAATCACCCTCATGATTATAGCTCTAGTGGCTATAATCCCCACATGGATTTTGGTATTTGTTCTTCTTTTGTAGCTCCAGTGGCGCAATCGGTCAGCGCGCGGTACTTATAAGGCAGTACGCAGCAGAGCGATGCCGAGGTTGTGAGTTCGAGCCTCACCTGGAGCATGATTTTAGAAAGCAAGAGACGCTATGAAGTTAAAGATTCAATGTGTAACTTGAAAGATTATCTGAACATCACATTGCCGTCATCCATTAGAAGAATGATCATGGAATAATGTAATAATGTAAACATAATGAATGGTGACTGTAGAAAGCAAAAGCTGAATCCCGGGCATTTTGGGCGATCTCGAAATCCTGGCCAGACATGTCCTGGTTAAACAGGACTTATGGTCACCCTACAATATAGCCTAATCAATGTTTAAAACGTGTTGTGTAAAGTCTCACGTGAGTTAGAGAGCGAGACTTCCCCTTGAGTGATGGTGTGTGATAACCACCAGAGCTGCAACTAAAACGAGTAACTCCTGTTTTGCAGAATAAATACACTTTAAATGTGCAACCCCCTTTGTGAAGTCTTCACTGCACACTGGGAAGTGTTACATCAGCATAAGAGAGAGAGGGTGGGGGAAGAGGGAAAGAGATGTATTCTGAGGTGAGACTTTTGTCTCAAATGGTGAGTTCAAATGGTAATTTCCAGCAATGTCCTGTCTTCTCAGGGTCTGGTCGGTCCTCAACCAGACTGTCCGGCATTTTCTAATTTCTCAATTCTTACACAGTCGTCAGTAAAATAAAGGAAACACAGCAAAAGTTTAGGATTATACTTATGTGATATCATGGTAAAGATGATTTTTAACCACTGATTCTTCACATCCTTGTCCTTGGGCAGTGAAAAAAAATCATGAACGATGACCATATAAACTGCATGGTCATCGTTCATTAAAAGAGAGTTCAAGGGCTAATGGATAGCCCAGCATTGCATTGGATAGGAATGTTCAATTGAGGTACATAATAGGTAGAATGTGTGTTAATCATTCGGCAAGAGAGGCTTACAGGTAGGGGCTTGTGCGATCAAGCTTAACAGCCAAGCTTTAAATTGGACCATTTTGCTTCTGCTTACCCACATGATGTCTGATACTATGACTCTGTATCAGAAGCTCCAGTGGCGCAATCGGTTAGCGCGCGGTACTTATAAGGCAGTACGCAGCTGAGCAATGCCGAGGTTGTGAGTTCGAGCCTCACCTGGAGCATGATTTTAGAAAGCAAGAGACACTATAGAAGTTAAAGATTCAATGTGTAACTTGAAAGATTGTCTGAACATCACATTGCCGTCATCCATTAGAAGAATGATCATGGAATAATGCTAAAAAAACATTTAATGCTCTATGTAGCCTATATCTTAAACTAGTAAAGTATTAAAGGGCTAACTTGAAAGATGGTTTTAAAACTGAATCACCCTCATGATTATAGCTCTAGTGGCTATAATCCCCACATGGATTTTGGTATTTGTTCTTCTTTTGTAGCTCCAGTGGCGCAATCGGTCAGCGCGCGGTACTTATAAGGCAGTACGCAGCTGAGCGATGCCGAGGTTGTGAGTTCGAGCCTCACCTGGAGCATGGTTTTAGAAAGCAAGAGACGCTATGAAGTTAAAGATTCAATGTCTAACTTAAAAGATTGTCTGAACATCACATTACCGTCATCCATTAGAACAATGATCACGGAATAATGCAAAAAAAACATTTAATGCTCTATGTAGCCTATATCTTAAAGTATTAAAGGGCTAACTTGAAAGATGGTTTTAAAACTGAATCACCCTCATGATTATAGCTCTAGTGGCTATAATCCCCACATGGATTTTGGTATTTGCTCCTCTTTTGTAGCTCCAGTGGCGCAATCGGTCAGCGCGCGGTACTTATAAGGCAGTACGCAGCAGAGCGATGCCGAGGTTGTGAGTTCGAGCCTCACCTGGAGCATGATTTTAGAAAGCCTGAGACATTATAGTAGCAATAGATTTCAAATTCTTACTAGAAAGATTGTTTGAGCATTGCAAGGCTGTAAACAATTAGAATCATTCTCAGAAAGTAATGCAAAAGGCCTGAATATAACTGCATGGTCATCGTTCATTAAAAGAGAGTTCAAGGGCTAATGGATAGCCCAGCATTGCATTGGATAGGTATGTTCAATTGAGGTACATAATAGGTAGAGTGTGTGTTAATCATTCGGCAAGAGAGGCTTACAGGTAGGGGCTTGTGCGATCAAGCTTAACAGCCAAGCTTTAATTTGGACCATTTTGCTTCTGTTTACCCACATGATGTCTGATAATATGACTCTGTATCATAAGCTCCAGTGGCACAATCGGTTAGCGCGCGGTACTTATAAGGCAGTACGCAGCTGAGCAATGCCGAGGTTGTGAGTTCGAGCCTCACCTGGAGCATGGTTTTAGAAAGCAAAAGACGCTATGAATTTAAAGATTCAATGTCTAACTTAAAAGATTGTCTGAACATCACATTGCTATCATCCATTAGAAGAATGATCACGGAATAATGCAAAAAAACCAAACATTTAATGTTCTATGTATATCTTAAACTAGTAAAGTATTAAAGGGCTAACTTGAAAGATGGTTTTAAAACTGAATAACCGTCATGATTGTAGCTCCAGTGGCTATAATCCTCACATGGATTTTATTATGATCCTGTCTTGAAGCTCCAGTGGCGCAATCGGTTAGCGCGCGGTACTTATAAGGCAGTACGCAGCTGAGCAATGCCGAGGTTGTGAGTTCGACCCTCACCTGGAGCATGGTTTTAGAAAGCAAGAGACGCTATGAAGTTAAAGATTCAATGTGTAACTTGAAAGATTGTCTGAACATCACATTACCATCATCCATTAGAAGAATGATCACGGAATAATGCAAAAAAAAAACATTTAATGCTCTATGTAGCCTATATCTTAAAGTATTAAAGGGCTAACTTGAAAGATGGTTTTAAAACTGAATCACCCTCATGATTATAGCTCTAGTGGCTATAATCCCCACATGGATTTTGGTATTTGCTCCTATCTTGTAGCTCCAGTGGCGCAATCGGTCAGCGCGCGGTACTTATAAGGCAGTACGCAGCAGAGTGATGCCGAGGTTGTGAGTTCGAGCCTCACCTGGAGCATGATTTTAGAAAGCCTGAGACATTATAGCAGCAAAAGATTTCAAATTCTTACTAGAAAGATTGTTTGAGCATTGCAAGGCTGTAAACAATTAGAATCATTCTCAGAAAGTAATGCAAAAGTCCTGAATATAACTGCATGGTCATCGTTCATTAAAAGAGAGTTGAAGGGCTAATGGATAGCCCAGCATTGCATTGGATAGGTATGTTCAATTGAGGTACATAATAGGTAGAGTGTGTGTTAATCATACGGCAAGAGAGGTTTACAGGTAGGGGCTTGTGCGATCAAGCTTAACAACAAAGCTTTAAAGCAGAACTTGGTAACTTTTTTAACTTAATAAAACTGTCTAGAAATCATTTGGATGGTTAAACAACCTGTTCTGGTGATATTGGTGACTTTCCCCGTTCCCCCCAGCGTTCCCAGGCAGAAAAACCAACCTTGCAACTTGGGGACTACCGTCCCGGCAAGATAGAAATTGGAAGTCTCGTGATAAGCGAGAACGAGAACGAGAACGAGAACGAGAACGAGCGCGAAACACGAATTGCTTTACGGCAATTCGACATAAACGTACGCATGTATGATGTATTACCCACCTCGGTAGACATAGCTCCACACGATACAGTTGGCTTTCTCCGATCATAACAAATGCACATGAGCAGCGGTAGAAAGGGGGTGGAGGCCGCCGCAAGTGAGTTTTTTACGACAGTGTTGTGAAAAATACGCCTACCACAGCTGTAGGGGGAGCTCGTGGGGAAAACATGCGACAACAAAAGGGAAAATCAGCGAAGAAGTGACTAGAGTTTGCTAGAGTTGCCGAGTTCTGCTTTAAATTGGACCATTTTGCTTCTGTTTACCCACATGATGTCTGATAATATGACTCTGTATCATAAGCTCCAGTGGCACAATCGGTTAGCGCGCGGTACTTATAAGGCAGTACGCAGCTGAGCAATGCCGAGGTTGTGAGTTCGAGCCTCACCTGGAGCATGGTTTTAGAAAGCAAAAGACGCTATGAAGTTAAAGATTCAATGTCTAACTTAAAAGATTGTCTGAACATCACATTGCCGTCATCCATTAGAAGAATGATCACGGAATAATGCAAAAAAACCAAACATTTAATGTTCTATGTATATCTTAAACTAGTAAAGTATTAAAGGGCTAACTTGAAAGATGGTTTTAAAACTGAATAACTGTCATGATTATAGCTCTAGTGGCTCTAATCCTCACATGGATTTTATTATGTTTCTGTCTTGAAGCTCCAGTGGCGCAATCGGTTAGCGCGCGGTACTTATAAGGCAGTACGCAGCTGAGCAATGCCGAGGTTGTGAGTTCGAGCCTCACCTGGAGCATGATTTTAGAAAGCAAGAGACGCTATAGAAGTTAAAGATTCAATGTGTAACTTGAAAGATTGTCTGAACATCACATTGCCGTCATCCATTAGAAGAATGATCATGGAATAATGCAAAAAAAACATTAAATGCTCTATGTAGCCTATATCCTAAAGTATTAAAGGGCTAACTTGAAAGATGGTTTTAAAACTGAATCACCCTCATGATTATAGCTCTAGTGGCTATAATCCCCACATGGATTTGGGTATTTTTTCTTCTTTTGTAGCTCCAGTGGCGCAATCGGTCAGCGCGCGGTACTTATAAGGCAGTACACAGCTGAGCAATGCCGAGGTTGTGAGTTCGAGCCTCACCTGGAGCATGATTTTAGAAAGCAAGAGACGCTATAGAAGTTAAAGATTCAATGTGTAACTTGAAAGATTGTCTGAACGTCACATTGCCGTCATCCATTAGAAGAATGATCATGGAATAATGCAAAAAAAACATTAAATGCTCTATGTAGCCTATATCCTAAAGTATTAAAGGGCTAACTTGAAAGATGGTTTTAAAACTGAATCACCCTCATGATTATAGCTCTAGTGGCTATAATCCCCACATGGATTTGGGTATTTTTTCTTCTTTTGTAGCTCCAGTGGCGCAATCGGTCAGCGCGCGGTACTTATAAGGCAGTACGCAGCTGAGCAATGCCGAGGTTGTGAGTTCGACCCTCACCTGGAGCATGATTTTAGAAAGCAAGAGACGCTATGAAGTTAAAGATTCAATGTCTAACTTAAAAGATTGTCTGAACATCACATTGCCGTCATCCATTAGAAGAATGATCACGGAATAATGCAAAAAAACCAAACATTTAATGTTCTATGTATATCTTAAACTAGTAAAGTATTAAAGGGCTAACTTGAAAGATGGTTTTAAAACTGAATAACCGTCATGATTGTAGCTCCAGTGGCTATAATCCTCACATGGATTTTATTATGATCCTGTCTTGAAGCTCCAGTGGCGCAATCGGTTAGCGCGCGGTACTTATAAGGCAGTACGCAGCTGAGCAATGCCGAGGTTGTGAGTTCGACCCTCACCTGGAGCATGGTTTTAGAAAGCAAGAGACGCTATGAAGTTAAAGATTCAATGTGTAACTTGAAAGATTGTCTGAACATCACATTACCATCATCCATTAGAACAATGATCACGGAATAATGCAAAAAAAAAAACATTTAATGCTCTATGTAGCCTATATCTTAAAGTATTAAAGGGCTAACTTGAAAGATGGTTTTAAAACTGAATCACCCTCATGATTATAGCTCTAGTGGCTATAATCCCCACATGGATTTTGGTATTTGCTCCTATCTTGTAGCTCCAGTGGCGCAATCGGTCAGCGCGCGGTACTTATAAGGCAGTACGCAGCAGAGCGATGCCGAGGTTGTGAGTTCGAGCCTCACCTGGAGCATGGTTTTAGAAAGCAAGAGACGCTATAGCAGCAAAAGATTTCAAATTCTTACTAGAAAGATTGTTTGAGCATTGCAAGGCTGTAAACAATTAGAATCATTCTCAGAAAGTAATGCAAAAGGCCTGAATATAACTGCATGGTCATCGTTCATTAAAAGAGAGTTCAAGGGCTAATGGACAGCCCAGCATTGCATTGGATAGGTAGGCTATGTTCAATTGAGGTACATAATAGGTAGAATGTGTGTTAATCATTCGGCAAGAGAGGCTTACAGGTAGGGGCTTGTACGATCAAGCTTAACAGCCAAGCTTTAAATTGGACCATTTTGCTTCTGCTTACCCACATGATGTCTGATACTATGACTCTGTATCAGAAGCTCCAGTGGCGCAATCGGTTAGCGCGCGGTACTTATAAGGCAGTACGCAGCTGAGCAATGCCGAGGTTGTGAGTTCGAGCCTCACCTGGAGCATGATTTTAGAAAGCAAGAGACGCTATAGAAGTTAAAGATTCAATGTGTAACTTGAAAGATTGTCTGAACATCACATTGCCGTCATCCATTAGAAGAATGATCATGGAATAATGCAAAAAAACCATTAAATGCTCTATGTAGCCTATATCCTAAACTAGTAAAGTATTAAAGGGCTAACTTGAAAGATGGTTTTAAAACTGAATCACCCTCATGATTATAGCTCTAGTGGCTATAATCCCCACATGGATTTGGGTATTTTTTCTTCTTTTGTAGCTCCAGTGGCGCAATCGGTCAGCGCGCGGTACTTATAAGGCAGTACGCAGCTGAGCAATGCCGAGGTTGTGAGTTCGACCCTCACCTGGAGCATGGTTTTAGAAAGCAAGAGACGCTATGAAGTTAAAGATTCAATGTGTAACTTGAAAGATTGTCTGAACATCACATTACCATCATCCATTAGAACAATGATCACGGAATAATGCAAAAAAAACATTAAATGCTCTATGTAGCCTATATCCTAAAGTATTAAAGGGCTAACTTGAAAGATGGTTTTAAAACTGAATCACCCTCATGATTATAGCTCTAGTGGCTATAATCCCCACATGGATTTGGGTATTTTTTCTTCTTTTGTAGCTCCAGTGGCGCAATCGGTCAGCGCGCGGTACTTATAAGGCAGTACGCAGCTGAGCAATGCCGAGGTTGTGAGTTCGAGCCTCACCTGGAGCATGATTTTAGAAAGCAAGAGACGCTATAGAAGTTAAAGATTCAATGTGTAACTTGAAAGATTGTCTGAACATCACATTGCCGTCATCCATTAGAAGAATGATCATGGAATAATGCAAAAAAAACATTAAATGCTCTATGTAGCCTATATCCTAAAGTATTAAAGGGCTAACTTGAAAGATGGTTTTAAAACTGAATCACCCTCATGATTATAGCTCTAGTGGCTATAATCCCCACATGGATTTGGGTATTTTTTCTTCTTTTGTAGCTCCAGTGGCGCAATCGGTCAGCGCGCGGTACTTATAAGGCAGTACGCAGCAGAGCGATGCCGAGGTTGTGAGTTCGAGCCTCACCTGGAGCATGATTTTAGAAAGCCTGAGACATTATAGCAGCAAAAGATTTCAAATTCTTACTAGAAAGATTGTTTGAGCATTGCAAGGCTGTAAACAATTAGAATCATTCTCAGAAAGTAATGCAAAAGTCCTGAATATAACTGCATGGTCATCGTTCATTAAAAGAGAGTTCAAGGGCTAATGGATAGCCCAGCATTGCATTGGATAGGTATGTTCAATTGAGGTACATAATAGGTAGAGTGTGTGTTAATCATACGGCAAGAGAGGTTTACAGGTAGGGGCTTGTGCGATCAAGCTTAACAACAAAGCTTTAAAGCAGAACTTGGTAACTTTTTTAACTTAATAAAACTGTCTAGAAATCATTTGGATGGTTAAACAACCTGTTCTGGTGATATTGGTGACTTTCCCCGTTCCCCCCAGCGTTCCCAGGCAGAAAAACCAACCTTGCAACTTGGGGACTACCGTCCCGGCAAGATAGAAATTGGAAGTCTCGTGATAAGCGAGAACGAGAACGAGAACGAGAACGAGCGCGAAACACGAATTGCTTTACGGCAATTCGACATAAACGTACGCATGTATGATGTATTACCCACCTCGGTAGACATAGCTCCACACGATACAGTTGGCTTTCTCCGATCATAACAAATGCACATGAGCAGCGGTAGAAAGGGGGTGGAGGCCGCCGCAAGTGAGTTTTTTACGACAGTGTTGTGAAAAATACGCCCACCACAGCTGTAGGGGGAGCTCGTGGGGAAAACATGCGACAACAAAAGGGAAAATCAGCGAAGAAGTGACTAGAGTTTGCTAGAGTTACCGAGTTCTGCTTTAAATTGGACCATTTTGCTTCTGTTTACCCACATGATGTCTGATAATATGACTCTGTATCATAAGCTCCAGTGGCACAATCGGTTAGCGCGCGGTACTTATAAGGCAGTACGCAGCTGAGCAATGCCGAGGTTGTGAGTTCGAGCCTCACCTGGAGCATGGTTTTAGAAAGCAAAAGACGCTATGAATTTAAAGATTCAATGTCTAACTTAAAAGATTGTCTGAACATCACATTGCCATCATCCATTAGAAGAATGATCACGGAATAATGCAAAAAAAACCAAACATTTAATGTTCTATGTATATCTTAAACTAGTAAAGTATTAAAGGGCTAACTTGAAAGATGGTTTTAAAACTGAATAACTGTCATGATTGTAGCTCCAGTGGCTATAATCCTCACATGGATTTTATTATGTTTCTGTCTTGAAGCTCCAGTGGCGCAATCGGTTAGCGCGCGGTACTTATAAGGCAGTACACAGCTGAGCAATGCCGAGGTTGTGAGTTCGAGCCTCACCTGGAGCATGATTTTAGAAAGCAAGAGACGCTATAGAAGTTAAAGATTCAATGTGTAACGTGAAAGATTGTCTGAACATCACATTGCCGTCATCCATTAGAAGAATGATCATGGAATAATGCAAAAAAACCATTAAATGCTCTATGTAGCCTATATCCTAAAGTATTAAAGGGCTAACTTGAAAGATGGTTTTAAAACTGAATCACCCTCATGATTATAGCTCTAGTGGCTATAATCCCCACATGGATTTGGGTATTTTTTCTTCGTTTGTAGCTCCAGTGGCGCAATCGGTCAGCGCGCGGTACTTATAAGGCAGTACGCAGCTGAGCAATGCCGAGGTTGTGAGTTCGACCCTCACCTGGAGCATGGTTTTAGAAAGCAAGAGACGCTATGAAGTTAAAGATTCAATGTGTAACTTGAAAGATTGTCTGAACATCACATTACCATCATCCATTAGAAGAATGATCACGGAATAATGCAAAAAAAACCATTTAATGCTCTATGTAGCCTATATCTTAAAGTATTAAAGGGCTAACTTGAAAGATGGTTTTAAAACTGAATCACCCTCATGATTATAGCTCTAGTGGCTATAATCCCCACATGGATTTGGGTATTTGCTCCTATCTTGTAGCTCCAGTGGCGCAATCGGTCAGCGCGCGGTACTTATAAGGCAGTACGCAGCAGAGTGATGCCGAGGTTGTGAGTTCGAGCCTCACCTGGAGCATGATTTTAGAAAGCCTGAGACATTATAGCAGCAAAAGATTTCAAATTCTTACTAGAAAGATTGTTTGAGCATTGCAAGGCTGTAAACAATTAGAATCATTCTCAGAAAGTAATGCAAAAGTCCTGAATATAACTGCATGGTCATCGTTCATTAAAAGAGAGTTGAAGGGCTAATGGATAGCCCAGCATTGCATTGGATAGGTATGTTCAATTGAGGTACATAATAGGTAGAGTGTGTGTTAATCATACGGCAAGAGAGGTTTACAGGTAGGGGCTTGTGCGATCAAGCTTAACAACAAAGCTTTAAAGCAGAACTTGGTAACTTTTTTAACTTAATAAAACTGTCTAGAAATCATTTGGATGGTTAAACAACCTGTTCTGGTGATATTGGTGACTTTCCCCGTTCCCCCCAGCGTTCCCAGGCAGAAAAACCAACCTTGCAACTTGGGGACTACCGTCCCGGCAAGATAGAAATTGGAAGTCTCGTGATAAGCGAGAACGAGAACGAGAACGAGAACGAGAACGAGCGCGAAACACGAATTGCTTTACGGCAATTCGACATAAACGTACGCATGTATGATGTATTACCCACCTCGGTAGACATAGCTCCACACGATACAGTTGGCTTTCTCCGATCATAACAAATGCACATGAGCAGCGGTAGAAAGGGGGTGGAGGCCGCCGCAAGTGAGTTTTTTACGACAGTGTTGTGAAAAATACGCCCACCACAGCTGTAGGGGGAGCTCGTGGGGAAAACATGCGACAACAAAAGGGAAAATCAGCGAAGAAGTGACTAGAGTTTGCTAGAGTTGCCGAGTTCTGCTTTAAATTGGACCATTTTGCTTCTGTTTACCCACATGATGTCTGATAATATGACTCTGTATCATAAGCTCCAGTGGCACAATCGGTTAGCGCGCGGTACTTATAAGGCAGTACGCAGCTGAGCAATGCCGAGGTTGTGAGTTCGAGCCTCACCTGGAGCATGGTTTTAGAAAGCAAAAGACGCTATGAAGTTAAAGATTCAATGTCTAACTTAAAAGATTGTCTGAACATCACATTGCCGTCATCCATTAGAAGAATGATCACGGAATAATGCAAAAAAACCAAACATTTAATGTTCTATGTATATCTTAAACTAGTAAAGTATTAAAGGGCTAACTTGAAAGATGGTTTTAAAACTGAATAACTGTCATGATTATAGCTCTAGTGGCTCTAATCCTCACATGGATTTTATTATGTTTCTGTCTTGAAGCTCCAGTGGCGCAATCGGTTAGCGCGCGGTACTTATAAGGCAGTACGCAGCTGAGCAATGCCGAGGTTGTGAGTTCGAGCCTCACCTGGAGCATGATTTTAGAAAGCAAGAGACGCTATAGAAGTTAAAGATTCAATGTGTAACTTGAAAGATTGTCTGAACATCACATTGCCGTCATCCATTAGAAGAATGATCATGGAATAATGCAAAAAAAACATTAAATGCTCTATGTAGCCTATATCCTAAAGTATTAAAGGGCTAACTTGAAAGATGGTTTTAAAACTGAATCACCCTCATGATTATAGCTCTAGTGGCTATAATCCCCACATGGATTTGGGTATTTTTTCTTCTTTTGTAGCTCCAGTGGCGCAATCGGTCAGCGCGCGGTACTTATAAGGCAGTACACAGCTGAGCAATGCCGAGGTTGTGAGTTCGAGCCTCACCTGGAGCATGATTTTAGAAAGCAAGAGACGCTATAGAAGTTAAAGATTCAATGTGTAACGTGAAAGATTGTCTGAACATCACATTGCCGTCATCCATTAGAAGAATGATCATGGAATAATGCAAAAAAACCATTAAATGCTCTATGTAGCCTATATCCTAAAGTATTAAAGGGCTAACTTGAAAGATGGTTTTAAAACTGAATCACCCTCATGATTATAGCTCTAGTGGCTATAATCCCCACATGGATTTGGGTATTTTTTCTTCGTTTGTAGCTCCAGTGGCGCAATCGGTCAGCGCGCGGTACTTATAAGGCAGTACGCAGCTGAGCAATGCCGAGGTTGTGAGTTCGACCCTCACCTGGAGCATGATTTTAGAAATCAAGAGACGCTATGAAGTTAAAGATTCAATGTCTAACTTAAAAGATTGTGTGAACATCACATTGCCGTCATCCATTAGAAGAATGATCACGGAATAATGCAAAAAAACCAAACATTTAATGTTCTATGTATATCTTAAACTAGTAAAGTATTAAAGGGCTAACTTGAAAGATGGTTTTAAAACTGAATAACCGTCATGATTGTAGCTCCAGTGGCTATAATCCTCACATGGATTTTATTATGATCCTGTCTTGAAGCTCCAGTGGCGCAATCGGTTAGCGCGCGGTACTTATAAGGCAGTACGCAGCTGAGCAATGCCGAGGTTGTGAGTTCGACCCTCACCTGGAGCATGGTTTTAGAAAGCAAGAGACGCTATGAAGTTAAAGATTCAATGTGTAACTTGAAAGATTGTCTGAACATCACATTACCATCATCCATTAGAAGAATGATCACGGAATAATGCAAAAAAAAACATTTAATGCTCTATGTAGCCTATATCTTAAAGTATTAAAGGGCTAACTTGAAAGATGGTTTTAAAACTGAATCACCCTCATGATTATAGCTCTAGTGGCTATAATCCCCACATGGATTTGGGTATTTGCTCCTATCTTGTAGCTCCAGTGGCGCAATCGGTCAGCGCGCGGTACTTATAAGGCAGTACGCAGCAGAGTGATGCCGAGGTTGTGAGTTCGAGCCTCACCTGGAGCATGATTTTAGAAAGCCTGAGACATTATAGCAGCAAAAGATTTCAAATTCTTACTAGAAAGATTGTTTGAGCATTGCAAGGCTGTAAACAATTAGAATCATTCTCAGAAAGTAATGCAAAAGTCCTGAATATAACTGCATGGTCATCGTTCATTAAAAGAGAGTTGAAGGGCTAATGGATAGCCCAGCATTGCATTGGATAGGTATGTTCAATTGAGGTACATAATAGGTAGAGTGTGTGTTAATCATACGGCAAGAGAGGTTTACAGGTAGGGGCTTGTGCGATCAAGCTTAACAACAAAGCTTTAAAGCAGAACTTGGTAACTTTTTTAACTTAATAAAACTGTCTAGAAATCATTTGGATGGTTAAACAACCTGTTCTGGTGATATTGGTGACTTTCCCCGTTCCCCCCAGCGTTCCCAGGCAGAAAAACCAACCTTGCAACTTGGGGACTACCGTCCCGGCAAGATAGAAATTGGAAGTCTCGTGATAAGCGAGAACGAGAACGAGAACGAGAACGAGAACGAGCGCGAAACACGAATTGCTTTACGGCAATTCGACATAAACGTACGCATGTATGATGTATTACCCACCTCGGTAGACATAGCTCCACACGATACAGTTGGCTTTCTCCGATCATAACAAATGCACATGAGCAGCGGTAGAAAGGGGGTGGAGGCCGCCGCAAGTGAGTTTTTTACGACAGTGTTGTGAAAAATACGCCCACCACAGCTGTAGGGGGAGCTCGTGGGGAAAACATGCGACAACAAAAGGGAAAATCAGCGAAGAAGTGACTAGAGTTTGCTAGAGTTGCCGAGTTCTGCTTTAAATTGGACCATTTTGCTTCTGTTTACCCACATGATGTCTGATAATATGACTCTGTATCATAAGCTCCAGTGGCACAATCGGTTAGCGCGCGGTACTTATAAGGCAGTACGCAGCTGAGCAATGCCGAGGTTGTGAGTTCGAGCCTCACCTGGAGCATGGTTTTAGAAAGCAAAAGACGCTATGAAGTTAAAGATTCAATGTCTAACTTAAAAGATTGTCTGAACATCACATTGCCGTCATCCATTAGAAGAATGATCACGGAATAATGCAAAAAAACCAAACATTTAATGTTCTATGTATATCTTAAACTAGTAAAGTATTAAAGGGCTAACTTGAAAGATGGTTTTAAAACTGAATAACTGTCATGATTATAGCTCTAGTGGCTCTAATCCTCACATGGATTTTATTATGTTTCTGTCTTGAAGCTCCAGTGGCGCAATCGGTTAGCGCGCGGTACTTATAAGGCAGTACACAGCTGAGCAATGCCGAGGTTGTGAGTTCGAGCCTCACCTGGAGCATGATTTTAGAAAGCAAGAGACGCTATAGAAGTTAAAGATTCAATGTGTAACTTGAAAGATTGTCTGAACGTCACATTGCCGTCATCCATTAGAAGAATGATCATGGAATAATGCAAAAAAAACATTAAATGCTCTATGTAGCCTATATCCTAAAGTATTAAAGGGCTAACTTGAAAGATGGTTTTAAAACTGAATCACCCTCATGATTATAGCTCTAGTGGCTATAATCCCCACATGGATTTGGGTATTTTTTCTTCGTTTGTAGCTCCAGTGGCGCAATCGGTCAGCGCGCGGTACTTATAAGGCAGTACGCAGCTGAGCAATGCCGAGGTTGTGAGTTCGACCCTCACCTGGAGCATGATTTTAGAAAGCAAGAGACGCTATGAAGTTAAAGATTCAATGTCTAACTTAAAAGATTGTCTGAACATCACATTGCCGTCATCCATTAGAAGAATGATCACGGAATAATGCAAAAAAACCAAACATTTAATGTTCTATGTATATCTTAAACTAGTAAAGTATTAAAGGGCTAACTTGAAAGATGGTTTTAAAACTGAATAACCGTCATGATTGTAGCTCCAGTGGCTATAATCCTCACATGGATTTTATTATGATCCTGTCTTGAAGCTCCAGTGGCGCAATCGGTTAGCGCGCGGTACTTATAAGGCAGTACGCAGCTGAGCAATGCCGAGGTTGTGAGTTCGACCCTCACCTGGAGCATGGTTTTAGAAAGCAAGAGACGCTATGAAGTTAAAGATTCAATGTGTAACTTGAAAGATTGTCTGAACATCACATTACCATCATCCATTAGAAGAATGATCACGGAATAATGCAAAAAAAACCATTTAATGCTCTATGTAGCCTATATCTTAAAGTATTAAAGGGCTAACTTGAAAGATGGTTTTAAAACTGAATCACCCTCATGATTATAGCTCTAGTGGCTATAATCCCCACATGGATTTTGGTATTTGCTCCTATCTTGTAGCTCCAGTGGCGCAATCGGTCAGCGCGCGGTACTTATAAGGCAGTACGCAGCAGAGTGATGCCGAGGTTGTGAGTTCGAACCTCACCTGGAGCATGATTTTAGAAAGCCTGAGACATTATAGCAGCAAAAGATTTCAAATTCTTACTAGAAAGATTGTTTGAGCATTGCAAGGCTGTAAACAATAAGAATCATTCTCAGAAAGTAATGCAAAAGGCCTGAATATAACTGCATGGTCATCGTTCATTAAAAGAGAGTTCAAGGGCTAATGGATAGCCCAGCATTGCATTGGATAGGTATGTTCAATTGAGGTACATAATAGGTAGAGTGTGTGTTAATCATACGGCAAGAGAGGTTTACAGGTAGGGGCTTGTGCGATCAAGCTTAACAACAAAGCTTTAAAGCAGAACTTGGTAACTTTTTTAACTTAATAAAACTGTCTAGAAATCATTTGGATGGTTAAACAACCTGTTCTGGTGATATTGGTGACTTTCCCCGTTCCCCCCAGCGTTCCCAGGCAGAAAAACCAACCTTGCAACTTGGGGACTACCGTCCCGGCAAGATAGAAATTGGAAGTCTCGTGATAAGCGAGAACGAGAACGAGAACGAGAACGAGAACGAGAACGAGAACGAGCGCGAAACACGAATTGCTTTACGGCAATTCGACATAAACGTACGCATGTATGATGTATTACCCACCTCGGTAGACATAGCTCCACACGATACAGTTGGCTTTCTCCGATCATAACAAATGCACATGAGCAGCGGTAGAAAGGGGGTGGAGGCCACCGCAAGTGAGTTTTTTACGACAGTGTTGTGAAAAATACGCCCACCACAGCTGTAGGGGGAGCTCGTGGGGAAAACATGCGACAACAAAAGGGAAAATCAGCGAAGAAGTGACTAGAGTTTGCTAGAGTTGCCGAGTTCTGCTTTAAATTGGACCATTTTGCTTCTGTTTACCCACATGATGTCTGATAATATGACTCTGTATCATAAGCTCCAGTGGCACAATCGGTTAGCGCGCGGTACTTGTAAGGCAGTACGCAGCTGAGCAATGCCGAGATTGTGAGTTCGAGCCTTACCTGGAGCATGGTTTTAGAAAGCAAAAGACGCTATGAATTTAAAGATTCAATGTCTAACTTAAAAGATTGTCTGAACATCACATTGCCGTCATCCATTAGAAGAATGATCACGGAATAATGCAAAAAAACCAAACATTTAATGTTCTATGTATATCTTAAACTAGTAAAGTATTAAAGGGCTAACTTGAAAGATGGTTTTAAAACTGAATAACCGTCATGATTGTAGCTCCAGTGGCTATAATCCTCACATGGATTTTATTATGACCCTGTCTTGAAGCTCCAGTGGCGCAATCGGTCAGCGCGCGGTACTTATAAGGCAGTACGCAGCTGAGCAATGCCGAGGTTGTGAGTTCGACCCTCACCTGGAGCATGGTTTTAGAAAGCAAGAGACGCTATGAAGTTAAAGATTCAATGTCTAACTTAAAAGATTGTCTGAACATCACATTGCCGTCATCCATTAGAAGAATGATCATGGAATAATGCAAAAAAAACATTAAATGCTCTATGTAGCCTATATCCTAAAGTATTAAAGGGCTAACTTGAAAGATGGTTTTAAAACTGAATCACCCTCATGATTATAGCTCTAGTGGCTATAATCCCCACATGGATTTGGGTATTTTTTCTTCTTTTGTAGCTCCAGTGGCGCAATCGGTCAGCGCGCGGTACTTATAAGGCAGTACGCAGCTGAGCAATGCCGAGGTTGTGAGTTCGAGCCTCACCTGGAGCATGATTTTAGAAAGCAAGAGACGCTATAGAAGTTAAAGATTCAATGTGTAACTTGAAAGATTGTCTGAACATCACATTGCCGTCATCCATTAGAAGAATGATCATGGAATAATGCAAAAAACCATTAAATGCTCTATGTAGCCTATATCCTAAACTAGTAAAGTATTAAAGGGCTAACTTGAAAGATGGTTTTAAAACTGAATCACCCTCATGATTATAGCTCTAGTGGCTATAATCCCCACATGGATTTGGGTATTTTTTCTTCTTTTGTAGCTCCAGTGGCGCAATCGGTCAGCGTGCGGTACTTATAAGGTAGTACGCAGCTGAGCAATGCCGAGGTTGTGAGTTCGACCCTCACCTGGAGCATGATTTTAGAAAGCAAGAGACGCTATGAAGTTAACGATTCAATGTCTAACTTAAAAGATTGTCTGAACATCACATTGCCGTCATCCATTAGAAGAATGATCACGGAATAATGCAAAAAAACCAAACATTTAATGTTCTATGTATATCTTAAACTAGTAAAGTATTAAAGGGCTAACTTGAAAGATGGTTTTAAAACTGAATAACCGTCATGATTGTAGCTCCAGTGGCTATAATCCTCACATGGATTTTATTATGATCCTGTCTTGAAGCTCCAGTGGCGCAATCGGTTAGCGCGCGGTACTTATAAGGCAGTACGCAGCTGAGCAATGCCGAGGTTGTGAGTTCGACCCTCACCTGGAGCATGGTTTTAGAAAGCAAGAGACGCTATAGAAGTTAAAGATTCAATGTGTAACTTGAAAGATTGTCTGAACATCACATTACCATCATCCATTAGAAGAATGATCACGGAATAATGCAAAAAAACCCATTTAATGCTCTATGTAGCCTATATCTTAAAGTATTAAAGGGCTAACTTGAAAGATGGTTTTAAAACTGAATCACCCTCATGATTATAGCTCTAGTGGCTATAATCCCCACATGGATTTTGGTATTTGCTCCTATCTCGTAGCTCCAGTGGCGCAATCGGTCAGCGCGCGGTACTTATAAGGCAGTACGCAGCAGAGTGATGCCGAGGTTGTGAGTTCGAACCTCACCTGGAGCATGATTTTAGAAAGCCTGAGACATTATAGCAGCAAAAGATTTCAAATTCTTACTAGAAAGATTGTTTGAGCATTGCAAGGCTGTAAACAATTAGAATCATTCTCAGAAAGTAATGCAAAAGGCCTGAATATAACTGCATGGTCATCGTTCATTAAAAGAGAGTTCAAGGGCTAATGGATAGCCCAGCATTGCATTGGATAGGTATGTTCAATTGAGGTACATAATAGGTAGAGTGTGTGTTAATCATACGGCAAGAGAGGTTTACAGGTAGGGGCTTGTGCGATCAAGCTTAACAACAAAGCTTTAAAGCAGAACTTGGTAACTTTTTTAACTTAATAAAACTGTCTAGAAATCATTTGGATGGTTAAACAACCTGTTCTGGTGATATTGGTGACTTTCCCCGTTCCCCCCAGCGTTCCCAGGCAGAAAAACCAACCTTGCAACTTGGGGACTACCGTCCCGGCAAGATAGAAATTGGAAGTCTCGTGATAAGCGAGAACGAGAACGAGAACGAGAACGAGAACGAGAACGAGAACGAGCGCGAAACACGAATTGCTTTACGGCAATTCGACATAAACGTACGCATGTATGATGTATTACCCACCTCGGTAGACATAGCTCCACACGATACAGTTGGCTTTCTCCGATCATAACAAATGCACATGAGCAGCGGTAGAAAGGGGGTGGAGGCCACCGCAAGTGAGTTTTTTACGACAGTGTTGTGAAAAATACGCCCACCACAGCTGTAGGGGGAGCTCGTGGGGAAAACATGCGACAACAAAAGGGAAAATCAGCGAAGAAGTGACTAGAGTTTGCTAGAGTTGCCGAGTTCTGCTTTAAATTGGACCATTTTGCTTCTGTTTACCCACATGATGTCTGATAATATGACTCTGTATCATAAGCTCCAGTGGCACAATCGGTTAGCGCGCGGTACTTATAAGGCAGTACGCAGCTGAGCAATGCCGAGATTGTGAGTTCGAGCCTTACCTGGAGCATGGTTTTAGAAAGCAAAAGACGCTATGAATTTAAAGATTCAATGTCTAACTTAAAAGATTGTCTGAACATCACATTGCCGTCATCCATTAGAAGAATGATCACGGAATAATGCAAAAAAACCAAACATTTAATGTTCTATGTATATCTTAAACTAGTAAAGTATTAAAGGGCTAACTTGAAAGATGGTTTTAAAACTGAATAACCGTCATGATTGTAGCTCCAGTGGCTATAATCCTCACATGGATTTTATTATGACCCTGTCTTGAAGCTCCAGTGGCGCAATCGGTCAGCGCGCGGTACTTATAAGGCAGTACGCAGCTGAGCAATGCCGAGGTTGTGAGTTCGACCCTCACCTGGAGCATGGTTTTAGAAAGCAAGAGACGCTATGAAGTTAAAGATTCAATGTCTAACTTAAAAGATTGTCTGAACATCACATTGCCGTCATCCATTAGAAGAATGATCATGGAATAATGCAAAAAAAACATTAAATGCTCTATGTAGCCTATATCCTAAAGTATTAAAGGGCTAACTTGAAAGATGGTTTTAAAACTGAATCACCCTCATGATTATAGCTCTAGTGGCTATAATCCCCACATGGATTTGGGTATTTTTTCTTCTTTTGTAGCTCCAGTGGCGCAATCGGTCAGCGCGCGGTACTTATAAGGCAGTACGCAGCTGAGCAATGCCGAGGTTGTGAGTTCGAGCCTCACCTGGAGCATGATTTTAGAAAGCAAGAGACGCTATAGAAGTTAAAGATTCAATGTGTAACTTGAAAGATTGTCTGAACATCACATTGCCGTCATCCATTAGAAGAATGATCATGGAATAATGCAAAAAACCATTAAATGCTCTATGTAGCCTATATCCTAAACTAGTAAAGTATTAAAGGGCTAACTTGAAAGATGGTTTTAAAACTGAATCACCCTCATGATTATAGCTCTAGTGGCTATAATCCCCACATGGATTTGGGTATTTTTTCTTCTTTTGTAGCTCCAGTGGCGCAATCGGTCAGCGCGCGGTACTTATAAGGTAGTACGCAGCTGAGCAATGCCGAGGTTGTGAGTTCGACCCTCACCTGGAGCATGATTTTAGAAAGCAAGAGACGCTATGAAGTTAAAGATTCAATGTCTAACTTAAAAGATTGTCTGAACATCACATTGCCGTCATCCATTAGAAGAATGATCACGGAATAATGCAAAAAAACCAAACATTTAATGTTCTATGTATATCTTAAACTAGTAAAGTATTAAAGGGCTAACTTGAAAGATGGTTTTAAAACTGAATAACCGTCATGATTGTAGCTCCAGTGGCTATAATCCTCACATGGATTTTATTATGATCCTGTCTTGAAGCTCCAGTGGCGCAATCGGTTAGCGCGCGGTACTTATAAGGCAGTACGCAGCTGAGCAATGCCGAGGTTGTGAGTTCGACCCTCACCTGGAGCATGGTTTTAGAAAGCAAGAGACGTTATGAAGTTAAAGATTCAATGTGTAACTTGAAAGATTGTCTGAACATCACATTACCATCATCCATTAGAAGAATGATCACGGAATAATGCAAAAAAACCCATTTAATGCTCTATGTAGCCTATATCTTAAAGTATTAAAGGGCTAACTTGAAAGATGGTTTTAAAACTGAATCACCCTCATGATTATAGCTCTAGTGGCTATAATCCCCACATGGATTTTGGTATTTGCTCCTATCTCGTAGCTCCAGTGGCGCAATCGGTCAGCGCGCGGTACTTATAAGGCAGTACGCAGCAGAGTGATGCCGAGGTTGTGAGTTCGAACCTCACCTGGAGCATGATTTTAGAAAGCCTGAGACATTATAGCAGCAAAAGATTTCAAATTCTTACTAGAAAGATTGTTTGAGCATTGCAAGGCTGTAAACAATTAGAATCATTCTCAGAAAGTAATGCAAAAGGCCTGAATATAACTGCATGGTCATCGTTCATTAAAAGAGAGTTCAAGGGCTAATGGATAGCCCAGCATTGCATTGGATAGGTATGTTCAATTGAGGTACATAATAGGTAGAGTGTGTGTTAATCATACGGCAAGAGAGGTTTACAGGTAGGGGCTTGTGCGATCAAGCTTAACAACAAAGCTTTAAAGCAGAACTTGGTAACTTTTTTAACTTAATAAAACTGTCTAGAAATCATTTGGATGGTTAAACAACCTGTTCTGGTGATATTGGTGACTTTCCCCGTTCCCCCCAGCGTTCCCAGGCAGAAAAACCAACCTTGCAACTTGGGGACTACCGTCCCGGCAAGATAGAAATTGGAAGTCTCGTGATAAGCGAGAACGAGAACGAGAACGAGAACGAGAACGAGCGCGAAACACGAATTGCTTTACGGCAATTCGACATAAACGTACGCATGTATGATGTATTACCCACCTCGGTAGACATAGCTCCACACGATACAGTTGGCTTTCTCCGATCATAACAAATGCACATGAGCAGCGGTAGAAAGGGGGTGGAGGCCACCGCAAGTGAGTTTTTTACGACAGTGTTGTGAAAAATACGCCCACCACAGCTGTAGGGGGAGCTCGTGGGGAAAACATGCGACAACAAAAGGGAAAATCAGCGAAGAAGTGACTAGAGTTTGCTAGAGTTGCCGAGTTCTGCTTTAAATTGGACCATTTTGCTTCTGTTTACCCACATGATGTCTGATAATATGACTCTGTATCATAAGCTCCAGTGGCACAATCGGTTAGCGCGCGGTACTTATAAGGCAGTACGCAGCTGAGCAATGCCGAGGTTGTGAGTTCGACCCTCACCTGGAGCATGGTTTTAGAAAGCAAGAGACGCTATGAAGTTAAAGATTCAATGTCTAACTTAAAAGATTGTCTGAACATCACATTGCCGTCATCCATTAGAAGAATGATCATGGAATAATGCAAAAAAACCATTAAATGCTCTATATAGCCTATATCCTAAAGTATTAAAGGGCTAACTTGAAAGATGGTTTTAAAACTGAATCACCCTCATGATTATAGCTCTAGTGGCTATAATCCCCACATGGATTTGGGTATTTTTTCTTCTTTTGTAGCTCCAGTGGCGCAATCGGTCAGCGCGCGGTACTTATAAGGCAGTACGCAGCTGAGCAATGCCGAGGTTGTGAGTTCGACCCTCACCTGGAGCATGATTTTAGAAAGCAAGAGACGCTATGAAGTTAAAGATTCAATGTCTAACTTAAAAGATTGTCTGAACATCACATTGCCGTCATCCATTAGAAGAATGATCACGGAATAATGCAAAAAAACCAAACATTTAATGTTCTATGTATATCTTAAACTAGTAAAGTATTAAAGGGCTAACTTGAAAGATGGTTTTAAAACTGAATAACCGTCATGATTGTAGCTCCAGTGGCTATAATCCTCACATGGATTTTATTATGATCCTGTCTTGAAGCTCCAGTGGCGCAATCGGTTAGCGCGCGGTACTTATAAGGCAGTACGCAGCTGAGCAATGCCGAGGTTGTGAGTTCGACCTTCACCTGGAGTATGGTTTTAGAAAGCAAGAGACGCTATGAAGTTAAAGATTCAATGTCTAACTTAAAAGATTGTCTGAACATCACATTGCTGTCATCCATTAGAAGAATGATCACGGAATAATGCAAAAAAACCAAACATTTAATGTTCTATGTATATCTTAAACTAGTAAAGTATTAAAGGGCTAACTTGAAAGATGGTTTTAAAACTGAATAACCGTCATGATTGTAGCTCCAGTGGCTATAATCCTCACATGGATTTTATTATGATCCTGTCTTGAAGCTCCAGTGGCACAATCGGTTAGCGCGCGGTACTTATAAGGCAGTACGCAGCTGAGCAATGCCGAGATTGTGAGTTCGACCCTCACCTGGAGCATGATTTTAGAAAGCAAGAGACGCTATGAAGTTAAAGATTCAATGTGTAACTTGAAAGATTGTCTGAACATCACATTACCATCATCCATTAGAACAATGATCACGGAATAATGCAAAAAAAACCATTTAATGCTCTATGTAGCCTATATCTTAAAGTATTAAAGGGCTAACTTGAAAGATGGTTTTAAAACTGAATCACCCTCATGATTATAGCTCTAGTGGCTATAATCCCCACATGGATTTTGGTATTTCCTTCTATCTTGTAGCTCCAGTGGCGCAATCGGTCAGCGCGCGGTACTTATAAGGCAGTATGCAGCAGAGCGATGCCGAGGTTGTGAGTTCGAGCCTCACCCTGGAGCATGATTTTAGAAAGCCTGAGACATTATAGCAGCAAAAGATTTCAAATTCTTACTAGAAAGATTGTTTGAGCATTGCAAGGCTGTAAACAATTAGAATCATTCTCAGAAAGTAATGCAAAAGGCCTGAATATAACTGCATGGTCATCGTTCATTAAAAGAGAGTTCAAGGGCTAATGGACAGCCCAGCATTGTATTGGATAGGTAGGCTATGTTCAATTGAGGTACATAATAGGTAGAATGTGTGTTAATCATTCGGCAAGAGAGGCTTACAGGTAGGGGCTTGTGCGATCAAGCTTAACAGCCAAGCTTTAAATTGGACCATTTTGCTTCTGCTTACCCACATGATGTCTGATACTATGACTCTGTATCAGAAGCTCCAGTGGCGCAATCGGTTAGCGCGCGGTACTTATAAGGCAGTACGCAGCTGAGCAATGCCGAGGTTGTGAGTTCGAGCCTCACCTGGAGCATGGTTTTAGAAAGCAAGAGACGCTATAGAAGTTAAAGATTCAATGTGTAACTTGAAAGATTGTCTGAACATCACATTGCCGTCATCCATTAGAAGAATGATCATGGAATAATGCTAAAAAAAACATTTAATGCTCTATGTAGCCTATATCTTAAAGTATTAAAGGGCTAACTTGAAAGATGGTTTTAAAACTGAATCACCCTCATGATTATAGCTCTAGTGGCTATAATCCCCACATGGATTTTGGTATTTGCTGCTCTTTTGTAGCTCCAGTGGCGCAATCGGTCAGCGCGCGGTACTTATAAGGCAGTACGCAGCAGAGCGATGCCGAGGTTGTAAGTTCAAACCTCACCTGGAGCATGATTTTAGAAAGCCTGAGACATTATAGCAGCAAAAGATTTCAAATTCTTACTAGAAAGATTGTTTGAGCATTGCAAGGCTGTAAACAATTAGAATCATTCTCAGAAAGTAATGCAAAAGGCCTGAATATAACTGCATGGTCATCGTTCATTAAAAGAGAGTTCAAGGGCTAATGGATAGCCCAGCATTGCATTGGATAGGTATGTTCAATTGAGGTACATAATAGGTAGAGTGTGTGTTAATCATTCGGCAAGAGAGGTTTACAGGTAGGGGCTTGTGCGATCAAGCTTAACAACAAAGCTTTAAAGCAGAACTTGGTAACTTTTTTAACTTAATAAAACTGTCTAGAAATCATTTGGATGGTTAAACAACCTGTTCTGGTGATATTGGTGACTTTCCCCGTTCCCCCCAGCGTTCCCAGGCAGAAAAACCAACCTTGCAACTTGGGGACTACCGTCCCGGCAAGATAGAAATTGGAAGTCTCGTGATAAGCGAGAACGAGAACGAGAACGAGAACGAGAACGAGCGCGAAACACGAATTGCTTTACGGCAATTCGACATAAACGTACGCATGTATGATGTATTACCCACCTCGGTAGACATAGCTCCACACGATACAGTTGGCTTTCTCCGATCATAACAAATGCACATGAGCAGCGGTAGAAAGGGGGTGGAGGCCGCCGCAAGTGAGTTTTTTACGACAGTGTTGTGAAAAATACGCCCACCACAGCTGTAGGGGGAGCTCGTGGGGAAAACATGCGACAACAAAAGGGAAAATCAGCGAAGAAGTGACTAGAGTTTGCTAGAGTTGCCGAGTTCTGCTTTAAATTGGACCATTTTGCTTCTGTTTACCCACATGATGTCTGATAATATGACTCTGTATCATAAGCTCCAGTGGCACAATCGGTTAGCGCGCGGTACTTATAAGGCAGTACGCAGCTGAGCAATGCCGAGGTTGTGAGTTCGACCCTCACCTGGAGCATGGTTTTAGAAAGCAAGAGACGCTATGAAGTTAAAGATTCAATGTCTAACTTAAAAGATTGTCTGAACATCACATTGCCGTCATCCATTAGAAGAATGATCATGGAATAATGCAAAAAAACCATTAAATGCTCTATATAGCCTATATCCTAAAGTATTAAAGGGCTAACTTGAAAGATGGTTTTAAAACTGAATAACCGTCATGATTGTAGCTCCAGTGGCTATAATCCTCACATGGATTTTATTATGATCCTGTCTTGAAGCTCCAGTGGCACAATCGGTTAGCGCGCGGTACTTATAAGGCAGTACGCAGCTGAGCAATGCCGAGATTGTGAGTTCGACCCTCACCTGGAGCATGATTTTAGAAAGCAAGAGACGCTATGAAGTTAAAGATTCAATGTGTAACTTGAAAGATTGTCTGAACATCACATTACCATCATCCATTAGAACAATGATCACGGAATAATGCAAAAAAAACCATTTAATGCTCTATGTAGCCTATATCTTAAAGTATTAAAGGGCTAACTTGAAAGATGGTTTTAAAACTGAATCACCCTCATGATTATAGCTCTAGTGGCTATAATCCCCACATGGATTTTGGTATTTCCTTCTATCTTGTAGCTCCAGTGGCGCAATCGGTCAGCGCGCGGTACTTATAAGGCAGTATGCAGCAGAGCGATGCCGAGGTTGTGAGTTCGAGCCTCACCCTGGAGCATGATTTTAGAAAGCCTGAGACATTATAGCAGCAAAAGATTTCAAATTCTTACTAGAAAGATTGTTTGAGCATTGCAAGGCTGTAAACAATTAGAATCATTCTCAGAAAGTAATGCAAAAGGCCTGAATATAACTGCATGGTCATCGTTCATTAAAAGAGAGTTCAAGGGCTAATGGACAGCCCAGCATTGTATTGGATAGGTAGGCTATGTTCAATTGAGGTACATAATAGGTAGAATGTGTGTTAATCATTCGGCAAGAGAGGCTTACAGGTAGGGGCTTGTGCGATCAAGCTTAACAGCCAAGCTTTAAATTGGACCATTTTGCTTCTGCTTACCCACATGATGTCTGATACTATGACTCTGTATCAGAAGCTCCAGTGGCGCAATCGGTTAGCGCGCGGTACTTATAAGGCAGTACGCAGCTGAGCAATGCCGAGGTTGTGAGTTCGAGCCTCACCTGGAGCATGGTTTTAGAAAGCAAGAGACGCTATAGAAGTTAAAGATTCAATGTGTAACTTGAAAGATTGTCTGAACATCACATTGCCGTCATCCATTAGAAGAATGATCATGGAATAATGCTAAAAAAAACATTTAATGCTCTATGTAGCCTATATCTTAAAGTATTAAAGGGCTAACTTGAAAGATGGTTTTAAAACTGAATCACCCTCATGATTATAGCTCTAGTGGCTATAATCCCCACATGGATTTTGGTATTTGCTGCTCTTTTGTAGCTCCAGTGGCGCAATCGGTCAGCGCGCGGTACTTATAAGGCAGTACGCAGCAGAGCGATGCCGAGGTTGTAAGTTCAAACCTCACCTGGAGCATGATTTTAGAAAGCCTGAGACATTATAGCAGCAAAAGATTTCAAATTCTTACTAGAAAGATTGTTTGAGCATTGCAAGGCTGTAAACAATTAGAATCATTCTCAGAAAGTAATGCAAAAGGCCTGAATATAACTGCATGGTCATCGTTCATTAAAAGAGAGTTCAAGGGCTAATGGATAGCCCAGCATTGCATTGGATAGGTATGTTCAATTGAGGTACATAATAGGTAGAGTGTGTGTTAATCATTCGGCAAGAGAGGTTTACAGGTAGGGGCTTGTGCGATCAAGCTTAACAACAAAGCTTTAAAGCAGAACTTGGTAACTTTTTTAACTTAATAAAACTGTCTAGAAATCATTTGGATGGTTAAACAACCTGTTCTGGTGATATTGGTGACTTTCCCCGTTCCCCCCAGCGTTCCCAGGCAGAAAAACCAACCTTGCAACTTGGGGACTACCGTCCCGGCAAGATAGAAATTGGAAGTCTCGTGATAAGCGAGAACGAGAACGAGAACGAGAACGAGAACGAGCGCGAAACACGAATTGCTTTACGGCAATTCGACATAAACGTACGCATGTATGATGTATTACCCACCTCGGTAGACATAGCTCCACACGATACAGTTGGCTTTCTCCGATCATAACAAATGCACATGAGCAGCGGTAGAAAGGGGGTGGAGGCCGCCGCAAGTGAGTTTTTTACGACAGTGTTGTGAAAAATACGCCCACCACAGCTGTAGGGGGAGCTCGTGGGGAAAACATGCGACAACAAAAGGGAAAATCAGCGAAGAAGTGACTAGAGTTTGCTAGAGTTGCCGAGTTCTGCTTTAAATTGGACCATTTTGCTTCTGTTTACCCACATGATGTCTGATAATATGACTCTGTATCATAAGCTCCAGTGGCACAATCGGTTAGCGCGCGGTACTTATAAGGCAGTACGCAGCTGAGCAATGCCGAGGTTGTGAGTTCGACCCTCACCTGGAGCATGGTTTTAGAAAGCAAGAGACGCTATGAAGTTAAAGATTCAATGTCTAACTTAAAAGATTGTCTGAACATCACATTGCCGTCATCCATTAGAAGAATGATCATGGAATAATGCAAAAAAACCATTAAATGCTCTATATAGCCTATATCCTAAAGTATTAAAGGGCTAACTTGAAAGATGGTTTTAAAACTGAATCACCCTCATGATTATAGCTCTAGTGGCTATAATCCCCACATGGATTTGGGTATTTTTTCTTCGTTTGTAGCTCCAGTGGCGCAATCGGTCAGCGCGCGGTACTTATAAGGCAGTACGCAGCTGAGCAATGCCGAGGTTGTGAGTTCGACCCTCACCTGGAGTATGGTTTTAGAAAGCAAGAGACGCTATGAAGTTAAAGATTCAATGTCTAACTTAAAAGATTGTCTGAACATCACATTGCCGTCATCCATTAGAAGAATGATCACGGAATAATGCAAAAAAACCAAACATTTAATGTTCTATGTATATCTTAAACTAGTAAAGTATTAAAGGGCTAACTTGAAAGATGGTTTTAAAACTGAATAACCGTCATGATTGTAGCTCCAGTGGCTATAATCCTCACATGGATTTTATTATGATCCTGTCTTGAAGCTCCAGTGGCACAATCGGTTAGCGCGCGGTACTTATAAGGCAGTACGCAGCTGAGCAATGCCGAGATTGTGAGTTCGACCCTCACCTGGAGCATGATTTTAGAAAGCAAGAGACGCTATGAAGTTAAAGATTCAATGTGTAATGCTGGGTACACACCAAAAGATTTTTTACATTTTATAAGATTTTCAAAATGTGATAGACCACAAACATGAGGACAAAAAATCCTAGATTCAAGCATTTTGCTCCTATAGTGTGTGGTGTGCCATGATGTGACAAAGACAGCACACCACACACAAACAGATTTTCAACCAGATTCTCGACTGTGAACACAGGAAATCTCGCAAAACCTCGCGAGACTTCAGAATAAGCATGTCGGATGATATGCATGAAGAAATTATGATGATAGTGTTTGGAATGATTTTCACAGAAAATTCACATTAAAAAAAAACAACAAAAAAAACATTGTACCCACCATTATATATAACCTTTTATACAGAAATATATTCATTCTTTATTGTCTTTATTTATTCTTTATTGTATTTATTGTCTCTTTAGAAAAAGTTAGCCTATTTAATCCCTCACTGAACCCTTATAACACTCAGCTTCCTGCATGTGTGCGTGTGTGAGAATGACCGTCTTCCATCATCTCACTTTCTGATTGGATATTGTTTCGTTTCACGTGATAATCTCCAGAACGTGCGCGCGTTTGTCCTCGGGGTTCCCCCCACACATCAGGATTTCTGATCGTAAATATTAAACATGTTGAATATTTACGATTCGCGATCGGGGCGGCTCCGACGTTCTTCCGAGCAGGTTCGGACACTCTTAACACACCTCACACCAAGGGAAAATCTGATAAGATAATCTGTTGAACCATCAAGATAATCGGGACATAGCTAGGATTGTCGGAAGGGGGGAAATCGGCCCAAAATCAGCCCGATTATCTTTTGGTGTGTACCCAGCATAACTTGAAAGATTGTCTGAACATCACATTACCATCATCCATTAGAACAATGATCACGGAATAATGCAAAAAAAACCATTTAATGCTCTATGTAGCCTATATCTTAAAGTATTAAAGGGCTAACTTGAAAGATGGTTTTAAAACTGAATCACCCTCATGATTATAGCTCTAGTGGCTATAATCCCCACATGGATTTTGGTATTTGCTTCTATCTTGTAGCTCCAGTGGCGCAATCGGTCAGCGCGCGGTACTTATAAGGCAGTATGCAGCAGAGCGATGCCGAGGTTGTGAGTTCGAGCCTCACCCTGGAGCATGATTTTAGAAAGCCTGAGACATTATAGCAGCAAAAGATTTCAAATTCTTACTAGAAAGATTGTTTGAGCATTGCAAGGCTGTAAACAATTAGAATCATTCTCAGAAAGTAATGCAAAAGGCCTGAATATAACTGCATGGTCATCGTTCATTAAAAGAGAGTTCAAGGGCTAATGGACAGCCCAGCATTGTATTGGATAGGTAGGCTATGTTCAATTGAGGTACATAATAGGTAGAATGTGTGTTAATCATTCGGCAAGAGAGGCTTACAGGTAGGGGCTTGTGCGATCAAGCTTAACAGCCAAGCTTTAAATTGGACCATTTTGCTTCTGCTTACCCACATGATGTCTGATACTATGACTCTGTATCAGAAGCTCCAGTGGCGCAATCGGTTAGCGCGCGGTACTTATAAGGCAGTACGCAGCTGAGCAATGCTGAGGTTGTGAGTTCGAGCCTCACCTGGAGCATGGTTTTAGAAAGCAAGAGACGCTATAGAAGTTAAAGATTCAATGTGTAACTTGAAAGATTGTCTGAACATCACATTGCCGTCATCCATTAGAAGAATGATCATGGAATAATGCTAAAAAAAACATTTAATGCTCTATGTAGCCTATATCTTAAAGTATTAAAGGGCTAACTTGAAAGATGGTTTTAAAACTGAATCACCCTCATGATTATAGCTCTAGTGGCTATAATCCCCACATGGATTTTGGTATTTGCTGCTCTTTTGTAGCTCCAGTGGCGCAATCGGTCAGCGCGCGGTACTTATAAGGCAGTACGCAGCAGAGCGATGCCGAGGTTGTAAGTTCGAACCTCACCTGGAGCATGATTTTAGAAAGCCTGAGACATTATAGCAGCAAAAGATTTCAAATTCTTACTAGAAAGATTGTTTGAGCATTGCAAGGCTGTAAACAATTAGAATCATTCTCAGAAAGTAATGCAAAAGGCCTGAATATAACTGCATGGTCATCGTTCATTAAAAGAGAGTTCAAGGGCTAATGGATAGCCCAGCATTGCATTGGATAGGTATGTTCAATTGAGGTACATAATAGGTAGAGTGTGTGTTAATCATTCGGCAAGAGAGGTTTACAGGTAGGGGCTTGTGCGATCAAGCTTAACAACAAAGCTTTAAAGCAGAACTTGGTAACTTTTTTAACTTAATAAAACTGTCTAGAAATCATTTGGATGGTTAAACAACCTGTTCTGGTGATATTGGTGACTTTCCCCGTTCCCCCCAGCGTTCCCAGGCAGAAAAACCAACCTTGCAACTTGGGGACTACCGTCCCGGCAAGATAGAAATTGGAAGTCTCGTGATAAGCGAGAACGAGAACGAGCGCGAAACACGAATTGCTTTACGGCAATTCGACATAAACGTACGCATGTATGATGTATTACCCACCTCGGTAGACATAGCTCCACACGATACAGTTGGCTTTCTACGGTGGCCCAGTAGTGCACAACACATCGAAATGTAAAAAGCATACATAAGTTCACAACACAACGAAATTAAGCCACAACACAACGGAAACAAGCCACAACACAACGAAATAAAGCCACAACACAACGGAAAATCTACAACACAACGGAAATAAGCCACAACACAGCGGAAAATCTACAACACAACGAAATAAAGCCACAACACAACGGAAATGCTCCCGACCACTTGAGGGCTCTCGGAGTTAGTTTTCCTAGCCATTGTTCTATAGAGTCAGCAGTCTTAATATATCAATACCACGATTAGTTTTAACAGTGTATATCGACATCAAATATTACTTCAAAATAACCTACATGAATTATAGCTGTGTATTTGATTTATACTCGAGAATGCTTGGACGCGCTACCACAGCGCATGATCCATAAGGGAACGTCTGGCAATTCCACCAAGTGGTTAAAACGTATAATTTATTATAATATAATTTGATAAATAAAAATAAAAGCCATTTGTTGAAATAGGAAGGTATTGGCACAATTCCACCTATAATAAGTCAGTCTGGTCACTAGGAACCACAAGCTTTGTGACATGAAAAAACAACAACTTGATTTAGGCCTAATGTTTGCATAAAAAACAAATCTTGTACTGTGCATACAGGGAGCTATTGGCACAATTTCACCTGTTGTAAGTCAGTCTGGTTAATAGAAACTACAACCTTTGAAACATGATAAAAGAAAAAACAAACACTTTTACAGAAATTTCCTAAAAAAAAATAGTCTTTACTGTAAATACATGAAGGGTGTTGGAAAAAAGTCACCTGTATTAAGTCAGTTTACTATCAAATACAATAAAGCTTTGGATTTTGAACATGTCTGTTTTTGAATGTTAAAAGTAATTTTAATTAATATAAATTATACGTTTTAACAACTTGGAGGAATTGGCAGACGTTCCCTCAGGGATCAAGCGCTGTGGTAGCGCGTCAAACTAACTTTATCGCGCTCCGAGAGCCGTCTAGTGGTCGGGAGCATTTCCGTTGTGTTGTGGCTTTATTTCGTTGTGTTGTAGATTTTCCGTTGTGTTGTGGCTTATTTCCGTTGTGTTGTGGCTTATTTCCGTTGTGTTGTGGCTTTATTTTGTTGTGTTGTAGATTTTCCGTTGTGTTGTGGCTTAATTTCGTTGTGTTGTGAACTTATGTTTGCTTTTTAAATGCCGTTGTGTTGTGCACTACTGGGCCACCGTAGCTTTCTCCGATCATAACAAATGCACATGAGCAGCGGTAGAAAGGGGGTGGAGGCCACCGCAAGTGAGTTTTTTACGACAGTGTTGTGAAAAATACGCCCACCACAGCTGTAGGGGGAGCTCGTGGGGAAAACATGCGACAACAAAAGGGAAAATCAGCGAAGAAGTGACTAGAGTTTGCTAGAGTTGCCGAGTTCTGCTTTAAATTGGACCATTTTGCTTCTGTTTACCCACATGATGTCTGATAATATGACTCTGTATCATAAGCTCCAGTGGCACAATTGGTTAGCGCGCGGTACTTATAAGGCAGTACGCAGCTGAGCAATGCCGAGGTTGTGAGTTCGAGCCTCACCTGGAGCATGATTTTAGAAAGCAAAAGGCACTATGAAGTTAAAGATTCAATGTCTAACTTAAAAGATTGTCTGAACATCACATTGCCGTCATCCATTAGAAGAATGATCACGGAATAATGCAAAAAAACCAAACATTTAATGTTCTATGTATATCTTAAACTAGTAAAGTATTAAAGGGCTAACTTGAAAGATGGTTTTAAAACTGAATAACTGTCATGATTGTAGCTCCAGTGGCTATAATCCTCACATGGATTTTATTATGTTCCTGTCTTGAAGCTCCAGTGGCGCAATCGGTTAGCGCGCGGTACTTATAAGGCAGTACGCAGCTGAGCAATGCCGAGGTTGTGAGTTCGAGCCTCACCTGGAGCATGGTTTTAGAAAGCAAGAGACGCTATAGAAGTTAAAGATTCAATGTGTAACTTGAAAGATTGTCTGAACATCACATTGCCGTCATCCATTAGAAGAATGATCATGGAATAATGCAAAAAACCCATTAAATGCTCTATGTAGCCTATATCCTAAACTAGTAAAGTATTAAAGGGCTAACTTGAAAGATGGTTTTAAAACTGAATCACCCTCATGATTATAGCTCTAGTGGCTATAATCCCCACATGGATTTGGGTATTTGTTCTTCTCTTGTAGCTCCAGTGGCGCAATCGGTCAGCGCGCGGTACTTATAAGGCAGTACGCAGCAGAGCGATGCCGAGGTTGTGAGTTCGAGCCTCACCTGGAGCATGATTTTAGAAAGCCTGAGACATTATAGCAGCAAAAGATTTCAAATTCTTACTAGAAAGATTGTTTGAGCATTGCAAGGCTGTAAACAATTAGAATCATTCTCAGAAAGTAATGCAAAAGGCCTGAATATAACTGCATGGTCATCGTTCATTAAAAGAGAGTTCAAGGGCTTATGGATAGCCCAGCATTGCATTGGATAGGTATGTTCAATTGAGGTACATAATAGGTAGAATGTGTGTTCATCATTCGGCAAGAGAGGCTTACAGGTAGGGGCTTGTGCGATCAAGCTTAACAGCCAAGCTTTAAATTGGACCATTTTGCTTCTGCTTACCACACATGATGTCTGATATTATGACTCTGTATCAGAAGCTCCAGTGGCGCAATCGGTTAGCGCGCGGTACTTATAAGGCAGTACGCAGCTGAGCAATGCCGAGGTTGTGAGTTCGAGCCTCACCTGGAGCATGATTTTAGAAAGCAAGAGACGCTATAGAAGTTAAAGATTCAATGTGTAACTTGAAAGATTGTCTGAACATCACATTGCCGTCATCCATTAGAAGAATGATCATGGAATAATGAAAAATAATGTAATAATGTAAACATAATGAATGGTGACTGTAGAAAGCAAAAGCTGAATCCCGGGCATTTTGGGCGATCTCGAAATCCTGGCCAGACATGTCCTGGTTAAACAGGACGTATGGTCACCCTACAATATAGCCTAATCAATGTTTAAAACGTGTTGTGTAAAGTCTCACGTGAGTTAGAGAGCGAGACTTCCCCTTGAGTGATGGTGTGTGATAACCACCAGAGCTGCAACTAAAACGAGTAACTTCTGTTTTGCAGAATAAATACACTTTAAATGTGCAACCCCCTTTGTGAAGTCTTCACTGCACACTGGGAAGTGTTACATCAGCATAAGAGAGAGAGGGTGGGGGAAGAGGGAAAGAGATGTATTCTGAGGTGAGACTTTTGTCTCAAATGGTGAGTTCAAATGGTAATTTCCAGCAATGTCCTGTCTTCTCAGGGTCTGGTCGCTCCTCAACCAGACTGTCCGGCATTTTCTAATTTCTCAATTCTTACACAGTCGTCAGTAAAATAAAGGAAACACAGCAAAAGTTTAGAATTATACTTATGTGATATCATGGTAAAGATGATTTTTAACCACTGATTCTTCACATCCTTGTCCTTGGGCAGTGAAAAAAAATCATGAACGATGACCATATAAACTGCATGGTCATCGTTCATTAAAAGAGAGTTCAAGGGCTAATGGATAGCCCAGCATTGCATTGGATAGGTATGTTCAATTGAGGTACATAATAGGTAGAATGTGTGTTAATCATTCGGCAAGAGAGGCTTACAGGTAGGGGCTTGTGCGATCAAGCTTAACAACAAAGCTTTAAATTGGACCATTTTGCTTCTGCTTACCCACATGATGTCTGATACTATGACTCTGTATCAGAAGCTCCAGTGGTGCAATTGGTTAGCGCGCGGTACTTATAAGGCAGTACGCAGCTGAGCAATGCCGAGGTTGTGAGTTCGAGCCTCACCTGGAGCATGGTTTTAGAAAGCAAGAGACGCTATAGAAGTTAAAGATTCAATGTGTAACTAGAAAGATTGTCTGAACATCACATTGCCGTCATGCATTAGAAGAATGATCATGGAATAATGCTAAAAAAATATTTAATGCTCTATGTAGCCTATATCTTAAACTAGTAAAGTATTAAAGGGCTAACTTGAAAGATGGTTTTAAAACTGAATCACCCTCATGATTATAGCTCTAGTGGCTATAATCCCCACATGGATTTTGGTATTTGCTCCTCTTTTGTAGCTCCAGTGGCGCAATCGGTCAGTGCGCGGTACTTATAAGGCAGTACGCAGCAGAGTGATGCCGAGGTTGTGAGTTCGAACCTCACCTGGAGCATGATTTTAGAAAGCCTGAGACATTATAGCAGCAAAAGATTTCAAATTCTTACTAGAAAGATTGTTTGAGCATTGCAAGGCTGTAAACAATTAGAATCATTCTCAGAAAGTAATGCAAAAGGTTGAATATAACTGCATGGTCATCGTTCATTAAAAGAGAGTTCAAGGGCTAATGGATAGCCCAGCATTGCATTGGATAGGTATGTTCAATTGAGGTACATAATAGGTAGAGTGTGTGTTAATCATTCGGCAAGAGAGGTTTACAGGTAGGGGCTTGTGCGATCAAGCTTAACAACAAAGCTTTAAAGCAGAACTTGGTAACTTTTTTAACTTAATAAAACTGTCTAGAAATCATTTGGATGGTTAAACAACCTGTTCTGGTGATATTGGTGACTTTCCCCGTTCCCCCCAGCGTTCCCAGGCAGAAAAACCAACCTTGCAACTTGGGGACTACCGTCCCGGCAAGATAGAAATTGGAAGTCTCGTGATAAGCGAGAACGAGAACGAGAACGAGCGCGAAACACGAATTGCTTTACGGCAATTCGACATAAACGTACGCATGTATGATGTATTACCCACCTCGGTAGACATAGCTCCACACGATACAGTTGGCTTTCTCCGATCATAACAAATGCACATGAGCAGCGGTAGAAAGGGGGTGGAGGCCGCCGCAAGTGAGTTTTTTACGACAGTGTTGTGAAAAATACGCCCACCACAGCTGTAGGGGGAGCTCGTGGGGAAAACATGCGACAACAAAAGGGAAAATCAGCGAAGAAGTGACTAGAGTTTGCTAGAGTTGCCGAGTTCTGCTTTAAATTGGACCATTTTGCTTCTGTTTACCCACATGATGTCTGATACTATGACTCTGTATCAGAAGCTCCAGTGGCGCAATCGGTTAGCGCGCGGTACTTATAAGGCAGTACGCAGCTGAGCAATGCCGAGGTTGTGAGTTCGAGCCTCACCTGGAGCATGGTTTTAGAAAGCAAGAGACGCTATAGAAGTTAAAGATTCAATGTCTAACTTAAAAGATTGTCTGAACATCACATTGCCGTCATCCATTAGAAGAATGATCACGGAATAATGCAAAAAAACCAAACATTTAACGTTCTATGTATATCTTAAACTAGTAAAGTATTAAAGGGCTAACTTGAAAGATGGTTTTAAAACTGAATAACCGTCATGATTGTAGCTCCAGTGGCTATAATCCTCACATGGATTTTATTATGATCCTGTCTTGAAGCTCCAGTGGCGCAATCGGTTAGTGCGCGGTACTTATAAGGCAGTACGCAGCTGAGCAATGCCGAGGTTGTGAGTTCGACCCTCACCTGGAGCATGATTTTAGAAAGCAAGAGACGCTATAGAAGTTAAAGATTCAATGTGTAACTTGAAAGATTGTCTGAACATCACATTGCCGTCATCCATTAGAAGAATGATCATGGAATAATGCAAAAAAACCATTAAATGCTCTATGTAGCCTATATCCTAAACTATTAATGGGCTAACTTGAAAGATGGTTTTAAAACTGAATCACCCTCACGATTATAGCTCTAGTGGCTATAATCCCCACATGGATTTGGGTATTTTTTCTTCTTTTGTAGCTCCAGTGGCGCAATCGGTCAGCGCGCGGTACTTATAAGGCAGTTTTAAAACTGCAGGTTTTCAGTTTTAAAACCATCTTTCAAGTTAGCCCTTTAATACTTTACTAGTTTAAGATATACATAGAACATTAAATGTTTGGTTTTTTTGCATTATTCCGTGATCATAATCACATTGTCCCTTTTTAAGGGTGAGCAAAAATGCACCGTTTTTGTGTCTGTCCCTTTAAATGCAAATGAGCTGCTGCTCCCGGCACAGGGGGCGGAGCTACAACAGATTGTGGCCTGAAATTTTCAAAAACTTTTTTGTTTATGTTTAAATGTATGTAGCTGATGTGGAGTTAACTATCTTTTAATCATTTATTAGCATATTCTGTATGGATAATCTATAAATCGTGTTCAGTGGGCGGGGTTTATGTAAATTTTAGGGTTAGTGATGTCACTAACCCGGGAGGAATGTGGTGTAGTCTCTACCAGCCGTTTGTTGTAGTCCTTAAAAAGCAATTTTTTAAAAAGAAAATATCTCCCTTTGCTTTGAACTTTAGGCATCCTGACTTTGCAGATGTTGTTTATGCTCAAACAGCAACATTACACACTAACTAAAGTTACAAAAGTGAAATCATAATCAACCACTCCTTTAAAGAAGGGGGTTAGCAACATAAAGACACGCGATGCAAAATATAACAGTTTTTACTGTTTATTCTTGGAACTACACGACACAACTACTGGATCAGTAGGCAACAGATAATGTTAACAGAAATAAACAAACATAGAACAACGAAACATTGAAACAAGCACCAATGAAAAAAAGCTTATCAGCGGCTGGCGGAAACATCATGGAATGTATATACATCATACATACACAGGGCTCTCTCAACACTCCACTCAAGCCCTTCTCCTTCAGTGCACGCCAAGCTCTTGACAGAGTTGAAACAGTGATCGAAGCGATCACGCCGCTAGAAACAAATTGTAGTAGGTTAACCTAGGTTAGCCCTTCTCTCTCCGCTCTCTCGTTAGCGTCTGGACGAAATCACTATGACTTATTCATTCTAAGCTTCAGAAAGCTTTTAACCTACTGGACTCATTTATGTAAATCACAGGACTAGCGCCAAGGAGTCTGGATCAAATTTGCTCCATTGACACTTTAGTGGCATGGTAGAGGTTAAACAAAAACACCTCCAAACTCCTTTGTGAGCTTCAAAAAGATCGTAATCAACTCAACACCCCTCACACGGCAGGCACGAAGGCCAGGTAACATGGCTAGACATCTGAGAGATGCACCAATATACATACACAAACATTCTTTCCATTTAACTCATAAGCCATTCCAAAATGTATGATATACTCCTGTGTGTATGTATGTTTCCCACCTCATATTAGCCTAGTTATGACTTTCTAGTTGCGTTACTTAAACTCTAAATGCTTATATTCAAGTGTAAGAATGTATCTCTACTTTGTATCTTCCAGACATATCTTGGTACCGAATTAAACATCTCGGTTTGCCTTAGCTATACATATATGGTAGGTTACGATAAAATGCATTATACTATGTTTACCATCCTTTGGAGTAGAAATTACCAATTCTGGATCCATCATAAAACATGTTTTATGATCCATCATAAAACATGCAAATCAGGCTGTCAGAAGGAGACAAAGAAACTCTCTTCTGAGTGTTATTGGTCACTTCCCCCAAAATAGGTGGCCAAATAGGCTGTCACACAGCCTGTGACTATGCACGGACTGAACGCACACACACACGCACATTTCGCACATACACCGGCGTCATGTTAACACGGTCTGTTTGCCGGCACTGACAATCATGTATACACAGACTTGTGTAGAATTTGATGCTATTGTATGTTTAAAGGTGTGTTGTGGTGTATTATGTCCTGTATGTTGGTATTACCTGGTTACCGTGAGTCATATGGGGAATCAGTGGCTGTAACATCAGCGCATATGGTAACATAATAGGATTGTTGTCTTATGTACAGAAATAAATCGGTAACACTTTACAATACGGGTGCACTAATCTGCATTAATTCATGCTTAACTAATGCACAGATAATCATGTGTTAATGTATGACTCATGAAGAACTAAACCATTAATTAATGATTACTGCATCAGTAACTAATAAAGATTCTAAATGATTAATAGATTAAGTAATATATGAATTGTTATTAATTAAATGTGTCATAATGTATTAATTCCTTAATAACTTATTTTGTTAACTAAAAGTGTAAATTAATGTGTTAATTACCACAGTTGGTCAAGGAAATGTACTTCAACTTCCAGCTGTCTGCTTTAATTAATCATTAACTAATGATTTGCAAATGTATCATTATGTTATGACTTTACTTGTTGAGGCACGTTCACCTTGATTTTGCCAAGTAAGACATGATCCAGGATCATAATATTTTGTTGATCCTGGAATAACATTCCTGTCCCAAAATTTTGTCCATACCCTATTCCTACCCCTAAACCTAACCCTACCCATAACTTTTCCCTAAAATCAGAGGGAAATGATAGGTGAAATAACACTGATGTTGAAGCACCTCACCCTGGGTCTAAGCCTAAACTTGACATAAACTATAAACTTGTCCCTCAAATCTGATTGGTTGATTGGAAAGTTGTTCCAGGATCAACAAAGATGTTGGTCCAGGAACATTTGGTACTTGGTGAAATCACGTTCACCTTGAGGCACATGACTATTAACTAATTGTTAAGTAATATGCCATTTTGGTGCCATGTAAACCCATAAATGGCATATTACTTAACAATTAGTTAATAGTCATGTGCCTCAACAAGTAAAGTCATAACATAATGATCCATTTGCAAATCATTAGTTAATGATTAATTAAAGCAGACAGCTGGAAGTTGAAGTACATTGCTTTGACCAACTATGGTAATTAACACATTAATTTACACTTTTAGTTAATAAAATAAGTTATTAAGGAATTAATACATTATGACACATTTAATTAATAACAATTAATTTATTACTTAATCTATTAATCATTTAGAATCTTTATTAGTTGCTGATGCAGTAATCATTAATTAATGGTTTAGTTCTTCATGAGTCATACATTAACACATGATTATCTGTGCATTAGTTAAGCATGAATTAATGCAGATTATTGCACCCGTATTGTAAAGTGTTACCAATAAATCACCCCACCATTATTATTTGGTTTATATAGTTTATTAAGTACAGTGTTAAGAATGATACAAATATACTTACCACATTTGACGAGTCATTTGCCAAACCTGTTCAGTTAAAAATACGGTCTATTTATACATAGTGTTCGCGCCATCTTGTTTTATGAGTTATTTGTTTTATTATTTGTGTGTACATAATGTGTGTGTTATGTGTTATCTGCAGATATGAGTTGTTGTATTTATTATTGTTATTATTATATGTATATGTGATTTATGTGAAACACAATTAGCTTTTCAAATGGTACGTCCCAGGGCAGGGGAGGAGTTAGGCCTATAAAAAGGCTCCAGAAATTTAGTATGATGTTGGGAAGTGCTGTTTGTGTTGTGCGGCTGCACGTACAGGTCAGATTTTGTTTTGTTGATGTAATTTATTTGATCATGTGTTTGGTGCAGTTTTGTTGCATTTAAGTTTTGTTTTAATTTTGTGTTTTTCCCACAATTATTGAGTGACTGTCATCGTGTGGCAAATAAAAAAGCACTCTTGAACCTGACCAACGGCTTCCTCTGTCACTTTGGGCCTCCATCCGCTACTGCTATCTTAACACTTCCTTAAAGGACAAGCATGATGGCTCATCGCTATCTTTTCTTTTCAGTTCTTAGTTCTTAGTTCTTATTTGTTAGCCTTATCTCCGGCTTCTTACCTTGTTTTAGTCTTGTGCTCATTCATTTCTATCTCCGAGTGAAATGGACTTAGCCTGAATTTCCGGCAACTTCGCTTTCAAGTAAACCTTTTAAACTTCCCACGAACAACGTGCTCTCCGGAAGAACTGAAAGAACGCTTTAAACTCACGGCCCATCATACACACATGCGCATTCTTGCTCAGCACCAAAGATCTACACTACACCCGCATGTGTTCCAAATAAGCCCACATCATCATTGATTCACAAAATATAAAAATTAATTGATTTGAAAGTAAAACATCAATATATTTATTCAGTGACAGGGAAGTATTAAAAAAAATGACTTTTGCTAATGTTTGATTAGAGTCCTGGGTGGGATGGGTAGGTGTTAGTGGCTGGTGGTTTGACCGGGTGTATCTCGGGAGCCAAGCCGAGTTGGGGCTCCATACTCTGGGCTTAGGGGGGCCTCCTAGTGGACCGCCCACACCGGGACTCTGGAGCATTAAGTCGGCTTGGCTCCCGAGTTATGCCTGATCAAAGGTGGAAGTTTAACCTGGTGTATCTCTGGAAGGAAGCCGAGTTGGGTCTCCAGACTCTGGGGTTTCGGGGGGTCTCCTAGTGGGCCCCCCACACCGGGAGTATGCAGCCTTAGGTCGGCTTGACTCTGGAGTTATGCCCAATCAAAGTTCCACAGGAAGTGACTATATCTCGGGAAGGAAGCCAATTTAGAGCTCAATACTCCCGGCATAGGGGCCCCACTGGGTGACCCCTTCATGCTCGGAGTCCGGAGCCCCAACTCGGCTTGGGTCCCGAGTTTTGCCCGGTCAAAACTGGACAGTAAGTGGTGGTATCTCGGAGCCAGACGGTCAAAGGGGCTCAGGACTGTGGAGAATGTAGGGTCCATCTGGGACCTCTCCATGCCCGGAATCTCAAGCCTTAACTCAGCTTGGCTCCTGAATTATGCCCGGTTATACATGAAGGACTTTAGGACAAAACGGGCTCTATCTCATTTGAATGAATGTGTGTATTTTGTAGGCCTATTTAAATATAGTTGTAAATTAAGGTAGTAGGGTAAGGTTAAAAGGTTTGTAAGGTAAAAGCACACAAAGAAATGTTATCATTAAACACTTTCAGAAAATGTATCAAAGTTTGCAATTAGAGGGATTCCTCATTGAAACACATAAAGTGGGCTTAAATGGTTCCACAGTGAGTAATGGTGAAAAAAGATTTTTTTTCCTTTAAAAATGTAAGATATGTTTACAAATACATGCATGGACCTTAAATATACTGTGGACTAAGTATCATAGTAATTTTCATTGTGCCCACATTGAGAAATGTTACGTTTTTTTCATTCAAGGTTAGCTTGTGTTGGCTATAGTTTATATGCGTTTTGTGGCCCTGTACCATTAAGCCCATCTTAAAAAAAAGTTAATTTATGAAAATAATCTTCTCTACAAAAAACAATTTATGATGTATTTATTTGTAAATTAATGTAAAATGAATCACAAAACATTTGTTTGCAGTTCACATGCTTAATTCTTTGGCAGTCTAGCCTTTCTGTAAGGCTAATGGTTTGACCTAGAGATTAGCTTTGAACGCAAGCTAATAAAACTCATCTTTCCATTTAAAGGAAAATGATATCTACCAAGAAGGTTAAATATTTCAAAGTCTAACTTGAATGATTGGTTGAGGATTGCATGGCTGTCAACAATTAGAAGAATTCCCAGGCATTAATGCGAAAGACCTGTCTAACATTGTGGGGCCATCTTAAATTACTAGAGTGTTCAAGGGCTACCAAGAAAGATCATCTATTGTTCACTGTGCGGTACTTATAAATCAGAGCGCAGCAAAGCAACAACTAGATTGTGAGTTCAGACCTTACCTAGAGCCATTATAGCAGCTAAAGTGTTCATGTGCTTAAAGGCCCCCCACACACACTCGAGTTTTATTACGTTTTTTTATCCCCAACCGTTCATTGGTTAGGAATGAAATGACTAGAATTTATTCACACCTCTACTATTGAATCCAACGTATTACCAGTGCTCAGATTCACTTCCATGGCGCTGTCAAGTAGCCTATGATTTGCAGCCTGTGAGGTAAACTAAAGGCTATTGGCTATTTGAAAAGGGGGAGGAGCCAATCAATATGTCCTGCCTTAGCTTCCTGTTTCAGTGGAAATGACGTCAACGCATCATACAAAGCTACGTGTTTCAAGGCACTTCAGTGGGCCTTTAAGGTGCGTGTACACTGGAACAGAACAAGCATTAGCAATTAATTCCTATGAAACTTGAGCTAACTTCTGAAATTACTCGCTCTGCTCAGTTCGCACTAGTGGGCACATACCGTAACGTGCAAGATCGGCTGAACATAGCATTGCCGTCATCAATTATAAGAATGATCAGGGAATAATGCAAAAGACACATTTAACTTTGTATGGCTGTCTTAGGCTAGTAGAGTATTCAAGGTCTAACTTGAAATATTGTTTTAACACTGAATCACTCTCATAACAGTAGCTCCTGTGGCACAATCAGTCAGTGTATGGTACTTACAAGGCAGTATGCAAAAGTGCAATGTTGGAGGTTGTGAGTTTAAACCTCACCTGGAGCATGGTTTTAGACAGCAAGAGAAATTATTTCAGCAAAAGTGTTCAAGGTCTAACTTGAAAGATTCATTTTGTCAGATTGGTTGAACATTTTATGGCCGTCATCAATCTCAGGCAATACGTTTTTAGAAACCAAGGAATAGCAGCAGAAGAGTTGAACATTGCATGGCTGTCATCAATTAAGAAGAATTCTCAGAGAATGTTGCAAAAGCTCTGTTTATCGTTCATTAAATTATGTTTTATTAACTAACTTTGGGAGGAGCACCTTCAGATAATTACCCTAATTATCAATTAGCGAGATAAGAGGTATGCAGCAGACTAAAGCTGGGTGCACACTTAGCGATTTATAATAGTCCTTTGCGATTGTTGCTTGTCAGACTGTACAAACATGATCCTCGCTATAAGCCATGTCACACTGTAAGATCTCAGTTGTCATTAATGTCAGACTGTACGACAGTCAACATGCGTTAAAAACGGACGCAGACAAGAAAAGTTGTCCGGAGTTTTACATCATCAATCAATGACACGTTCGGTGACTGACCTGCGTTACACGTGGGATTGAAATGGTGGCTACAAAGAAATCTCTTAACGTTTATTTTGGTCGCAATGATCACAATGGTCATTAATCGGCTGTCGGTGAACACATCAAACTAACGATCAAAGACTTCAGATTTTAGCCTAGGATCAGAGGATTCTTTTAGAATTTGCAAAATTTGTCTCAGATGGCCAAATTGTGGCCAAAATCGCACAGTGTGCACCCGGCTTTGCCTCAGTTCCATGACAGTTTTCCAGAATCCCTCCACCCCATCTCCTCACCTCTGGTCTGTGCACTGTCCACGTAGCATTAATTTCGTAATCAGGAACGTCTGCAGACATCTGCGCACATGATCTGCATGCAACACAAATTTTCTTGTCCGCTCGGACAGTGCGTGTACACAGCACATGTGCAAGGTGAATGTTGAAACAGAAGAATCCACTAGGTCGCAATAAGCAGTTGCTATGTATTGTGCAGTATTTGAAGAAGAGAGTGGAAAGAGTGATACAAAACAACATGCTGTTCCAAGAACAGTAAACAAAGCAGCATATCATTCTCCATCGGTTTTGTCCTCTTAAACTTTGCATGCAATAGCGGATCTGCTGCTTTCGCAGTGTTCCAGGACTAACTTGAAAGATTGTTTTTACGCTGTGTATCACCATCGTGTCCGTAGGTCCAGTTGCACAATCAGTCTTGTGCATTACTTTTAGGGCAGTATATAGATAATGGTTTTAGAAAGCTAGAGATATTATGGTTGCAAAAGAGTTCAAGGGATAACTTGAAAGACTGATTGAACATTGCATTGCCATCATAAACTTGGAAGAATGCTCTGGAAATAATGTTAAAGACCATGTATAAAATTGTATGGATATCTTTAGTTGTCCAGAGTTCAAAGACTGGTTTACACAGAATGGACATCGTTCATTAAGATAGGTCAAGAGCTAATGTGACAGACTACTCTTGTATCGGATCTTCAGTTAAGGCATGCACACAATAGGTAGTATATTAATCTTCCGTCCAGAGACTCAGGTAAGGGCTTTTTTACTTATAAGACAGAATGCAAGAGAGCCATGCTGCAGTTGTTCGAGCCTTGCATCAAGCATGTTTTTAGAAAACAAGAGACAAAAGCAAGAGACTCGAAAGATCGGTTGAACATTTTATGGCTGTTAAAAATGAGAAAAATGCAAAAGTGTTAGAGGGAATGTTCAAATAATAATGTGAAAAACTGTCAACTTCAATTAAAAGACTGTGAAGGTCTAACCTGAAAGATCTATAAAACATTGGCTGTCCATCAATTGAAAGGCACAATCTGTAGTGTGAATGACAGCTAGGGAATAGGTGTCTTGTGATATAGGTGAGTCTGCTGCCACAGTGGTGCAATTATTCAGCGGACAATACTAATGCCACTTGCAGCAGGGAAATGATGAGGTATTTTGGTTCAAGCCTTACCGTTCGAGTGCGTTTTTTTTTTAATGAAAGGGACATTCTAGGAAGACGAGTTCAGTAATTTGAAAAAAAATGTATAGTGTTTGCTGGCAGTCTTGTTTAAAAAATGTCATGTATCCGTTCTTCCTTCTAGTTAGACTTGAAGATTGGGGCTAATCTAGACAATCTTATTAACAACCCCATTAAAGCAGCAGGGCTCTTATCTCTATTTATAAGGCAAGATCAGACTAAAAGGAAAATTAATTGAAACTAGGACCTTTTGTTAATTTAACACTTAATATAATACAGATAAGTAGTTCTAATCATACTGTAAATGACTGGATTTAACAGTTAACAGTATGCATGATGGCATGTTCTAGTCTAGCAAATGTCACAGTATTATGCAAATTTTTTTTATAATTGCTATTTTATATAGTTTATGTCAGGGTTATGTTCTGTTTTTGTTTTCATTGTGTTCACTTTCTGTTTGGCTGTTTTCTTTTGACCCAGTTTTGACATTAGGACATCACCCTTTAGTACTGGACTACTGTGCTAGGTACCCCAATGGAAGGGTCCCAAAAAAGTGTTACGGTTCGGAATTAGGGTACCATTCACAACTTCTGACAATGGAAACGGGAAAAATTGCGTACCGTACTGAAGTGTACCGTACCATTCGGTGGAAATGAGGCATAACAGGTTTTTACTTATAAGACAGAATGCAAGAGAGCCATGCTGCGGTTGTTCGAGCCTCGCTTCGAGAATTTTTTTAGAAAGCAAGAGACAACAGCAAGAGAGTTCAAGAGCTAACTTGAAAGATTGGTTGAACATTTTATGGCTGTTATAAATTAGAAGAATGCAAAAGTGTTTAAGGCTATGTTCAAATAATAATGCGTTTTTTAATTGGTTCATCTACTTCACCTGTCCGTCATGAATTAACTCATCAGCTCCTTTGTTTGCCCTTTATATTTAAGACCCCAGTTCATTCCTTGTTCTGGATTGTTTGTTGTGAGTGCTAAACATCATGTTGGTTGTTTCATTCTTGGTGTTCCTGTTGAGCTTTGTATTAAAGGATTCCTTGTCCTCGTTGGCTTTACCATTTACTACAGCCAACCATGACAGTTTATACAAGCGAAGTTTATACAAAGTTGTGTCTTAAATCAGACTAAATAACATAATTTGATGCTGACCCATTGAAAGTCTGTACTAAGAAAAAAATATCAACGTATAAGATGACGTTCTTTTATTGCAATGTTTTCCCAATAAAAACATTTTTGAGCTTGGGAAACCATCTTTGAACATTGTGTTCTGTTAAGCATTCTACACAATATTTTACATAATTTATCAGATGCATTTTAAATTTCATTTTGGAAATATACACACAGAAAGGGGTCATTCTATTTGTCATGAGCCATGCACCATCATAAATCAATATAAATATATTTACTGACCATATAAATATTCCTGTCTGCTGATCAGTTCTTTAATAAGAACTTTGAGCCAAGGACAGTGCACAGTGGAGACAAGATTATTTAATTGTGACATTCTGTTTTGTGCATTATTTCCTTGTTCCAACTAACTGGTTACACAATGGAAGTGGAGAGTAAAACAAGCATGATATGCTTCACCTGCTTTACCTTCTTAGCACACACACCCGATCAAACACATTCTTCCGATCAAAACCATAACGATAATTTAAATCTTGGTGTGGCGATGCAGTTATTACATCGTCACCTGATCCGTGTGATAGAAGTACATGAGCGCAAGGAACAATGGTTATTCATACACCCAGACGATAAAGCAGTGTATATTTCAGGAGGTTTAATTGTTTTTGTCATTCGTTATGTTGTTTTGGTAAGAGTGCATCAACGGGGAATGAAGACGTTGTTGTGTATGCTCTGTGATAGGTGCACATATCAACGAATATCACAACACGTTTCATTTGCCAATTCGGTTGGAGTTTAATTGTTTTCATGATATAACGCCATTACACATTTGTTTGTTTTTTACTATACTGTTTATTGGAAAGTATGATGAACGGAGACTATCTCCAAATGTTTTTTTTTCCAGGTGTTATTCACCTTTTACAAATGTATTGTTTAAGAAAATATTTCAAACGATTATTTAATGATTGCATATTCAGTATTTGTCATTTTGTGTTACCACAGATGTCCAGTTCTACCAGAAAGACTTGGGAGAAATAATAATGTAACAAAGCATAAAGTTATTGACAGCCCAGCAAGCAATTATTTATAAAGTTCTTTGGCGTAGGCCCCGTCCGTAGTGCATAATCCGAGGGTAGCGGATCTGCATTTCCTGCCTGAAGACGAAGGCAGGGGCGCAGCCGACCCCTCCGGAAGGTATAGACAAGACCTTCCTGGTGGTGGTGGGAGGGTGGAGGTGAATGAAGGTGTCAGCATCTGCGAACTCAAACATGTGTAAGTACCGATCTTTTTTTTTGTTTTGTTTTTTTCACACTATTTGAGTAAAGAGTTGGTTTTGTCCAGTTACAATTCTGGTGGGAATTCAGAGTATTTAAGCCAGACCTTCTCAGCCTTTGGGAAGGAAGGGGGTCAGTGAGTTAAGCTGAGGTTGCGTTTGTGCTGTTTAAAGCAAATTTACTTTGTTCTTTGTTAGAAAAAGTGTGCGCTGAATGAAAGTTTGTAAATATTCTTTTCTTAATTTTTTTTTTTTTCTTTATTCACAGACTTGTAATTTGTACCCCAATTTTTGATATTTGATTAATAAAATTCACTCTCTTTGGATTATCCTGGTTTACGCCTATCTGATTCTGGACTGATCTGATCAAACTTTGTAACACGGTATTGCCACATTTATCTACTAATTCTCACTGGGCCATGTGTGGCTGCCGTAAATAGGAGGTTATTTACAGTGTTATTAAAAATAATAATATTGAAAGCCCATTTTGCCAGTGGTAAATTGCCCCATTAAGTAACTGTTTTGCTCAAGCCGTGCTGTTCTGTGGTTTTAGTAGAGAGTGGAGAATGGACTTCTGAGAAGAGCTCATCAAATGTTGTATTCCCAGAATCAATCTTCCAACACGTATAAGTTGTTGTTGTGTGCTCGAGCCCCTGCCTTTTTTCAAAATTAAAGTGCCCTTCTCAAACAAATATCAATGATAATGTTGTGGTCAATAAAACAAAATGCATTTGATTATAATTAACATGACAACGTGTACAAAACTAAAGTTAGTAAGTAGCCTAAATTCACGTTTATTTTTACGTTTCTGTCAGTCCGAGGTGTCGTTGCCATAACAGGTTGCTATGGGTTTGCGTCAGCATGTGACTGTCTTGCTTCGGAATAATAAGGCATAGAATAGGCATAATAACCATAGCAAAAGTTATGCGTTTTAAAATGAAAATGCACTGGTGTAAACGTACAAGTATTCCACAGTCTGCTCGGGAACAGATGCTCTCGAGACAAATATGGTTCTTTCAGTGAGTAGGCGGCCTATATGGCTTGACGGCAATTTTGAAACTTTTTTTTTCAATAATAAAAGGTTGTGTGTTGATTCAATTAAAAATCAACATATCACATATTTTAAAATATTACATAATTCATTGAAGCAATTGTTATCTGGCACAAGTTCAAATTTCATTGGACAATATGAAGTAATAAGCGGTAATTTTCCGGTCATTCATAAATCGTTTGAAAATTACATGGTTAGACGAATTTACATTTATGAAGCGATCTGAATCTGCGTCGTTGAAACAATGGATGTTAACTGACTACAAAGCACTGAACAAAACCACCACCAAAAGTAGCATTAATGGTAAGTAGTATTCAAGTCACTTGTATTTTGTCTATGTATATTGATACACCGTTAATAATGATAGCATAGATAATTATGCAGCAATAGTATAATAATACAGTACTGGTCAAAAATTTGGATACTACTATTTTAATGTTTTTTTTTTAAGTCTCTTTTTTTTGTAAAGTCTCTTATGCGTATTACAATTTAAATTAATAGTTTTCTGTTTTAATATAGGCTACTTAAAAAAAAAATAATAATAATCATTTATTTCTGTGATGCAAAGCTGGATTTTCAACAGCCACAACTCCAGTCTTTAGTGTCACATGATTCTTCAGAATCATTCTAATATGCTGATTTATTATCAATGTTGGAAACAGTTTTTTTATTGAACCTGTGATACTTTTTTCAGGATTCATTGATGAAAAAAAAAGTTAAATAGAACAACTTAAAGGTGCTGTACGTAACTTTTTTTATAAAATGAATCCTTTTTTTATTGCCCGTCTGTGAAGGGGTTGTAATCACACATTACAATGATCCACTTTTCGCGTTTTGCTATTACCTCTGAAGGCCAGTATTACTATTTTTATGTGAAGTCTCCGGGTCGGATTTTCTGCGAAATCCACCGGATGTGACGTGCATGCGCTCTCCCGAGCCTCTTTCCGTTTTATATATACAGTCTATTGCGACGGACATGGAGTCTGATAACACCAAAAAACGACCTGCCTCCAGTCCAGCACAACACAGACTCCAACACAAACTCCAAAAAAAAAAAAATATATATATATATATATATATTTTTATCTGCTGAAGCTCGTCAGGCCAAACGTCAATCGGATCGACTCAGGATGAAAACACGGATCAACATTGGCAGAGCGTTTGAATTATGGAGAGACCTCGCTTTGTTTTAGGTATAAAAACAGACCCTGAGTTGGCTTTCATCCTTTTGGACAGGTAAGCTAACAATACTTCAAAGCATGTAAAATATATTGTGATTTTGTGCTTTAGTTGGCTCAAGTTAGACATCATTAGTTCGCCAGCTAACGCCGACCATTTGCTAACGTTATCTGATGTGAAAGACTACAGTTGTAACTTTATTGCTTTTCACGAGCACGAGCGCTGTTGTTGCAATCTGAAACATCACAGCTAGAGGCCGCTGGATCCTACATACAGCACCTTTAAGTCTTTACTGTCACTTTTTAAAATCAATTTAGCACAACCTTGCTGAATAAATGTATTAAAGGAGAACTCGGCAACTCTAGCAAACTCTAGTCACTTCTTCGCTGATTTTCCCTTTTGTTGTCGCATGTTTTCCCCACGAGCTCCCCCTACAGCTGTGGTGGGCGTATATTTCACAACACGGTCGTAAAAACTCACTTGCGGCGGCCTCCACCCCCTTTCTACCGCTGCTGATGTGCGTTTGTTTTGATCGGAGCAAGCCAACTGTATCGTGTGGAGCTATGTCTACCGAGGTGGGTAATACATCATACATGCGTACGTTTATGTCGAATTGTCGTAAAGCAATTCGTGTTTCGCGCTTGTTCTCATTCTCGTTCTCGCTTCTCACGAGACTTCCAATTTCTATCTTGCCGGGATGGTAGTCCCCAAGTTGCAAGGTTGGTTTTCCGCCTGGGAACGCCGGGGGGAACGGGGAAAGTCACCAATATCACCAGAACAGGGTTAGCATTATTTATAACTGTTAGCATCAGGTTGTTTAACCATCCAAATGATTTCTAGACCGTTTTATTAAGTTAAAAAAGTTACCAAGTTCTGCTTTAATTTCTTAAATAAAAAAAGAAAGAAAGAAAGAAAGAAAGAAAGAAAGAAAGAAAGAAAGAAAGAAAGAAAGAAAGAAAGAAAATTACTGACCCCAAGCTTTTGAACGGTAGTGTATTTTTAAGATGCTGTTCTTTTTTTTTAAGAATCCCGAAAAAAGTATCAAAGGTTATAAGTATATTATAATAGAAAACAATTATTTCAAATTGTAGTAATATTTCACAATATTACTGTTTTTTTTTTCTGTATTTTAGATCAAATAAATGCAGCCTTGATGAGCATAAAAGGCTTCTTTCAAAAACTTTATAAATAGTAGTGTCTAAACTTTTGGCCGGTAGGCTACTTGTATACTATTATACTTATATACTTATTAATACTACTATGTATATATATATATATATATACTCAGGGTTCGAATTACAAAGTGGCTTTCGGGGGAGCCCTATTTTCCAATCCTCCCTGACTGACTTTAACGCTTTTGGTGCATGTTCGGGCATTTAAAACAATAGGTTTACAGTAAACAGTACAGAACGTACTTGGTTACTTACGTAACCTTGGTTACCTTAGACTAGAGATAAGGGAACGAGTACTGCGTTGCCTTGCCGTGCTATTTCTCTCACGTCAGGTGTTTTCACTTCAGTCGATTATCTGTCATATGGCGAGTTTTCTCTGTATTTACTCTTCTATTTGGCGCGCAGAGTCTGGCAGGGTGCCAAGCGCTCCTATTGGATCGCGCGCTTCTGCTTTCTCGCCATTGGTTTGTGCAGTTGCCTCAGCACAGCCTATCAGCGCGCTCGCGCGAGCTCTGATGCTCTCGCTTGTGCTGCTGCAATGCGTTTTAAAATAAAGGCTTCAATATTCTCGAGAAAAGGAGTTTTCCCTTGTACAGAATGTACAAGAAATGTACAGAAAATCTAAATCTATATGCGACACAAAAAATGGACAGTGTTTTAGAGCTCCCCCTAAATGTCTCAAAGTAGGCTTTCAGGGGAGCCCAGGTCCTTTTCAGGGGAGCCGAGCTCCCCTTAGCTCCCCCGTAATTCGAACCCTGTATATACTGTATATGCCCCTTTTTTACATTTGAGCCCCTGCCCCTGATGAACCCTCTGCACGTCCCTGACGCATACCTATAGATTAAACGCGTAGTAGCTGATGATAACGCTTTTCAAAAATATTCAATGCTTGCACCTTGGAACCTATTTCAAGGTTTGTGTTCTCGAGCCACCAGGCACTGTTGTTGTCCAAATGAGCAGCCGGAGCGCATTAAGGGGTTTCGGTTAGAACGGTGTTGTGTAAGCGGCCCCTAAGTTAATAACTAATGACCTTTGCAACAGAAGTGAATCAATCAAGACTAACTTTAGCTGGACAATAACTATTCTAGAGCTGCTGTAAAGCCAAAACTATCTCTGTTATTGTAATTTCTTATTATCACTGAAAAGCTGCTTTGAAACAATCTATATTGTTAAAAGCATTATATAAATGAAGGTGACTTGACTCTACTTGACTATTCCTCATTCATAATTTGTTGATAAATTCATGAATGTTGAATGTTACATGCACATACTCATGGATGTATAGCAAATGGAATTTAAAGCAAGTTAGTAAAGCGAAGGCTGTTCATGTATTCAACTGCCCTGCTCTGGCAGCTCTTGGTACGACACATATATGAACCCCCGATACATCACACTGCACACAGATACTGATGGATAAACATGATTGAACTTTTCAGGTCACATTAAGCACAATATATAACCAATTCAGTACACAGACCATGTTCTTTGTCCATATCTCATGTAAAGTTAATGCTTGCAACACTCTTTACTCACATAATGTGAGTTTTGTGGGTGGGACTTGACCGACTTCTGAATCCATTGGGAATTGATTGGATGGTGAACCAGTGCATACAGTAAATTGTAATTTGGCTGTTGGCTAACATTATCTAAAAGGGTTCATTTTGTTTTGATGTTTACTTCAAGGGCTCTCACAGTCAAAATGAATGTTGAGATGTCCCTCTTCGACTGTTTCATGCTAATTTTTTTTTGCTTCCAAAATTGAAAATGTCAGATTCAAGCAGTGGGGCTGTTTAAATGTCACTCTAAATTGTTCAGTGATACATTGGGGTTTGCTAAGGAAAACGAAACAACACAGGGTCCACATGAGGACCCGTGGTCTTTTAGTTGTCTCAGTGATTTGAGTCACAGAACTGTCTGGATGGATTGAGACACAGGCGTCTTCAGTGATAACAAGTGTACAAACAAGACTGTGATGTTTAAATTGTTGGATTACAATACAAATGAACATGATGCTGGTCCACAGGTCCACAGTCCTGGAACAAACTATATTAAAATAACACACAGTTCACTGCTTCAATAGATGGAAATTTGTGCTCATATTGGCATAATACAATTGGTTGAAATAGGAAGAAGGAAGAAATTAATCAATTATTAAATTATAGGCAGGCATTAGGTCAGTGTTACAGTCACATCACAGTTTCTTGAATCATTTAATTATATATCAGTACACAAATGATGAGATCTGCTATAGAAATTAAATTAACTGCTGTTATTTCAAATTAAAAATGATGTATTCCATTCTGAGTTAATGGGAAAAATTCCGGTGGGATATGAGATAAATCCTTTTCTTTGCTATAGTGTTAAATTAAGAATGTGTGTCGGTCTTGTTGTTGAAGGGCTTTGACGGAACCATTGTGATGTAAGAGAGAATGTAGGGGACAATGTGTCCCCATAAATTTGTAACCCCCTCCCACTTTCGGACTGTACACTACTAATTCTTTACCCCCTCCCAATCACCCCGACCTGTCCCTCCCAACTTCGGACTGGACACCTGTTGTGGACACCTGTTCCGACCATCTGTTTATCACCCCCACTATCCCCCATCCTGAGGTATTTATGACTGTATAGGAATGCGAGTGTGTTTTTGAAGTGTTAATGTTTGAAAATGGTGAAAAAAACATTAAAAACAATGTATTTTAAACTTTTAAGAAGCGTTGTATAAGGATGACAGAGTCAGAGATAAGATCAGTGTTTTTTATTAAAGAAAGGTTTTTTCACTTACATTTGAAGAAAAGGTGTACTTTCACATATAAATAGATATTTAAAACCATGTATGTCATTAAAATACCATGGGTTGGTATACATACATTTGTAAAATGTTAAAACACAATGAAAAAGTTTAAATTGCATTTTCTAAAAGTTATCAAAAATGTGTTCATGTTAAAATGACATCAGACATGTATCAAAGATAGTATCAAAAATAGTCTTGAACGTTTTACAGTCCGTTGTTAAAGAAGAACAAAACTCTTACGCAGCTCAGTGAAACAAGTCCACCTGCTTCTAAGTCAAAAGTTAGAATGAGAGACTGGGATGCTGCGAGGGGCCACCCACAGACTCCACCCACCTAACACGCCCCTCCTCAAGCTGATGAAGAGGTTTTAGGAAAACAAATTCCTTACGCAGTTCCGCGAAAACACGTCTGTACACTTCTATGTCATGAGTTAGAATGAGCTCTGAACCTCGCACAGACTCCACCCACCTAACACGCCCTCCCCCTCAAAAGCTGATGAAGAGCCGCCCCATCAAACACCAGAGGTTGATTTAAATTAATGGTAGATAGCTTAACAAAATAATGTTGAAACATAATAATTGTTTAACAAATAACATTGTCACAGGAGAAATTATATTTAATTTTCAGACCAAAAGACTTTCAAGTCTCACCCTCTGCAACACACACACAGTGAAAATACAATTACAGATATCAAGAATTATAGTTTTTACTAGTTGAAATTCAATTGTTGATATCAAGAATTAGCATTTTAACTAGTGAAAATAATATTACAGATATCTAGAAATTACAGGTAAGAATAGCTATGGTAATGAGTTTATGAATATTAATGAGAACTGGATTTCCCATACTCCTCTTTTAGCGCCAGTATAGGTCAAAAATGGAGGAAGAACATCCAGTCAGAGAAACGCCTCCTTGTTTATTTATTTATTAGTTCGTTTGTTTTTGTTTTGTCACTTACCACAAATCCATTCACTCCATTGGGATGTTGTCTTTTATTCTGGACGGCAAGGGACTGTAACATCAAGCGTATTTTGCAGTATTAAACACGTATTTATACCGATTTCATCAGGCTCCGAAAATTCTTCAAAAAGAACACAAAGAATGGCCTTCTCAGCTGCCATAGTTGCAACTCTTGCGTCATCAGAACAGGGTGTTCAACGCACCACCGTTTCCGTTTAAAATACGTTTTGGAACTTTTTGTCGGACGCAGCCCAGGTCAGATCATTTGTGGTCTCGTTTTTGTCTTGAAAACCAAACTTTTCGTTTTGTTCACGCTTTGTTCTAATGCATCAAATCAAAACACAATACAACCAAAACGAAAAAATAAAACCTTTTTGGGTAACACTTTATAATAACGTTCAGTTGTAAGTCATTTATAAGTGGTTAGTTAATGATGAACTAATCATTTACAAAACATTCATAAATGATTAGCAAGTGATATACTAACATTTTATGTATGTTTTGTAAATTCCGTTACAAGTCATTTACAAGTGATTAATAAATGATTAACTAATTATTTATGAAACATGACTATGCATTCATAAATGATTAATAAGTGATATGTTCATTATGTGTTTTGTAGATTAAGTTATAAGTCATTTACAATTGATTAGTTAATGATTAAATAATCATTTACAAAACATGACTATATGCGTTTCATAAATGTTTAATAAATGATGTTTTTGTATGTTTTGTTCACATCAGGTGCACAGTGGTTAAAGACTCCATGTGTTTCAGAGAAGACAGCTGTCTATACCCTCACCAGTCAGCACTTACACTGCAGTACACACTACAGTGTCCAACACCTGTTATGATGTGTAAACGCATGAATAAATCATTTACAACACTTTCTACATCCCCTAATCTAAAGTGTAAACTATTCATCACTTGTAAATGTGTTACAGATCGTTTGTAGATTACCACTTCAAGAATCAATAAGGCATAAGTTCTATGAATCTTATCTACGAATGATGTGTAACACATTTACAACTAAGTTATGAATAGTTTAGACATAGAAGTGTACAGACGTGTTTTCGCGGAACTGCGTAAGGAATTTGTTTTCCTAAAACCTCTTCATCAGCTTGAGGAGGGGTGTGTTAGGTGGGTGGAGTCTGTGGGTGGCCCCTCACAGCATCCCAGTCTCTCATTCTAACTTTTGACTTAAGTCTTTGGACTTGTTTCACTGAGCTGCGTAATAGTTTTGTTCTTCTTTAACAACGGACTGTAAAACGTAAGACTATTTTTGATACTATCTTTGATACGTCTGATGTCATTTTAATACTAACACATTTTTGATAACTTTTAGAAAATGCAATTTAAACTTTTTCATTGATGGTTTAACGTTTTTAACATTTTACAAATGTATGTATACCAACCCATGGTATTTCAATGACATACATAGTTTTAAATATCTATTTATATGTGAAAGTACAACTTTTCTTCAAATGTAAGTGAAAAAACCTTTCTTTAATAAAAAACACTGATCTTATCTCTGACTCTGTCATCCTTATACAACGCTTCTTAAAAGTTTAAAATACATTGTTTTTAATGTTTTTTTCACCATTTTCGAACATTAACACTTCAAAAACACACTCGCATTCCTATACAGTCATAAATACCTCAGGATGGGGGATAGTGGGGGTGATCAACAGATGGTCGGAACAGGTGTCCATAACAGGTGTCCAGTCCGAAGTTGGGAGGGACAGAGTTCTGTCACCTCTGTTTGGGTTACATCTTGGGTTGGTGACAGAGCTCTGGCATTCCCGGTCTGTCATGCGTTGGGTATAATCTGGTTTGTTGTGAGCTCATGGCTTGTCATGTTTTTCCTTGTGCCATGTGCTCTCCTGTCAATTGTCTAGCCCCTCCCATCTTGTTACCTGATTATTGATTCATTTGCCCCACCTGCCTTTCTCGTTACCCTCTTTTGTTTGCTTCCCTATTTAGTCTCCCTGTGTTTGCAGTCCTGAGCTGATTTAGGTCACAAGCAAGACAGGACATAATATATGAAATACTAGAACTTCATTCACGGATTTGTCAGATGGGGGTAAGGGTAAAATTTACATGGGTTCCAGCACATGTGGGGGTGAAGGGAAATGAAACAGTATAGATAGGTTGGCAAAACAAGCCAGTAAACAGGAAGCTGTGGATATAGCAATTACAATAAGTAAAGCAGAAGCCAAAGCACAAATCTGGTCAGAAATTAATAAAAAATGGCAGGTATATTGGGATGCAGAGGAGAAAGGGAGACATTTATATAACATTCAACAAAAGGTTGGGACAGAGAGGGTCACGGGAAGGAATCGAATGGAAGAAATTAGGACACTGGGGGTTAAATAAGTATTTACATATTATGGGTAAGCTCATATCAGATAGGTGTGAATTTTGTGATAATATTGAATCTGTGGAACATGTGATTTTTGAGTGTCAGAAATATGAGAAGGAAAGAAGATCTCAAAGATGAGAGAGGGCAGAAGAAGGTTAGGGGGACAAGGAAATTCACTTAAAGGAACCATTAAATGATATGAGTACACTGTTATTTAGATTTTTAAAGGAAACAAGATTGGCAGAAAGGATATAATTCTTATTATTATTAGAAGTTATTTTCTTCTAGTAATTTTTTTTTTTTTTTTTTTTTTTTTTTTTGTGTGGTGGTTTAGTTATTTATCTCCAGCCAACACTCCAGTACAGTAGGTGGCGGAAATGCACCATTAATGTTGGATGCCAACTGCCGTTAAACATCAACGAAGAAGAAGAAGTCCTGTGCTGGTCACCTAGACCTGCTGTATGAAGTGTTATTTACAGGGGGGCAGGGTTTTCTATTATTTTGAAGGTACCCCCGGGCGCCGCCATAGGCTAGCGGACCCCCACCTGCTGTTAGCATCCCATTGACTCCCATTCATTTTGGCGTCACTTTGACAGCGAATAACTTCACATCTGAGGCGTTTAAAGACTCCATTAGTCCATTATTTATTTCTAAAGAAACACGAAAATTTATAAAAGGCTTCATTACCTTGTAGCTTCCGTTATGGCCCCGTAGAAGCAATTTTTGTAAAAATAGGCTAACGATTGCGTCATAACCACGCGACTCTCTGTCGCACAGTAGAGAATTACCGTATGGACAGGAGGAGAAGCTCGTGCGCAATCGGGGGGACGTGGAGGCAAAGTGACAAAATAATTAATCAGAATACTTAGCAAACGTTTCTCCTGCTCCTAGCTCATGGACACCTCCTACTCACACTCTCCGTCTCTGCAAGTTTCGGAAGGGAATGATTCAGATTTCTCTCGGCACAGCTACTAGAAGACAGACGGGTTGCTCACGTCACATCTACGTCGTCAAGCTCAGTTTGAGTCTGCGCAGTACGGTCAGCCATCAGGAAGTGAGAGTTTCTAATTGACTTCACTTTGTCTCCGTTGAATCCAATGGGGTCGCTGTGTCCATTTCTTTTACTGTCTATGGTTATTTACGAATTCAAGAATAGTTAGGCAGGGGAAAAATGTCATATTTCTGTGGGTCCCTGCACACTCGGGAATTGAGGGAAATGAGAAAGCGGATAAGGTGGCAAAAGAAGCAGTTAAAAAAGGAGATGTTGAAGTCAACATTAAATGATCAAAATCAGAGGGGAAAGGCATAGTGTGGAGAAGTATAAATCAACAATGGCAACAGAGCTGGGATAATGCAACAAAAGGGAGACATTTACACGAAATCCAAAGCATCAAGAAGTAGGGGAACAAAGAGGAAAGAGCAGGTGATAATAAGCAGGCTGAGAATTGGGCATATCAATCTTAATGGCACACTTTTAATTACATGAAAACATCCTACAGGAATGTGTGAACAATGTCAGGAGGCTGAAACAGTAGAACATATTCTTACAACATGCAGGAAATTTACTCAGGAAAGACAAGAAATGATAACACAGTTTAAAAAAATAGGACGGGTAGATAATACAGTAAAAAGTTTATTGGAGTATGGAGAAAGTGTGGAGGGTAGGAAATGGATATTTGGTTTTCTGAGGATGACTGGATTAGATAGGCGGATTTAGTATGAATGAATACAAAGGGTAAATAAAACCGAAAGGTGGCAGTAATGCAACTCAAAGGATGCCAGCTGCCGTAAAAACCCAAAGAAGAAGAAGAAGAAGAAGAAGAAGTCCTGTGCTGGTTCGTTGTCTATGTTCCCTCGTGTTTCCAGTTTTGACAGATGCCTGTCTTGTTTTCCCCCACGGGGAGCTTTTGTTTGTAGTTTTGTTTTGTTTATTTTTATTACTTAATAAAGATCCTCATTTTTCTGCACCTGAATCCTCGCTTCACTATTTACCATTCCGTGACACGGAGGGACGGGTTGGGGTGATTGGGAGGGGGTAAAGAATTTTAATGGATCAATAAATCAAGTGGGGGTAGTGGGGGTGATAAACAGATGGCCAAAACAGGTGTCCATAGGTGTACAGTCCGAAAGTGGGAGGGAGGGGGTTATGAAATGTATGGTATTTATGGAATTTTTATGGGGGCAATAAATCAATCAAAAGTGACACATTGTCCCCTACATTCTCTCTGATGCAGGTGGGAAGCTAAGAGCAAATATTGATCCGAGCTGACAGATTGCTTCCTTGTGACACATTGTTGCATCCTATCACCCTTAAGGAGAGAAGTGTGAACACACACACACAGGCTGAGACAATGAAATGACCTGCTTACAGCTCTACATTTGGCACACTCTTGGAACACAGTTAAATATATATTCTTTATTATTTAAAAATAGTTTGTAATTGTACAAATTAACTACAGTATTTACTCAAATAATTGTAATAATGTATATGTATAATGTAATAGATTTCTGCTGCAATTCAATAACAATTCAACAAAAGATTTTAATGCTGCTTAGGTGTTTCTAGTATCCAGCTGAGACCAGCGCACTAAGCCATCAGCCACAGCCTGGAAGTGAGGGCGGAGCTTATACAGCTATTTTCACATGGATTTTGATTAGATTGTTCGTCATTGTCTCATCATCACTGTGTATTTAAGTTCCTCTTTGTGCTCCCTTCAGGGTCCGATATTGTTTATGTCTTTGTTACGCTCTGTACGTTGCCTACTTCTCGCAATTGTGTTATTTGAGTTTGTTTTATAAATAAATATTTTATTTTGGAACCTACACATTACACACATGCATGTGGTATTATAATATACAATAAGTATTTAAAAAAACTACAGTATTTTAAAATATATCAATCTTGTTTAATGTTATGTTAAAAAACAATAGTTTGCTCATTGTAATAAATGCTGTAAATGGTGTTCATTAATTGATATTTCATTTTAATAAATGTATTCATTACAAATTAAAAACAGAGTATGGGCAATTAATGTCAAATATTCTGTATTTAATCATATCAAAATAAACATTTAATACAAAGCCTTGAACTAAAATAATTTAAAAACAGCTCATAATTTACATGAACATGAACAAAACACTCAAACTTTAAACATTAAATAGAAAGAACAACATTATTCCTGAAAACAACATTAAGTCATATTAGTATTATGTACATAATTTGTTTATAAACTAAAATGCACCACACTTATTTCTCAACTATGACAAATGCAAACAACACACACACACACACACACACACACACACACACACACACACACACACACACACACACACACACACACACACACACACACACATACGCACAACATTCACAAACCATAAATATAACAGAAGAAAGTGTAACAAACATAATATTTTTTCAAAAATAATACATTCAAAACATAGTTACTTAAAGTCCAAGTTACACAAAGCACAATGTAATCAAATTGCCCACAGAAAACAATATCTATACAATAAATCATGACAACAAATTTAATCTTCAATAATAAAATAAGATGTGCACGTGGCATGATAAACAATTAAAATATTATAACGTAAGCCAAATAATTACTGAATACATCTTTAAAAATAAACCAAAATAAAATAAACATGTACCCACGTTTATTGAAAGTGTACCCTATATCGAGCCAATGTCTCGTAACTAATCTTAGTTGTCAGTAATGAAAAAGACCAGGGGAAATCTAGATCAAGGTGAGTAGTTTTATATCATCATCCTTCACCAACAGTATATATTGGAAAAGGTAACCTATGCTCACTTAGTTATCTTTAGCTTTCAAAAAAGAAATAAAAATCCTATGGGATTTGATACAGCAACACAGTTTGGTTGTCATCTTCTGGTCACGAATTTGTTATTTATTCATTCATATCCTTTCCCCTCTTTCTCTGTCTTTTTAACCTTTTGGGGATGCCAGCTGGGAGAGTTTGCTGCCAAAGCATCACAATCCCAAAGGAATTAGTGCTCAAGCAAAGCCAGGGTGCTAGATTTGACTAGTGTGTGGTGTGCACACACACACACACACACACACACATATATAAGCACACTCGGAAATGCACAAAATTACATCTGACCTGACAAACTTTATTGAAATACATAAAGTGCCATGAAAGAACAATCACAATGAAAAAGGTTAAACCATTGTTTTGCTTAACCGAATCTATTGCTCTAGGCAGGCTACTAATATCACTAAAAGTGACTTTAATTCATAGCTTCACACTGAATAATATTTTTATTTATTTGTTATAAATATTAATTTAAATATAAAAATAATATTTAAATATAAATATAGGAGAAAATATGAGTAAAATCTCATAATCCACAGCATATCTGTGTTAAAAATATATATTATTATAGACTATTTTATTGCTTTACTGAAAAAAAAACCCCATAAAACAATTATTAAAAAAAACTAAAAAGGTAACACAATTACATTATAAATATTATTTAAATTATATTCAATATATAAATATTGTATAATGTTATACATATTATAAAATATAAATTATATTTCCCATAAAATTATAAAATACATTAAGTACCATAATGATTTGTATTTAGCATTTATGTTTAACACTGTGACACCCGAATGAAATTGTGACAACTTGTTCTGCCTTGATTATATCTAATATCATTTATATTTTAGACTTTTGCTTCTTCATACATGTCATGTGGTGTCATTGTGCTCACATTCTTAGTAAACACCTTTCGCAAAACATGCTTTTGAGTTAGTTCATGAGTTAGTTACCCTGTCTGAGATCTTTATGAAAACCTTCTTGTTTGACAACCTATCTATTCTCCCCTATTAAGTGTACAGAGAAAGTTGTGTTGAAATGCGTATGAGCAAGTTAGGATTGAATTATTCTTAGATTATAATTGCCTATACCTTACATCCAGTGCCCACATTAGTTGCCCATAGAAACTCATTAAAGCATTTCCAGATTTGCTTACTGCAGATCTCTCTGGACGCTTCTTTCGAGATGCTCATTTCCACTTTCCCTTCATGAAGCTGGAAGAGTCACAAGCTCATTGCCCTTACAGAATGTGTAATTAAGCACATGTGCAAAAGTAAAGATATGATGATGGCTTTCTGTTTGGCCAGAGATTGGAAATGCTGTGGGGTGTGAATTATGTGCACTGGCCCGCGTTCCCGAGAAGCTTTTAAGAGCTTCATCGTGTGATCGTTTGCAACGTGCATTTACCAAAAATGCACTTATCAGAAGGTGAATTTGATATGAATGTGTGAATACAAGATTTAAGTGCTACTTAAGAGTCGCTGTCCATTCATGAAGCGCTGAAATGTCAATCCATCTGCCTATAGCTTTTTTGCATAATAAATTATAAATATTTGTAATTTACTTAATGGGAAAGAAGTTATTATTCTTTTTTTTTTATGTCTAATAACCCAATTTTCTACATAAATATAATTGTTTTGTTTTGTTTTATTAACAATCTATTACTTACACATTTACTGCTTTGTTAATCTGATTGCAATTCCCAGTGATTAATTTACTTCCAGAATCAATGCAGACATGGAGACAGTGGTTACTCACAGACCGATTGAGTGACTACTGAGTAACAAGGTTGACAGTGCTGCCAATATTGCAGAGTGCACATTGAAGTAGCGGAAGCTGCGCTTTAGTGACATTTATCTATCAAGCGGTGGTCTGCTTTTTACTCCCCAAAAGGGATAATGATGACATTAATGCTGAACAGCATTGCACTGCAAGCGGTATAGCGCCCTTGGGTTGAGAGGAAGAAAAAGGTTGTTGAAGAGGAGGAAGATGTGAAAGACATTTTTTACGAGCCAACATTTACAATATATGGCCAGTTTTCATGTGTGGCAGCTAGTCGTTGACATGTTCTCCCTGTTTCTTTATTTTCATCAGCATTCACAAATTGTACAATTTCCCTCCAAATATAACATCTCCTCTTCCTCTGAATTGAATTTGTAAAGTTGTCTGCAACAATCATGCAACAAATTTGACTGTACCAAACTACGTCCACAAAAATCAGTGTACTTTGTAGTAGTCTTATTAATCAGTATGCTTAATTAGGCCTACTTGTTTTTATTTATTTTGAAATAATTGAATAATATAAACATTTAAATGAAAGTAATAACACTTATATTGCACTCGTATTGTTTAGATGTAATTTTGTAGTTGTTACGTAGGTGCAAGCATGTATCTGTCTCCTTATGATGCACTTTAGCACTCTACATTTACTCAAGAATATCTGTAAACCTGTGACAAGTTTCTAGTACAACTTAAGTTACAATGCTTTTGGGAAACAGCCTGTATTTCTAAGATGATTCGCATAACCGTTTCTACAATCTACTTACAGTAGGCCTACAATGCTTTTGGGAAACGCAGCCCTGGACATTAAATAAACAAAGTGTCATAAATGTGTCTTTAGTAATTATTAATCTACAGTGAATCTTCGGGCTATTGCTCTTTCAGCTCAGTTTTCTACTAATTATGTGTTGAATTGGCCGGTGAATTGGTCTGTAAATCTGCCAATGTAAACTATGAACAATTATAAGGTTTCATGGTATGCAAAGAAAGAATTAAGTTTGAAAAACACAGACAGAGAAAAAGTTTGATGTGTCTTTGAACGTGAGAAACGTTTTCCCTGGCTCACTTGGCGCCCTAGGTCAGTGGTTCTCAAACTTTTGACTATGACTACCATAGTAGGAAAAAAATATACTATGGTAGTCAATGGGGACCGAGATCTGTTTGGTTACAAACATTCTTCCAAATATCTTCCTTTGTGTTCAGCAGAACAAAGAAACTCATACAGGTTTGGAACAACTTGAGGGTGAGTAAATGATGACAGAATTTTCATTTTTGGGTGAACTATCCCTTTAATCTGTGGCCTGATGGTGGATACGGCTACTCGCAGTTCATCCTCAACATCAAAACGTGATCTGTATTTATTTTTCATGTATATAACTGCGGAAATATTCTGCTGGCACAAATATGTAGATCCAAATGGAAGCAGTGCATCGACTGCCAAGTGATTGAACAGCCCAATTATGTTTGACTGCTTCTCAGTGCTGCTCCACCCTTTGGGATCCAATCACCTCAACAATCACATCCATCACAGACCGTAGACAACCTCTAGACTGGGCAGTGCCTGAAGACGGTCTGATAAGGTCAAACACATTAGCCATTTGTTTGCGTGTTTGTGTGATTTAGGATAGACGCCAGTGAATTGCAAAGTGTCGGCATGTCTCATATTTTGTGTATCTGTAATGCCTCTGGAAATAGTTTTAAAAGGAATATTATTTAAACCAGAAATTTAACATGAATAATACACTGAGATTTATTACTTCCTGTAATGATGTGAGTAATACAAATTGAGCCACAAGAGAAACATAATTCCATTTTTATTCAATTATTTGGAAAACAAAATCCATTATTAAACATCACAAGCTTGATAAACAATTAAACTGTGATGCAGAAGAAAAGCTTTTTGAACAATTTATTATTCAGAATTAGTCCCCCATTCAAATGAATACATAATAAAACTGAATTTCTGTCTTAATTTGGGAAATAATAACAAGACACGTCAACATCAGCACATTTATACTATTCAAACCCAGTATTAACTGCAGTACTAACATATTTTTTTTAAAACACAGAATGTTACATATACCACAAACAGAGTTAACATCAATTGTGGGATTTAGATTGTATTGATTCAGATGGGTTTTGAATTCATTGATTGATGACACTATGAGCATGGAGGCACAGTCTAAAGGCATGCAATCTATCTAAAACACTGTAAAGTTTAGCGCCATAAAAATTAGTTATTGTGTAGCCTTATTTCAGGCTCACAGAGAAAGGTATCGATTTTGAAGGCAACAACAGTAACATTACAATAAAAAAGTCATAGCTACAAATATCTAGATCATCCAAACAAAATGAGTTAGACATACTGGTCCACATGACTGTTATTTCCCAGGATACCCCAGAGAGCCATCAAGCAAAACATTTGAACCTTTCTTACTGTGTTGGCCTTGTTTTCTCTACAGCCTCAGCAGGTGGTCTCTCATACCTTCACTTTCTCATTTCCTTTTTTTTATGTTGCTTGCTCTGCCCTTACAGCCCTGGCCATCATACCATCATGTTATGCACATTTTCTTCCATTCAAAATTCTTCAACATACCGGTCTACAACTCCGCTCAAGTGCTCAGCTTCCTCCCTGCTGTGAATATTCACCCTGTTCTCTAGAATTCACTCACGGTGATTGATGTAGATGGATTTCAACAAGACGGTACCAAAATGTGGTCCATCTATATTCACATCAAAAATCCAGTCATCTCAGGAGCTTAAAAAAAGCTTTATTTTACATGGAGTGTATTTACTCATGGGGGCAACTGTGTTGAGATCACATGACCAGCTAAAGATCAATATCAATTTCATCTTGGAAAAAGTTATATTATTGGATACTTTTATTTGTGAAATAAATTAATAGTGACTGCAAATAGGCCAATGGCATCAGTAACTGAAATGACTTGCCTACTTTTGCTATAAGTTCAGCATAATATGGGCTAACTCTATATTATTTATAAATCAACATTTCTTATGATACTCACTGCAAAGCCAAATTGTTGGAGCTTGATCTAATCCAGGGGTGGATTTTAGGGATGGAACTTAACCTAATTAGCTTTAGGGATAGAGTCAATGTTAGGGTTAGATGTGGTTAGACCTTTAGCTCCACTGATAAGGTCCAGAGAGGGGGAGCTGGACGTCAAGCTCCAGCCATTGGCTCTGCATTGAGCAACCTATCACATTTCTGCTAAATGATATTACGAACTTTCAAAATGAAATGTTGAGTGAGTGGCCCTAAAACCATGTTCAGTTTTCTCAGATACAGATGAAAATGAATGTGGCAACATTTTATTACATTGATTATTGAATGTATTGTGGTAGTTTAATTATTTTCAACTGTAAAAATGAAATGTCCGATTAGTGGTGCTGAGAGGTTAATGGTCTATCGCGTTTGAAATACTTTTTTTGAAATACTACCTACACTAATCCAGTGTTGTTAAAAGTACCTGTTTTTTGGTTCCAAGTAGATACTTCAATTTGAAAAAATTTATGATACATGCTTTCTGCAATACCTGTTATATAGAGTACCGGGTCAGTTCGGTACCTGCTTGAAGGCATCTATGCTGAGCACTCTGTAAAAAATGTCAAAGGTTTGTTTTTTACACCGTTGAGCATTGTAGCCAATCACAGAAATGTTAGTTAAGTGAGTGAATTCAGTAGCTATTCAGTGGCGTTTGAAGTCGACATGAAACATTAGTTGCTATAGTCTTTTTTCCCTTTTGTGACATATAACCGTGTGAAATAAACAAGAAAAAATGTAGGGTGGGGCTTGGTTTTGTACAATTTGTCAAGTCAAGTCAAGTCAAGTCACAGGACTCAATCCAAGTGCTCCACATTGCACAATGCATTCAACTTAAGTTACATTAAACTTGTTGTACCAGGTTGCTGTACCAGGTGAGCTACAGAGCTATTTTGCCATGGCAGAAAAGCCATACATATGATGCAAAAGTAAAAATGAACAATAAACTAATTATTTACTGTGGCAAAAGATTTTTGAGGTTATAACAGTATTGTGCAAGGAACAAAAAATAAAGTCTTTATTAATCGACAATCTGCACTTCTAACAATAATTTGTGTAAAAAGGAATAAAAGTCGTTGGTGTTTTGCTGCCACAAGTGTTCAGCTGGAAACTTCAGTAAATTGTATGTATACGTTTTGGAGTTGTATAGCACATTTTTCCAATGAGCCTGTGTTGCATATTCTATCATTGAAGACTCTCCTTTCGCTCTCTCTCTGCAATTTGCAAATCAAGGCAGTGTTTAAATGAAGCTACTTTAGAATGAAAGAATCAATTATGCCCGTGATCCTGTAGAGCATTCTTCAGTTTTCACACAAGAGCACTGCCTTCTTTGTATGTAGACTGTTGCTAAGGCTACGGAATGGTGACACTGTCCTAGTATGTCGCAAGCAAGAGTCACTTCTTTGACAATGTAGCAGCCTCCACTTTGAATGTCCCTGTTGTGCGCCAGTGAATAAAATAAAATTGAAAATGGTGTATGTCCTTGTGTTCATAGTTATTCCAGTGTTGGTAAATTACATCAGCTGGATATAAAGACTCTGTGTGCACAACAGCAACTGTCTGCAGTCTGTTCTCTTCATATGGAACATTGTTATATTTCATATTTCGATTGAGAAACAATATACATCCGGATATACATTTATAATATGTTTGTATTTACACTGTTTCAGCTCATTATTCATTGTTTTTGGTGTGTATTTTGTGCTACATACCCTCCCATAAACACGATAAGTGTCTCTGGTGCCAGTTCTGCAATGCACAAAAGCTCCATATGGCGATTCAGCAGCACGAATATATTACAAATTCTTGTAATAATAACTCAATATGAAAACATGCTTCGCTTCAGTAGTCTCTCCTTGGCTGAGAGAATTGAATGACTGAATCTTTACTAAATGGTTTCTTTGATGACATTGGTGGAAAAGGTCTGGTTGCTGCAGATGCTGATAGAGTGTCTGGTGAGAATGCGCTTCTGCTTATTATGGCGGCAGGGCAGGATTAGGTAACGAAGCGTGGAAAAAAAAATTTGCCGGTAGTTTGCCGAGACGAGGTTGTAGAGAACGGGGTTGATGGCCGAGCTGACGTAGAAGAGCACATTGGTGACCATGTAGAAGTAGTGGTAGAAATCGAAGAGAGCACTGTGGAAGAGAAAAAATAAGTATATACTGAGAGAGATATTGGTGCACCATTGTCATGCATATAGATATTTGCACTCTTTTTGAAGCCTGAAAGCTCCAGTCAACATTTACAACAAGTACGTGTAAAGAAAGTTGCCAGTAAGAAGGTGAGCAAATGTTCATTACGTATGCCTTTTATGTCTTGGGTATCTACTGTATGTAGTCTGATTGCTGATAAATATTCTGTCTTTTTACATTACTTTTTGTAGTTATAAACAAACATGATGGTGATGATAATGATCTTCATTCAACCAATCTTTTTTTGACCTTTATATAAAGTGACACACAGGCACACATGCTATATTGGGCCCTATCTTGCACCCAGCGCAATTGACTTTGTACACCGACGCATGTATCATTCCTATTTTGCACCCGCGGACTTTTCCCTTCACAGACGCACGTCGGTAAATTAGGAAATTAACTTGCACTCCCGCGCAAACGTTCCCTGGTGCTATTTTGCAGGTTTAGAAAACAATTCCGCCACTGACCAGGAAAAACCTAGTCTAAAGTCTGCGTTGCGCATGCGTTGCTCATGCGTTGCGCATGTTATTCATAATATGCTATTTTAACGGCGCATGCTTGGCCATAATCAATGTAGCGTGTGCACAACGCGCATGCACTTTGCTTATCTCATCTACACACAGACGCAGCAGTTCTCATTTTTAGAAAACCATACATTATTACAAGGAAAAATATTAACACACGAGGGAAATCGTTGTATCCATGAAGATAAATAGGCATAAAAAATAGGAAAAAAATAGGCATAAATCTAGCTTACACATTTACCCCAATTTTTATACGCCTGTTTAACCGAAGCTAATTTGGGTGGGTTTCTCCCATTCCCATACAATGTCACTTCTCTGTCTTTTACGGCCCTGACGAGAACGTCGGTCTTCTCGGCTTTGAACCGCTCCTGGCGTGCGCCTGGCAAATCCACCGTTATAATAGCAATCCGCCATGGAACAAGCGCGCCTGCTCTTAAAGGGAATGTGAGATGTCGCTCTAATTGGTTTATTTCACGTTACGCCCAAACCACACCTATGAATAATGAAGCTACTTCAGACCAACCCATTTTAGATTTGTGTCGGGCGCAAGAGTCATTTATCCCGCCGGTATAATAGCAACAGCGCCCAAGACCCGCCCACAAAGTTACTTGTGTTTCGCGCTTGATACTTGCGTTTCAGATCGTTAAAATAGGGCCCATTGTGTGTATAAGTAATTATAATTATTTGTAGATTCAGTTTGCTGCTCAGCTTTCATAAAGAAATCAAAGTACTAAGCGTTGATTAAACCGGTAGCACTTTTTGCTAGTGAAATTATAGATGACTCATGCTTAATTCATATCTATTTCAGCTATCCATTAAAAACATTCTTTTTTATTTATTTCTCAATTTCCCCACACCGTCAGAAATCCATATTTATTATACTATTATTTTGAAAGAAATTAATACTTTTATTCAGCAAGGATTCATTAAATTTAACAAAAGTTACAGTAAAGACATTTTTAATGTTACAAAAGATTTTTATTTCAAATAAATGCTGTTTATTTAAAAAAAATCACAATTTGTATTCATCAAAAAATCCTGTAAAAAATGCCACAGTTAACACAAAAATGTTTCTTGAGCAGAAATCAGCATATGAGAATGATTTCTGAAGGATAATGTGACACTGAAGACTGAAGAAAATGGCTGCTGAGAATTCAGCTTTGCCCTCACAGGAAAAAATCACATTTTAAAATGTATTAAAATGCAAAACAGTTATTTAAAATTGTAATCATATTTCACTGTATCACTGTTTTTACTGTATTTTTGATCAAATAAATGCAGCCTTTGTGAGAATGTGTGTACATATAGAAAGAATGAGCATGTTTATACATAAATACATAACATAAATGTTTATGTATATGCTATGGCTGATTTACTTTTATATCTGCTTGATTTCGATGACTTCAGTGCACTATATTCAATGATTTGTTGTTCTGAAAGTGAGAGCAATTTTTTCCTAGTGTGGGAGAGAGAAAGAGGGATGGTTTTGCATAGTGATTTGAGTGTGTGTCGGTAATATTAATGTCAAATGCTTCAAATGAAGGCTGCGTTTGACCCACCCTGGTGCCATCTCATGAATAATCATATATCTCGTGGATTCATGTCTCGTCATCGCATTAAAAAAAAGGAAATTAGGTTTTGACTACACAGGGCAAACGTCATATTCACATTCCAATATCCATTATTCCTGTGATATTTGATCACATCAGGATTATGATATGTAGCATATCCACAGAAGACAGAACCAGTATGAATCTCTATCAGCTCAGCAAGAGTATTGACATTCAATGCAACAATCTTTGCAACAAACAAACTTTGGTAAACTATTTCTTCAAGTGCTTATTGTAGCAGCCTGGGAACTTGTAAACAAAACTGTCTCTGGGGACTGATAAACACCTGTGCGCCCTGACTTCCGGAAATTGTGCCAAGCCAGCCAATCAGATTGGAGCTTGCTGTTTTCAAAAAGCTCCTACAATTTTTGTGTGCAATATACTGTTGCCATTCCATTTGAGCCTGTTACAATGCCTTATACATCTTGGTAGCATACCAAAACCTTGAATGCCTTAACATCTCCCCATTCATATGCTAACAAAAAGTACAACCTATATTTCTGAAACCTACAGAGGACAGAAAAAATACATCAAACACCCATCTACTTTGGAGGCAAATGGCCTAACCATCAGCAAAAAATACTTGAGACTGATGTCCCACTGCCCCGTAGCTCTCCAAATGTATGTAACGCTTTTTATTATAATATCAGTCCTCATGCTACACTTCTCAAATGTATTTAAAATATATGTATTCTTCCAGCTTGAATACCTTTAAAGTATGAATAATGAGTATAATAATTTGCAATGCATCTTTAAAGAAGCTGATTTTGGTCATCTGGGTGAAGCTTCTAATGTCCTCCCTTAGGCAACATTGATGATGAGCCCTGTATCATAAAAAGCTAAACAGAACTGAGAAGAATCATTAATCTGAAAGACTTTTCTTTTCATTATTTTTATGAATAATGAATTAATTCAATGGCTTTTGTGGAAATTATACAGCATAACATTATTCTGCAGCAGTTTAGTCAATCATATTGAAATGCTGGAAAATCCTGCTGGAAAATGAAGGAAGCATGAAGTGCTCTGAAAATGTCCTGGTAGACGGCTGCGTTGACTCTGGATTTAATAAAGCACAGTGGACCAAAGTCCTCTTTTCTGATGAGAGCAAATTTTGCATCTCATTTGGAAAGCAAGGTCCCAGAGTCTGGAGGAAGAATGGAGAGGCACACAATCCAAGATGCTTGAAGTCCAGTGTGAAGTTTCCACAGTCTGTGTTGGTCATCGGCTGGTGTTGGTCCACTGTGCTGTCCACTCAACGCAGCCGTCTACCAGGACATTTTCAGAGCACTTCATGCTTCCTTCAGCAGACAAGCTTTATGGAGATGCTGACTTCATTTTCCAGCAGGATTTGCACCTGCCCACACTGCCACAAGAACCAAAACCTGGTTCAATGACCATGGTATTACTGTGTAATTACTGTGTGATTTCATGTAATATTCTAATTTTATGACCAGCACCTGTATATATGCAATAATCACTTGTCATGAGTCTCCTCTCAGATTAAATGAAAAGACCTTTAATCAAATATAAGTAAAATGTCAGGCTGACATTACGAGTCTGGTATTAATCAATCTTGTCCATATTTGTGTTTTTGTAAAATCCTTTTTTGTCACCATAATGCTTCTTCATCAAAACCTTAATGCTGCCTTTCCACAACATTTTCCTTTCATATGTTCACTCCTCATCTTCTGATTCTTTCTGCTTTACTAAAACATCAAACGTGCTACAACATCAAGTACTGCCTCAGCTCACTGGCACATATTAAACAACTCCTGTAAAAAAAATAAAAAGTAACCCTTGCAGGTAAAAAGTACAGATGCTTCTCATACCCATAATCAGCACACCAAACCACTCAGAACACAATATCAACCACATAACAACACACTAAAAACCACCCTGAATGCCCTGGCATCTGCATAACAACACACAATTACCCCTCAGAACAGCATTGCAACTGCAAGACTTCCTGTAGCTCAAACAGTAGAGCGTTGGCGCTTGCAACGCCAAGGTCATGGGTTGCAAGGTCCCAGGGAAAGCAAGAACTGATAAGAATGTAAAATGTGTTCCTTGAAATGCTATGTAAGTTGCTTTGGATAAAAGTGTCTGCCAAATGCATAAATGTAAATGTAAATGCATTGCAACACACTAAAACTACCAAGAACACCATAGAAAACTCATAGAAAGACACAACTACACTTAGAACACCACATACAGTAGCAACACATTAAAACCACCAGCAATAACCTTAGAAGTGAGAATAAGCTGGTGTTTTTTTTACAGTTTTTCACAATTGTTAAAACACAGTTCCTAACACCTTCACCCATTTTCTCACAACACACAAAACCAAACCTTCAAACTACATTCACAAACATTCACATTCTTCTGGCAAAATCAAACAATCGGCTCAAAACCATTTTTATCTCTCTCTCAATAACCATTTCAGTCATATCCGACTCTTGGTGATTATATGGCCATCTCTCATCATATGCGAGAGACTGTCCATGAATTTTCTTGCCAATGTTTTTTTCTGGGGTAGGTTGCCAGGTCTTTCCCCAACCCATTACATGACTTGGGCCTCACACACATTCACACCTATGGCCAATTTGGCATGTCCAATCCACCTAACCTGCATGGCTTTGGACTGTGTGGGGGAAACCAGAGCACATACAAACTCCACACAGAAAGGAGTCCTGGCTCAGCTGGGGCTTGAACTGGCTACCTACTGAGCCACTGTGCCACCAAAACCATTTTACTTGTACTCAAAATCAAACAATGCTTTCAGATCATTCACACAGCCAATATATAAACACTATCATTCATTAGACACATAATAAAAAATCTGGTGTGCCAAATCCTGCCTTGACAACACTCCACTTACTCTTCCTCATCCTCATCCTCTTTCTCCTCGTCCACCACCTCTTACGCATACTCTTCCTCCTCTCCCTCTCAGATTGTTTCCATCCACTGTTGGTATCAACATTCAGTGCACCTATGCTCTTTGAGCTGGCTTATATTTTGTACAGTTCATATCATTAGAACAGGCTTGTGCAAAATTCAGAATTTCAGAATTGGCCTCCATTCAATTCATGAATTGGAATTTGAATTGAATTTACTCCGCCCCACAGGACATTGAACTGAATTTGAATTGGAATGACAGGAAGTGGAATTAAATTCATGGCAATTCAAAGAAATTCCACACAGTCACACAACAGAAAGAATGTGTCTCGCATGCATTCAGTGTTAGGAAGATTACTTTGTAAATGTTATTGCTTACTGTTATTAGTTACCCATTATAAATGTGGTTTAGATTACTTTATTGGGATAACTATATCAATGCAAAGTGATTTCGTTTTAAGTTGATTAGTAACTAGTTGAATTAAACATTTTACCTCAGTAATACAACTAAATACAATTACTTTAATTTTGTAATTTAATAACAGAAATTTCATTTCACGTAACTGTTTACTCCTCAACCCTGCATACATTTTGTTCTAAAATAGATATTGATCAAATTCTTGAAATAAATTACCCCCTCAATGTTGTTTAATTCGTTTTATTCCAATGTAATTTTCATTTCAAAGTAATCACACAAACACAAAGTTGTTGTAAATGCAGTTATCATTTATTCCAATGCAAAAAATTACTGAGCAACACTGTTGCATCTAATTCTCAATAGCTCCTCAAATGTTTTTTCATTGAGTCTGCACCGTTCTGGTCTGAATATCTTTCCTGAAACACTAAAGATTCTCTCAACAGGTGCAGAGTGAAGTTGTAAGGGACTTCTGAAACTTAAAAAGTCAAGTGTTGCCCATCAAATTGTGCTTTCAAACAAAGGTCCACCTCAAATTGTTTAGCAACCATTTTAAATACTTGGTTAAAGTAAAGCATTTTGATAAGTACATTCAGTAAAGCTCCATGGGAAATGGAGTCATGTCATGAATGTCATGTTCCACAAAATTACAATTACAATAAATCAAACTTAATTATTTGTTCTGTGACTAAATAGACTGTATTTATATAGCGCTTTCACAGACCTATGGCCACCAAAGTGCTTTACATAGCCTCACATTCACCAACGGCGGTGTCAGCCATGCAAGGCGCCAACCAGCTCGTCGGGAGCAGCTGGGGTTACGTGTCTTGCTCATGGAAAACCTCAACACTTAGTCAAGTGGAACCAGGGATTGAACCACCAACCTTTCGGTTTGTAGACAACCTACATGAACCACTGAGCCACTGCCACCCCACATATTATAATGCAATCATATCTGACATATACTGTAAAGCTTCATTGTTAAACACTTCACTTAAAATATGTATATGAATTTCTTTGAATTTTTATTGAATTGCAATTCTGCTTCCTTTAATTCAAATTCGAATTGTAATTCTAGATCCTGTTTTTGACATCAATTCAAATTCAATTCAAATTCAAGAATTGAATTGGAATTAAGGAGTCATTCTCAATTCAATTCTGAATTGTGCACAAGCCTGCATTAGAAACACAACCACTTAAAACACCAAAGCAACTGCATAGAAACACACTGTAGTTTTTATTGGCAAGTACCACTATACCACAATATTTCGCTCTAAAAAATGCTGGGTTGTTTTAACCCAATGTTGGGTCAAATATAGACCAACCCAACGTTGGGTTAAAAATGCAGTTTAAAAATGGACAAACCCAGCCGTTGGGTTACATTTTTAATGTAACCAATGCAATTTGTCCATTTTTTTAATTGCATTTTTGTCCATTTTTGATTTTGTCAAAAATGCAATTTGTCCATTTGTGACCCTGGATCACAAAACCAGTCTTATGTTGCACGGGTATATTTGTGGCAATAGCCAAAAAAACATTGTATGGGTCAAAATTATAGATTTTTCTTTTATGCCAAAAATCATTAGGATATTCAGTAAAGATCATGTTCCATGAAGATATTTTGTAAATTTTCCACCTTAAATATATAAAACATTTATTTTTGTGAATGGATGTAGCACTATCGCCAATAGAAATGGACAACTTTAAAGGAGATTTTCTCAATATTTCAATTTTTCTGCACCCTCAGATTCTAGATTTTCAAATAGTTGTATCTCGGCCAAATATTGTCCTATCCTAACAAACCATACATCAATGGAAAGATTATGTATTCAGCTTTCAGATGATGTTTAAATCTCAATTTAAAAAAAAATTACACATAAGACTGGTTTTGTGGACCAGGGTCACATTTTTAAACTGCATTTTTTAACCCAACGTTGGGTTAGTCCATATTTGACCCAACATTGGGTTAAAACAACCCAGCATTTTTTCTAAATCTAGTTGTCATTACTGTCAAAACCAATGCATTTTTGAGCAAGGGTTCAAACGTCATGCCATTCTGGATATTGGAATTCCACTGAGGTGAACTGTGCATCAAATCATAAAAATGTCCCATCACTCATCAGCATATGGTTTAGGAAGTTCACGCAAGCTATGCATGACAACCACAACATAAATCTGTGTGCAGTCAGCCACTGAAAAAAAAAATCACATGTACACGCTCACATGTTCAGATTAGTTTGCTCTGTGTATGTGGCGCTCTGTATGAATTATAAGCTGAGGGTAAGAGTATGTGCCTCAGATTTATCGATTCACCCCTTGAATCATAGAAGAAAACTCCCAGAAATCTCTACCACCACCAGATGCATCATGATTTATGTGCACTGCTGTTGGGGGGCGCTGCCCAGAACAAAGCATTGATTTGTGGAGCTATAATGTGCGGTGAGCTGGCTACAGGCTATAACTTTTCATCTTTTGTGCCTTTGTATGTTATTATAAGCTGCTTTGAATGTTATTAATAAAAAGCTCATGGACTTCTCGGTCTCTAAAAAACAGAGGAATTTGATATCATTTGCGAATTGCAGTTAGATTGTTTGTGCATCTACATACTCTCAGCATGTGTGCATTGTCCAATAAGAGAGTACAAATCGAAGAGTTGAGAGAATGTTTTACATCTGAAGTTTCATTAGATTTTTATTGTATTGTGTTGTGATTTTTAAAAAAACTGAAACTCACTGTGTCCATTCAGTGACATAGCAGTACATTAGTCTTCTAGCATGGTACGGCAACCAGCACACCACAAAAGCAATGACCACGGCACCTGTGGAGAATAAAATAAAAGAGAAATAATAGGTAAAACATTCATAATAAAGAACAATTTCACCTTTGTGAAATAATATATGTAAATCAACAGGTTTTAAGAGCACTGGTGGCTTCAGCATGTAATAGTCACATTTTTTAGAAACAGAATTTGTTTCCTGACAGAAATGAATTTGAACTCTCACACTTTTCTTTTACCGATCCCCTTTCAATCTTTCGACCCCTTTAGGTCTGATCCGAGTCAAGCAGGGGTTGATTCACTCATCTCAGTTGTATCTTTGTATGAGGCTCTTGACTAGACGCACAAGGCTATTGATCTCTCATATAGTGACAGCAAAAAATTGCTTCTGTATCAACTTCATGTCCATATCAAGGCTTTTAGATTATTTTTTTCTTTTTTTTTCTTTAAGTTGGCTTCAACATTATGGGACTTATTCATGAAAACCAAGCAGAATGAATTTCTGTATAAATTGTATGTACAACCATTTATATGCAAGTGTTCACACCGTCACACAGTTGAATGTGACAATTTACACATGGATGGCTTCATGAACTGTTTACATAGCAATTTGTTTTGCTTGTGTTTCATAAATAAAACCTTATAGATTACAAGTCATGTACGTCTGGACATTGAGATGAATATGAATGTTAACAGATAGCTTAGTATTAATGACCTCCTTGGTTATTCAAGAGGCAGTGTTCTAGTACAAACTTGTGTTAATTCATATTCTATATTTAGTTTGTGCAAAAATGTTCAAAAGCATTTAGTAATCACTTAATGGTTAAAATTGTTAGTAATGAAATGAGAATTGTATTAATGCAATTGTATATTGTCCAATTGTATATTACAATATATGTTGACCTATCATTATTTCATTTTATTTTATTTTATTTTATTTTATTTTATTTTATTTCATTTAAATAAAGAGTTTAACTTTGGTTGTGTTTTATTTGGCCCTACGGTATATATATTAATTAATTAATTCATTCATTCATTCATTCATTTTCTTTCCAGTGTTGTGGAAGCTACTTTGAAACTATCATTTTTATTAGTAAAAATTGGTGGATAATTATTTTAAACCGGTTCATTGACATAAACCTCCTTAACAACCCAATTCACTAGAATGAACCGTTTAGGGCAAACTGATAGCATGTTTCTGACTTAACTCTACATATGAGCACATTCATGTTACTGAAAATGTAAGTTATTAGCGTCAGCATCATTACTTTTACTCCCCAAAACTGGAATTTTGGCTGGAATTTCAACATAATTACTGTAAATATTCTATTGCATTATTTGGTGTGCAGCGAAATAGCAAATCATGTGTTTTTACAGTATTTACAAGAGCTATAATATCAGCTTTGTAGGTGATTTCAAATCAGTTTCACTATTGTCAAGCACCAATTCACCTCAAGCAAATTCATTCAGCTCCACATATTGTTTATCTCTCTGTGCCAAAACAGAGAAGTGTTAAAAGCACAGCCATTAAATTTTTTATGGATCAAACTAGTCACCAATTTGTCACACAGATGGTGATTTAAATGGCTGTGCATGTGTGTGTGTGTGTGTGTGTGTGTGTGTGTGTGTGTGTGTGTGTGTGTGTGTGTGTGTGTGTGTGTGTGTGTGTGTGTGTGTGTGTGCAAAAAAGCAATTAAAAGATAAAGCCCAAGAGACGGAGGCTGGAGACAGATAAATGTTGCATGGTCTCAGCTTGTTTCTTTTGAAATTCTGTCAGTTATCGGGGGTTTCCACCATCAGCAATCACTGGTGTAAGTGTTGCCCTCTCTTTTAATCATTTTATTCAGTAACATGAAAATATTGAATAGTAAAATAATTACAAGAGCAAAAACTGTTTATCAGAGGTTCTCGGCCCCCAGTACATTATAAACTTTTTCCTTTGATAATGTAATGTTGTAAATCCGCCTCTGCTCGTTTCAGCCCACTGCAGTGCAATGCCGACAGCTTTAGGCATTTTGGCTGTAACACTTTGACTGCGGTTAATTCAAATCCCTCACCGCCACTCTAAATTATCTTGTTTTCTTTGATTAATTTCATTTTCTCCTCATTCCACCTGTCTATCTCCTTATCTTATCACTAATGGAGCAGTAAACGAGTAAGTCACCCTATATCTGAAATGTTAATGTGTCAGGACAATGTTGGCGCAGAGCCATGGATGAAATTTGTGAAATTCAATCATGAATTCACTTTTGTCTGATTAGTTTTGAAATGAAAAGCTAAATGAAGTCATTTGGGTACACGCATGTGTGATATATGTTTGTTTTTCAATAGTCAGTCAGTCTTTATTCTCAAAGCCCAGCTGATCCCATTCCTCACAACAGCTTTGGATTTATAAAGAAATATAAATACAGATCGGCGACAGATCTCACAGAAGAGGATTAGGCTTCTACACAGCGGCAAAAACACGGATTGCTTCAGACAGCGCTGTCGACATAAATAAATGTTTACAGCATGCAAACACGTTGGCTGCCTACACAATAATGCTGCTTTTTTCTTAGTGTGTCTCAGGAGCCGAGTGAAGAAAAAAATCGCTTTTCTATATCATGTCTTTGTATCAGTATGTGTTGTTTTCATTTGAAATCAGCAGAAACAACATTCACAAATGACAAAAATCTTGCCCAGTGCCATGCTTTGATAAGACCTAATTAGTTCTATTATTTTAGGTTGTGAATATGGTAATTAGGCAGTGCTATTGACTATTTTGTCCATTAAATTGTGCCCCCAACCCACTTTAATTCTTTGGTGGGTTCAGTCTCATTTTGCAGATTAAGACTCATTAACAAACTTGAATTATTCATGTTGCTTTTGTATAGCATATTTGTGAGAGAAATAGAAAATTATACAAAATGGTGTGTAATATCTTATGCGAAGCAATTATTAGCATTTGAAAAGGACCAGAGATGGTACTTCCTCTTCTCAGTCAGATCAACACTTGCTGCCACAGTTCTTGCGCAGGGTCAAGATGAGCACCTAATCACATTGCAAGCCAGAATAGATCACCTCTCTTTCACTCTCTCTTACAAAAGTGAATCCATATCTACAGTCTGTCTGTCTGTTGTTTGACTTCGTCTCTCTTAAATGCTGTTCCACAGTCAGATCCCATCCTTAAGGACATTTGTACTTATTAAATACAGAGTGACTGAGATGATTGACATCTGTCACGTTCCGTTTCGTTTTGTTCATGGACTTTCAGTGTTTTTTATCTGTCACATGTTTCTTTGTTCATTTTCCTGCTACTTGACCGTCTCCTTGGTTATCGTCATTATTAGTGCATGTGCGTCAGTTTTTTGTAATTATCCTCTTGTGTTCACTACTTAAGTTGTTCCTTCTCCTGCGCTCCTTGTCCAGTCACCGTAATACCTACTGTCATGTTAATGTGAGTTTCCCGGCCTGTAAGCTGATTCTTGAGTGTTATTATTAAAGTGTTGTTTGGATTTCAACCCTTCAGCCTGTTCCTGCACAACACCGTTACAACATCAAGAAGAATGAGCCGAAACCTTTATATGTGACACATGCTTTTTCATGGTAAGTAACACTTTAGAACTTATTAGCTCATAGCTAACGAATTAGGCAAATAAATAAAAAAGTACATCACAATGAAGAAAAGTAAAGGTGCAGACTAATTATAAAACCAGCAGACTCAATTCATAATGAAGAAAAAATGTCAGTACCATGACAATAGATGGAAAAGTTAAAATATATATATATATATGGCTATTTTTTTCCTCCCCACTTTTTATCCACATTTGACTGAGCACCACTGTTATTTTGATATTATTTATATACTATTTTAGTATTTTTGACAGTATTTTTGACTTTAAGTTAACTTTTACTTTTGACATTTTTATTAGTTTATATTTTATTTTTATATCTTTAATTCATTTTTATTTCAGTTTTAGTAGTTTTAGTACTTCAGCTTTAACTTATTTCAGTTAGGTTCAAAGACAACATTTATACATTTTTTAATCTAATATTTTATTTCATTTTATTTCAGCTTTATTTCAATTAAAAAAAGATTTTTTACTAGATTTAGTTTCAGTTAACAATAACAACACTGATGAGCACTTTGTTGACTACACTAACATGGAGTTTTGTATAGAATGTGCTGTAGTTATAAAGCCCTAAAGCCCACTAGCCTACAAAACAATATCTTTCTCTTTCATTATAGAATACAGAACATCGCCATAACTTCTCGAGATGTCTCACTAAGTGCCTGCTTTCGATCCAGTTCAAGAATGAAAGTGGGTAATTCTGTTTCTGAATTTTAACAGCACTCGTACAAATTCAAATTCACTTGACGTAGAAGCGAGTGGAGCCAACATTAGATAAATTGAGAAGAATGGATAAAAGTGCTGCCAACACTCTCTGACCCTGTATGAACCTGCTGTGCACAAGAAAGTGCCCTCTGCAGATTTGCCTAAATTAGTCTTTTAGTCAGCAATTTGCAGGCTCCTTACATCAACCATGGATCACCTCACCCACTCATGCTGTCACAGTGACAGATTAAGTGTTTTATAGACAAACTCTGCTAGATTTATCAGTACATGATCGGAAATGGTGAGGATAGAAGGTGAACAAACTATAATGATAAATGGAAATTATTGTTTGAAGTTAGGTCAAGTGTGAGAGAACATGCATTTCAGTTGGGAAAACAAACTCCTAAAGGGGTCCTATTATGCTTTTCCACTTTGTTTAACTTTTGTTAGTTGTGTAATGTTGCTGTTTGAGCAAAACTAAAAAGATCTGCAAGGTTAAAGAGCTCAAAGTCCTCTCCAAAAAAATCCACTTTTCAAGAACTACAATGAACGTCTCATTTGGACTACAACATGATTAAATGGTGGATAACATCGTATCTATAATGTATAAGATAAACATACACCTCTGAAACGTCCTGTGAAATCCGTGCTTGCAAAGTCCGTGCGTGAAATCCGTTCTGGATGATCCTCTTGGTTGTTAACAATAACATTGTCAGGGTCTGAATCGAGCTTGAATTGGTTTTAAAAAGCTGCCATCCTTTATTTACACTAGAGTAGAGCTCGCAGTTATGGAGGCGTGGTATACATTTCTCGAACACGCGCTAAGCGCAGCTAATCAATCACAGCACATTTCATATTTCGGAAGGAGAAGCTTCATCAAAAACGACGCGTTACACCAGATAGTATTATTATTACCAGCTGTAATAATGTAAAATATGTGATTTTTTTTTTTTTTTTTTTACAATCAAGCATGAAAGCATATTCTAGTACACCCCAAAAAACAAATCAATACTTTGCAAAAGGGCATAATAGGATGTGTGGATCCAAAGACTGTATTTTATTACTGATATAACTGAGCTTTTACACATACTCGCACATGTGCAGAAATGAGAGGTATCTTTCATTTAAATTTTATTTTTGATTTTCTTTCTTGAGGGGTCATTAATTGCGGGATATGGCATGCACACCTGGTTTTTTATTTATTTATTTATTTATTTATTACAATCACTTATAGTAGTATTTAAGCTGCACTGAAAAATAACTTTGTAAAAAGTTATAAGGAGACTTGGTTTAAATAGACATGGCACTATGGGACGATAAACGCAAAATCTGTTTGATCATTGTGGTGACGGGCTGGGCTCTGGGTCGGGCTGTGGCTGATGTATGGATCAGGGGTAAACACTCTCAACGTGTCTAGTTGTTATAAGGTAATGAATGGCGAAACGGCAAAACTCCACAGTAAAAAGACATTATGTTGACTGTTTCAGGCCAACGCAGCAATTCTGGCTGCAAAATCCAATTTTAGGTCCGGTCTTCTATCAGCAAGGGTTGAGGACAGGCACACGAAGATGACGATTTAGGTAAATCGGCTTTAATAAGTTTCAAAGATATATCGCAGGTAACAAAAGAAACACAAACGCAAACAGACGCTAATGTAAACGTAGACCGGACACTTGGGAACTGAAACAGTATACTTATATACAGATGGTAATGGGGTGAACACAGCTGAAACAAATGACAAATCATATTAGTAACCATGATGATGACATACAAAGGTCCGGAAACTGAACAAATGAAAACAGGAACCAATGAATACTAACTAAAAGTCCAAAAAACTAAGAACAAACATAACTAAATATCTATAACATTTATCCCCCACTTAAATAGGACTTAAGTACAGCTTAATGGCCTGGTTTCACAGACAGGGCTTTGACTAAACTAGGATTAGGCCTGAGTTTATCAATTAGGGCATTCAAGTAGCTTGTATATACATGTTTTATTAACACAACATAAATCATTAAAACATAATGATTTAAAATATACTTTAAGGGAAAACATTTAATTTGCTTTTAAAAGTGTACTTTGGTGTGTTAAGAAACATTGTCATGAAACTGTACTCTATTAAATATACCTAAAAGCCTTTTATTTCATTAATACGGTATCATCAACAAGTTCAGGTTTTTTTTTTTTTTTTATATATATAATTTTAAGATTTGCACATTCAATACAATTAACACACTACTTTACCACAAGGGAAGGAAGTGATGACTATACATTTTATTGACGATATAAAGCCCCTTGCTTTTGTCTCTTTGTGTTTGAAATGCATTGCAGTGTAACTGCATTTTGTCATGAAATACTGCATTTCATGTTGTGTAATTCCCTCAGTCCATTAAATTATTCAGGTTACACTTAGTACCCTTAAGGGGCTTCTGGCAGAAAATCACATCAAACGGTCTCTTATGATGCAGTAAATTAAATGAACAGTAATGATTGTCTCCCCCATGGTGCTGAAAGCTGCTGTGAGAGCAGTCAAAAGTCTTACACCGGTACACTGACCCTTTAATGGAGGCTGCAGTCAATTGGCAAAACAAACTAACTCTGGATTCTTCCCCGGTGTACTTATCTCAACTGCATCTCTAATGGAAAATACATGTTCTTCCTGTTTAAGTGATTTAAATGACTTTGTAAATTAAGTTAACTTGAATAGCTGTGGCATGTTATATTTTCATATTTTTAGCTCACGTCTTTCAAATCATCCCCTTGTTAGACCAGCACAAAACTTCTAAATCCAAACAACGGGATAAAAACCACTGAAAGTGCTGTGTGAGCAAACATAATTTTCATTGCACACATACAGTATTCAGTTTTCAATTGCCTGTAAAAAAAAAATATATATATATTAGTGTGTAGAGAAAATAGCTGTTTATAAAAGCAAGACAGTGTGCAGAGCCCTGCAGTGTATTCTGAGCATTATAATAGGTGTTGTTTGTGACTCAGCCTTGCCCCTGTATTATCTATGAGGATATAAATACATTGCTTTTAGTTTTCACTGTTTCACTTTGAAGAGTTTATGGTCATATTCAACCATAGAGAGACTGCATTGGATTAAATGAGAGAACCAGACTCTTATTAACGTTCTCTTCATTGATCAGTGCACTCAGTGGGACTCTGCACGACACTTGTCATGATAATAAGGACACACACACACACACACAAACACACACACACACACACACACACACGCATGCATTCTCCTACAGAATGAAACCAGATGGCAAGTGTTTGTTAAAGGTTTCGACATAATCTCTATAATAGGGGTAAATTGAAGCTGTAGCTTAAAAAATGGAGTAAAAACAGTAATATTGTGAAATATTATTTCAATTTAAAATAACTGTTTTCTATTTGAATTTATTTTAAAATGTAATGTATTCCTGTGATGGCAAAGCTGAACTTTCAGCATCAGTAGTTGCGTTTCCATTAAAGATTTGCGCAAAACTTTTGCGATTTTTATTTATTTATTTATTTTTTCTAAATATCGATAAAAAACTATTGCAAAATGATGGCGTTTCCATTAACCGATGTTATGCACCTAAAACGTCATTTTTTTTCCTCTCGCGATAAGTCGTTCCAAAAATCATGGCGACGGACGTTGGTAAGTTTATATATATCACAGCCACGTACCGCACTAGACATTATTATTATTAATGGAAGGAAACTCATATTCTGTCCAAACACACCGCGCCTTCTAAGTCAGGTGACTGTAAATGCGCAAAAACTGTTTCCATTGCAGTTTTGCGAAATATTCCTTTTTCGAATTGCCTGAAAAACCACCTCATGCGAGCGTAAAAACTTTTTGGCGATAAATGGGAGTTTTTGCGAAATTTACCGTATTTTCAATTCGCAATTTCAATTTGCGCAATTTGAAGGGTAATGTAAACACGGCTAGTGTCACGTGATCCCTCAGAAATGAGAAATCATTCTAATATGCTGATTTGCTGCTTAAGAAACATTTCTTATTATTATAAATGTCTAAAACTGTTGTGCTGCTTGATCGTGAAACAAACCGTGATCATGAATGATGAAAACACATTTAGTAAACACCAAGAACGTTACAGAGCATGAAACTTCAACACAGGACCAAGAACAGACAAAGACTGAGGGTTTAAATACACAAGATGATAAGCCACTAATCTATGAAACAATGAGTAACTAAGGAAACATGAACTAAACACACAGGAACTGAACACAGCCAAAACAAGACAAAAGAATATCAAAATAAGAGTCCTTGAAAACAGACACATAGGGAATTGTGACAGTACCACTGTTGGAAGTCCACCACCTCAAACGTTTATCTTATTTAATATATTCAGTGTTTGACTCCTGTATACTACTGATTGTATGCATACATTGTAAATTAATTTATAATGTTATACTGTACACTTGAAAAAACATAAAGGTACTCACGCAGCACCATGACTCCATGGCGCAGTGATTGGGCACGGTTGGGTTCAACAGCGACACTAAGCATGGTAGCGTTGCCTCCGATGATACAGATGCGATTGTCCTGGGCAGACTCCCGAAACATGCGCAGCAGCTGACTGGCTATGACTCCATTTAATGCGGAGATCAGTGCCATGGGAACCACAAAGGACAGGAAGGCATTCACCTTGAGGAGTTATAGGGAACAAAGGAAAAAGAGGGAATAAGTAGGCAAGTGGCTTAGACTTTTATGATGCTTTTTTGTTTGATGCAATGACTCACTCTCACTCTCACTCTCACACTCTCTCTCTTTCTCTCTCTCTCTCTCTCTCTCTCTCTCTTTTTTATTTATTTATTATTATTATTTTTATGATATGCCTTTTTTTAGACTTGTGTAGACCCTGAAGACCTGCACAATTGTATCTCCATTTGACAAGACTGGCTAGGGAAATGTGTATGATAAAAGCCAGGAAGTCAGTTGGATCGAATTTAAATTATATCCCAAAATTTTATCCAAAGCAGGACTGCAATTATTTCATGCATTCAAGGTATTCAGTACATTTTAGAATTTCCTAGGAGTCGAACCCAAGTATGTCCAATGGGCCTAAAGTTTTTTTTATTTTTTTATAATCAGTTATGTGTGCACAGCATCATCACATTTTTTTATTTATTCTTCCACCTGGATAAGAAGGTTCTCTTGATACCTCTTAATAAACTCACCCCAAAATGCACACACACATATGTTGGTTCACCATCATTATGAGGACATTCCATATAGGCTTAATGGTTTTATACTGTACAAACTGTATATTATTTCCCCTTACACTAAACCTACCCATCACAGAAACCTTTCTGCATTTTAACATTTTTAATAAAAATAGTTTAGTATGTTTTAAGCCATTTTAATTACAAGGACTCAGGAAATGTCCCAATAAATCACATTTACGTTGTAATACCAGTGTAATACCTATGTCATTAAACATATTTGTGTCCTAATAAATCATATAAACAAGCACAAACAGACACAGACACACACAATTATTACTGCAAGGTATGCAGGGCTCTTTTCTTGAACTGGTCACATTCCTAGATCTGTCATTAAACTGGTCTTTTGTTCCTTTCCTTTCCTTTTTTTTTTTTTTTGCTGTTGCCAAAGCAAGTTAATCTCATGTGATCTGACAATCTGCACTGCATGAAAAAAAACTGAGATTAAGCCAAGACTATTGAAATACTCCTCAGAACTAATTTAGAAGAACATAGTGTTGGTTTAAGCAGTCATGTTAAATTGGTGTTGAACAGATGACTGGAGTTTAAGAGTCCAGCACTGTTCCTTCCAGACTGAGAAACATAAAAGAGATCAGAAGGAACATATCAAAAAACCACTGAAGGGAAAGAAGATGTGAATATTTAGAGTATTTTAATGAGGAAGGTCAGAGATGTTAAAACTGACCATGGGGGAAAAAAATAATTTTTTGGGCTTGTTACTGCAAGGTTGAACCAGAGCTATTAATTAGGACTAAAGCAAACATTTTTTTTTTTTTTTTAAACATAACTTTAGGAGTTTGAAATAAAAATAGTGAGTATGTGTTTGTGGTACAGCCGCGGATCAGTTACGCACTGCGAACGCAGCATATGTGAAAGCACTATAGCGCGTGCTGCTCCTGCACCGCATACGCACTGCATTACTTTAGGAGTTCACTGGTAAGAGGATTTGGGTGCTAACATAGCTGTGTGTTGCAAACGAACAGAATATAATATTATAATGATACATATTATAATTTGTTTTGCACCTGCCTGCATACTAAGCATGACTGGTTACAGATTTAGTTCCACTCACTTGAAAGTGCCCTGAAAAGTGGACTTTATTTGGTCAGAATTAATATTAGGTCTGGTTTCTATGTTGTTCGCATGGTTTCTATGTTGTGACATGAAAGTCAGTCGTGGGTATTGAGGGCGAAAGAGGTCGCTATTAGTTCACTCCCCCCACCTACATTTTCCTGCCGGTATTGAGAATTGAACCCGCAACCTTCGAGTTAAGTCTGACTTTAACCATTAGGCCACGACTGCCCCACAGAGGATGGTTATATCTTGTCTTTAATGAGGAAAGTCAGAAATGTTACAACTGTGTTAAAGCGTACAAGATGAGAGCAGTATAATGCAATTATCATGACAATTGATAACATAACAGTTTAGACACATACAGTTCAATATATCCAAATCACCTTTATTAATTTTAATAAATAAACAAGTTATATCCACATCCAAAGATGCCTACTATATATAGTAGATGAAAAGCAGTACATGAAGAGTATGTCTGATTCATATGCTGCATCCTTACCTTTTTATATAAGCATTTTTAAGTTGTGTGGCTTTAAGAACCTTAATGGGATAATTATTTATGTATTATGTAACTGCAGGCTGTCTTACTAATCATGTTTGTAAGATCAGTACTCCCACTGAGCAAAAATGAGAATGCAGAGAAGAATCCTTTGTGTGTTTATGAAGACACACAAACAGAAGCAAAAGTAAGATTTCGGTTTGCATTATGTAAAGAACCTATGGGTACATTGGCAAACAAATGTAATTTCTTTAGGGATTCTTTGGCTGAGTTCAGTAAAGGCCAGACCCAGCATAATTGATCAAGTCAATGTATCTATTATTCGGTCATGGCAACAGTCACGAAAATGTCATGCTTTTATATGTATTGATTTCCCAGGCATCATAGATGGAATGTTATGCTGTGATTGCACGGACAAATTATTTTAAACTCCCCTGTAAAGACCCGATCTCCATGGAAACCACAGAGGCTATTCAAAAGTTTTCAACCACCTTATAAAATGACCAAAAGGGTTTTTGGAGACAGTTCAAATTTATCTGAATGACAGAGTTTGTATAATGGAGTAACACTTATAATACAGTATAATGGCAGTGATCTGCCAGCGACTTGATTTCGCCCTGCAGCTCAGGCTGGAAACCTGTACATTTATATCTGCTGCTTCCTTTACAAATTTGCGGGAACCAATCACAAACTGGCTTATCCACCTGGCGAGCTATTGGCAGGTTTAATCCAATCCAATTCCAGAGCCGTTACGGCTCTGTCCAATTCCTTTTAACCTCTCGACGATGCTCAATGGCTTCTTTTTAGCAAACAAATCGCTCGAGTGGGTGTAAATACCACTGACTTTCATGTTTTTTTGTTTTTTTTGCATAACCTGCAAAAATCGCACGATTCCATTGCTGTTTCTGCAAACCGCTGATCAACACGTTTGGTTACACATTTCCTGCCTGCAGTTTTCGCGTCGCTCTGCAAAGTACTTCACCCGGATCGTTGGTCTGATTGGTTGAAGGACTATCCAATTGCGTATAGAGTCATTTGAACTATGCCCGTTGATCACGCCTCTTGTGCAGTAGAAAATGCATAGCAGACTCCCCAGACCAATGTTCAATCTTAAAAGATTGAGCTTGGTCTGGTGATAGCCAGACTACATTCCAGTATTACTTCTCCATCAAAGCTTTCCAGCAGGTACATCTCACTTAGGCACAGTGCACATGCACTCACGAATAAACAAACAAATCATGTGGCAAATCAAATTCCGCTCAAGTGTCTGCTTGTCAAGGATCCTGTGCTCAGGTTACTGCAGTCCTAATCCATGCGTGGATTATCTACACCTTGACTGAAGATGCTCACTGTGTTTGTATTTCGTCTGGAAACTGAAGCACCAGAACAGCATGATCATGGCTCAGTCTTAATGTTCCAGACATAAGTGTTTCATAAAAACAAAAATAATTAGGGCTGTAGAACAATAAAAAAAAGAATCCAAGTAATTTCATGAAACCCTGATGAATTAAATAAATTGCAAATTATGGTATTCTTGATGTACATTTTATGAGAAATACACATTGTTGCCCAAACACATTATTGTGGCGAATAAGTAAAGCAGACATCACAAAAAGTCACATTTCTAATTCAGTTTAGTTTTTTTTCTGAGCAAGTGCAAATATATATATATATAAGAAAATCCTCCATTATAAATGTATAATGCATTAAAATTGTCTCAAATCCTTGTTAATGTACATAAAGACTTCATCCTAGTTTGTAATATTGTAGATTTTACAGTCTGTATACTGTACATATTAATATTATATATTATATATATATTCTTTTAAGGTTAATTTACGACTCTATTGACTCTGATAATCTGTTTGTTTGTTTTTTAGAACAGAGATTACTGTTCTCCCACAATTCTATTCTGAAAACAAAAATTAGACAACCAAATATAAATGTCTAAAATGTTATAAATGAGTCTATAATTGTTTTAATTAAATTTAAATAAGTTTATTATGTAAAAAATAATTTGAAAATAATGATGAAGACTTGTTTCGTCCAGTTTTTGAACCAATCTCTTGAATGAATGATTCAGTGATAGCCCTATATCAAATACATTTTAACAGTCACTAGTCACAACATCTCCAGACTATAAACTTTTATCCCATTACTTTTATTATTTAATGTTTGCAACACTGAAATAGCAAAATAATACTGTAGTTGAAAAGACTGTTTGTGAAGCTGTTCATATAAAATTATAAAGCTTACATGAGCGCTGTTCGCTCTGGCTCAGCGACAGCATGAAAGCAGGTTTAAATATTCCTCTGTAATCGTAATTTCAAAGGTTTAATACACATAGCGGAATCATTGTCATTTAGGAATAAGATCACATGTGTGTTTGAATTGAGATTGCAAACTTTCAACGATTAACTGTGCATACATATGTAGGCCAGTCCCAGGCGCACCACAATAATTTTTCTGCACAACAATAACTGAATGTTTGACGAATGAATAAGTGCAATTCACCTTTATTCAACAAGGTGGCAATGTCTGATACACAATGATGAAGTGGTGTTTACTCATAGTTACCGCAGGCAGAAAACAAAAAATTAGGAAGTATCATCAGCAAAACTTCATTTCAAATGGTGGTTCTGGTGAAGAAGCTGTTAGAAGATTTTGAAAATTATATTTTCGAGAATATGTTTGAGATCGTGAATATGAGCCAGATACTAAATGTACTGGGAAATGAGCTCTGACGAGGACAGTGATGATTATATAAAACATCTGTTCATACTGAACCCTTTCAAACTCCAAAAGGTAACAAAATATGCTTTATTTTATTCTTCTGTAATTGTTACTCTAATATCAGGAGAGTTTTATATTATCGCGACATGTAAGATATAATTGATTGGTAAAACATTCATACATTAAATGGTAATTTTGAACTTTTTACCACCTGTATTATTATGGTGGTCATCAGTATATTGCATTTGAAAACATTTATTTTATTGAGCAGGTTAACTTTACTGATATGGTTCTTTTAAAAAATTGTGAGACACAAGTTTTGAGAGATTATTAGGCAACGATTTACTCAAATTCAGCTAGTCAAACAACATCCACAAAATTACAACTAGCTAATGCAGCTTATCCATTGACTAATACTATATTTTTTCTAAAATGTTTTTCCTCCCTTGATTGTTAGATTAATATTCTGATTAATTAATTCAGATTAGTTATTATTCTGTTAGTTTATTGTGTCCAATGTGAGACCACCTGAGCAGAATTCATAATTAAATTCTCTCTTTATTCAGCACAACACTTTTAAAATATTTTAAAAATGCATTTTGAGGTGCTAAACAGATCAGCTGCCAGGTCATTTTTGTTTTTACCATAAATAGATTTCTAAGCTATACCTCAGTCAACACAGTCTGATCCCAAAAGGCGACAACATCAAACTGAAAACCCCACAAATGGAAATACAACAGAGAGAGAGGAGAAGTTCTTATGAAACGGGTGATAAATAGACTAATGGAGCAACATGCATAGTGGTGTGTGTTAATAAAACACAGTTGTAGCACTGTAATAGGTTAGAATTCAAATGAGCTCTTTGTGCCTTGTACACATTTGTTCAAGTCGTGCAATGTTTGATTTAACCAATGAATGACCCTTAGAGGCTCTAATGAAGTAATTAGCTAAATCTTGGGCCAGTGGTGTGTATCTGTAACCTGCATGTGTGGTCCTTAAGGGTTATGAGCAATGCTAATTCATATTTGTTCACTTCAGATAGCAGTATGTCCATTGTGTGTGTTAAAGCTGAGGCTGGATTAGTGAGGTTTCTATGGTTACTAATAGCACACTGTTTGCATATTTGTAGTCTTTTGTCTCTTATGCAATGTTCTTCTCATAATCTTAATTCTCTCTCTTCTCAAATACACACTTAATGTCACAAATGAGCCAGTGTTTCTGCATTTAAAATAGGGCGATTTTACATTAAAGTGACTGGAAATATGTTCAACAAGTTTACTGTCTTCTGACATGTTCCTGGTCTTATTGGATTGAACAGTACATTGCTTCAAAGAAAACCGTTGTCTTTGTAATTTTGCATTATAATGTAATAACTTCTCTACTCCTCCTCTGAAATGACTTTCTCTGCTGCTGTCATTCAGGCTGTGCCGGCTATTTTTTTGTCATCGTTCATGGCATCATATTTAAAGCAGCACTCAGTAGCTTCGGGATTTCTTCGCTGTATTCTCGCTTTTTGCTCGCAGGTTTCTCTCTAGAGCTCCCCCCACAGCTTCGGAATAGATATTTGACAACACTGTTGTAAAAACTCGTTGGCTATTCTCAGACACCAGAGGCTAGTAGATCAACGACATCAAAGCAGATGGGACATTCTTTAAAACGTCTTCTTCCTTCGGGTTCGGACAGCGTGAGGGAGCGCAATAATGACAGTATTTGAGCAGATTTCTTTTGGCCGTAAAGCAATTGTTTACATCGCGAGACCTGATATCACGCGATACTTCCTGACGCGGCGGCCGGCGGCCCGCCGTCTCAAAGTTGCAAGTGCGAATTTTCCGCTCACGGGCACCAGGGGGGTGCGAAACGACCACCATTCAACCCGAAATAAGTAATATAACCATTCCAATGACTCCGAAGCTGTTCAGTTAAGGTAAAAAAGTTACTTAGTTCACCTTTAAACAAGCTTTCATGGCAGGATTAATATTTACCAGACTGTAGTATAGTCAAAAATGTGACTTGCAACACTATATCTGGTTTATAGAGCAGTACTGTGGTGAGGAGGCATGAAAAAGACAACCTTTCAGGCCTTTAAAAACATTCAGGACAAGTGCCACCCATGATGTAGAAAAAGATTAAACTTGTCAACACTTGTCATCTTATTTACTGTCTGAAAGTTATCATGTCTCTTCTTTCTTTTGGCCTCAATTCCATCTCTCCTCCACTCTCCTCCTCAAAATCTTGGCTGAGGTTTCTTTTATCTGCTAGACATCTCTCTGCCTGTCAGTATCTGCTGCCCGATCACAAGTCTGTGAAGGTGTCTTGAGTAAAGAGTTGATTGCTTTGAAGTACTTGAAAGGTGTAATTCACACTTTGGATATGTTGGTCAAAAGTAACAGCATACCTTGCCACTCAAGGCCACTGAGAATGAACTCAAAATGCAACTGACTGACATTTTACAGATTCACTGAAAGTATAGTGCATTGTGTCGCTTTCGCTCCCACCACAAATTCACTTACTGTAAACCAAATAAGTTGGCAAAACTCAAAAAATGTTTGGTAATCAGTTGTATTATATTTTACGTTAAGAAATTCAAAGTTAGCAGTTATTTTGTACTCGTACATTTTACTTGCTCTTAACTCGAATTAATTGAGTAAGCTAATTCATACATTAACTTAAAATGATCATGTAGGGGAGAGCGGGGTAAGTTGTCACATAGGTAAGTTGTCACACTGTCCATAACTCCAACACTAGAGGCTCTATCTCAAAAATCAAATAGCCACTTTATGTGACTTCTTCTTCTAGAGTCAACTTCCTGTTCACATGTGGTCAAGATCACTGTAATCTGAGGTTAGCACAATTTTCTTATTTTTCTGCTTAAAAAGTAAAAAAAAAATCACTTTACATTTTATGCAATACAACTTTGTTAGGTATGAATGTTTAAAATTATTATTTTGCACAAAATAGAGGAGACAGTAACGTGTCTTTTGGTACTTTAGCTAAAGTGATATGTTGAGCTAAACTTGAGATTTAGCCAACATTAACTCACATGTCAATATGGGGCAAGTTGTCTCAATGACTTTGGGGCAAGTCGTCACATGTGACAACTTGCCCCTGTACAAATAAACACAGCCCCAGCACCAACCCTGTCCTGCCTAGCACGCCCAGTTATGCTTCTCCTATCACCAGCTCACCCAATTACCCAGCAATGCTATTGCTGACAGTGGGCTACCAACTCCAGTGGACATCCGGCCATATCCAAAAGATGGCCCCCGAAAGCCAGCCAGCAAAGGAAGAAAACGACGCAAATCAGCAATATTTACTGACACGCCAGTGAAGCAGCAACTAGAAATAGAAAAGAATAAGTCTCAATCTAGCAAAAAGCTGTTTCAAAAGAAAGGGAAGCAGAAATCTGGACCTATGAAAAACAAGGCAGCTACATTTACATTTAGTCATTTAGCAGACGCTTTTGTCCAAAGCGACTTACAAATTAGGACTAATTTAAGCGAGTCATTGTGAAGAGGCAAAAAAAAAAACATAAGAAGTGCTCAAAATACGAAGTTCAGGCATTGTTCAGAGTAGCATATGCGTAAAATATGTAAAATGCAACCATTGAGCCCATGATGCTTGCACCTCAGGCCAGGCAATTTATGTGTGTCAGAATTGTGACTCTGGAGATGAGTCCGATTAGTCAGATACAGGGCATCTGTTTTGTTCAGAGGTTAAGTTAAGCAGGTTATCTGCAGCATTCCATTCAGTTATCAGGATCTATGTGCAAGCCATAGAACGTTTGAGTTTAAAGTTCAAAGTAAAGTGGTTTTGCCACTTAATTGAAATGTGCATTATTTGGATTGAAATAATTGTTTTTCCAGGTTCTCCAGGCACGGATGTTTATATTTCCAGGTCTGTTTTGAGTTTAAAAGTTAAAATCAATATTCACAATTAAGTAGTTGTGTTCTTATTTTTTTGAAAATCTAGTGTGACAACTTACCCGCCCTAGTGTGACAACTTACCCACCGATGGGGCAAATTGTCACAAGTGCACACTCGCTATTCAACAGTCTACAACTCCGTAATGAGATAAGATATGAAGATGTTATGAATACAACATATGTGCCCAAGACTTCCTTCTTTCATTTGGTATGAGATTTATACCATTTTGATGTATGGTGCTCAGTAAATGTTAGACAGTGTGAAAAGTGTGACAACATACCCCGCTCTCCCCTAATCTAGAAACTTGGCAAGCTTTAACTAGCTAATTGGTAACACAGTGCTTTAGCATTAGCAATTACTGAATGAGTAGACATATATCTGTTCTCAAACTTAGCTCATTCTCACTCGTCACTATGATGCTAACCCCCCACGCTTAATGTTAGAATTTACTCTCCCTTTCGAGTGTCATGGCAAAGCATGCTGAGATATAGAAATCCCAGCTAAATTTAAGTTTGTCTGAATTAAAAGAAACAATTTCATGAAACTCAAAACAATTAAATAATTCAGATTACTTAAAATGTGTCAGTTTTGTGAAATCAAAAGAAAAAGAAAGTACCCATAAAAGTTAATTTGATTGAACTTATTTGTTTAATTTCAGTTTACTCAAACCAATAAATTATTCTTTTAAATTGTTGAGCATTACGGTTTACAGCTGTCAAGCACACAGGCTGCTAAACTCCCTTGCTGTGTTTTCCTGGCTGACCACCCTGGCAGATCTATATGAGGGACACAGATGCTTCACAACATGTAATTATACTGCAGCTTCATGAAACAGTTATTTACAAAGTGTATTTGTCCTGACCTACACTTGCCTGGAAATAAAAAAATAAAAATGCACCAAAGCCCCCATCTTACACAACCATCTCTCTCTCTCTCTCTCTCTCTCTCTCTCTCAACAGCAGATATACCCGTCAGTACACTGTGAACAGAGACATCACGTCATCTCTATCTTTGCTGATTCCAGAGCTAACTGACATGTGTCATCTTAAATTTATTTCCGGTTGTGCTTAAGCGCAAATATATATTTTTGTGTGGGCAGCCTGGGCTAGTTTTGATATTATTTTTGTTGAGACAGTTGTATCAGACAATTGCATTCATTATTTGTCTCAAATAAATCATATTTAAATAACGTTAAATATTTTACAGAGGCTTTCTTACAACTGAGCAAGATAAAGGGAACAGTCCAAGGGTTTCCTGCTGAAAAATCCAGTGTCCATGTTTATGTTTGAGAACAGCATGTTGGTCCACCAGGTATACCAGCACTATAGTATAAACCAGCCTGGACCAACATGCAGGTCTATGATGTATATTTCAGCAGGGCTTCAAGAAAAAAGAGATATTTTATTTTAATAACACTACATTTGTTTTTGTTTTATTTCTTACTGTTAAACACTAGGGCTCTCAATAGAGTAATGACCTCTGGCCAGCATTTAGAAAGCAGAACAAAATAATACAATAATATGTAAAGTCAGTAAATGTTTTTAAACGGATTATATTAAACATATTTAATTAATATGTTAAGTTAATGCATTGACTGACAGACCTAAAATAATAACTAATAATACTAATACTAATAACTTCCGGTCAAAAGTTTGGAATATTTAAGGTTTTTGAAAGTCCCTTTTGCTCACAGAGCCTGCACTTTAATTGGTCAAAAAAATACAATTAAAAATCTTTTTATTTTATTTGTATTTTTTTCAGCATCATTACTCCAGTCTTCAGTGTCACACGATCCTTCAGAAATCATTCTAACATGCTGATTTGTTGCTCAAGAAACATTTCTTATTATAATCAAAAATGTAAAACTACTTAATATTTTTGTGAAAACTGTGATACATTTTTTTTCTTATTTTTTACAATAAATATGTTTGCGAAAAGTGTTTCAGCAGAGCACAGCTAAGTATTATCTATCAAATTTCATCTCCCTCTCAGAAGTTAAAATGTATTTTTATCTGTCTTTCAGCATTTTTGTTGTTGTTGTTGAATCCAGAAAGCTGTGCTTTATGAATGGTTTTGTACTGTTGAATGAAGGGGTGCAATGTCAGAACATGAAAATTTCAACTCAACAGTCCATCTCTCCTCTTTTGTTATGGCTAGAAGAGCTCTAAACACCTGCCAGAACAAAGTGCCAGTCCAATATCTACTATCAGCCAGTTATCTTGCCAATATGCACTGTCTGCTGCTATGTATATGTCGGTCTCACTTTATTTGTATACACATAATTTCAAGTTCAGTACTGGATTATTTTCAGGTGTAGACTGTGCAATACAAAGATCAGAATAACAAACAGAAGCAGATGAACCATTAGAAAGGCATTCAAGAAACCATTACTGAACCGAAAGATGCGGTATACATATTTATGTCAGTTTACACTTTATGTGGCAAGGTTATATCACATCACAAAAAGCAATAAAAGACCATTTACGGTTTCTTTCTGCAATCATTTTGTGTCCCACAGAGCACTAGTGGACTGGATTATTTCATATTGTGAAACCTTCTGTTTTTGAAAGAGGACATCTAGGGGTTTACTGTGGTAACCAATTTGCCAAGACTAAAACATGATAAACCATTTGTCCAGTAGCAATAAGCTGATATTGCAACTATCATTCTTTTGACTGGAATATCTCAGGATGATACACGCACTCAGCACCGACTGATGGAATTTGTCAGAACCAATACGTCTCGTATTCATACGCTCTATTCTCTCTCTCCAGTTTTTCTGCAGCTTTGCCTCTGTTTCGGTGTGCATTCATATTCTCCTTTTCTCTCTCTTTTTGCCGTCTGATTCAGATTGTGACTCACTGACTGTTTCCGCAGTGCTATGAGTTCCAATTATCCACAGGCATTTCAAACACAGAATACTGTAATATTACGCCATTTAATATGAAGGATCATTATTTTGCCTCTTATGCTACGTACTCCACAGGTGTTCTTGTTTTTAGTGTTACTCTGTTGTTGTTGTTGTTGTTGTTGTTTTCAAATGTAGAAAGATGGAAAGCTGATTGTTACAAGCAGGAGACCTCCTGTCCTTGTAAATGGATTGTGTTCCAAACTAAATTAGATTCACCGTGTAATAGAAAAGAATAAGGCAGGCACAAGGTTAAGGTCTACAAGAACAATTTTCCAAGAATCAAAGCATAATGTCTCCATTTCCAGGCAATTAGGTTGTACTTTAGGGAACGGTCAAGTGCATTCCATTTTCTTAAGATAGCAAATCCTTATTTTGGAGCAAATCTTGGCACTTGTTACTTAAACTAATGTACAGAAAATCCCTTAAGAGTCATATTGGTTGTAGGCTTGTATTTTCAAGAAACTGAGTAGTTAAATTCATTAGAATCACTGACTTATTTTGACTTTCATGACCATCAGTGCTCACAACAGAAGCAATTCGGACCCTGCTGCTTCTCATTTTAATGTGTTTGACTAATGAAGACATCAACATTTAATTTGCAATTCCAATAGAATCAAAGGGGCATAATACATATTAATTAATTTACCCACTGCTCTTGTGGTTTAGAATAAAATACACAGCAAAATGTTTTCAATTCAACTGAATTAATCCACTGCATTAGTTTAAACCAGCAAAACTGATTTTTTTAAGGATCAGATCCTTATTTACGCAGAAATAGCTCCTTGAGGTAAAATTAGCGCATTTTAAAAGTGTGCTTGGTAAGTTTTTGTTTGTTTGCCTTTTTCATTTTTATTTTTTTTCCAGTGGTTTTGGACTTCAGGACTGTTTGTTTAGACATTTTTATTTTTCCAATCATTATGTTTGGACTGTTGATAGTGAATAAACATGTTTGGACTTGCTGACATTTTTTCAACTTGGAGTCAAATTTTATGTTTGACTGTTTGTTTGAACATTTTATTTTCATCTCACACACATTCTATTTGAAGTGTCTGGCACTGGTGTATGGAGGCAGAATAGTCTCAATTATAATTCACGCAGCTTTCGACCAGTTCATGGCTGAGCAGAGGTCTGTGCAGTTGAACGGTTCATTTATGAAGTTAAAGAAGCTCGAGATCAGTTGAAGCAATAGTTTATGATCTACTGATGTAAGCAAGTGCTGTGGTAATCAGATGTCCCATATCGTGTCAAAAATAAAGAATGATGCTTGTTTTGTTGTATTTTAGCTGCAGGTACAGGTGCAGGTACTCTCACTGCTACAACAATCACGCTAATGAATGCAAAACAATGATCTGTGGTCAATACCCACCCTAGCTCTCTAAGCACTGGCCTCATTGAGATTGTTCTTTAAATACTAGTGAATAGACCTATTTTAATGAGTTGCTAACACAATGATAAATCATAAATCAGATGCATGTACAATAATTTTCACGTGAATGAATGCATAGATCCGACTATTTTAAGTGTGTATTTAAATGGTCCAGTGGTAGAACTTTAGCGTGTCAGAGGTTCTGGGTTTTTTTTCTCATCAAAACCGATTATGTTTATCAGTGGTTGTATATCAGGCAAGGACACGTTTGTGTGCATTTTGTTTTGTAATTTCACCGGAACTAATAGAGAGTCTCCACAACGGATTGAAGCGCGTGTCCGAGTGAAGACTGTGCGCGAGCCACAAGAGAACACAGTATCCGCGCCACTGATCGCAGCGGCAACAAACACTTTGATCACTTGATTTCAGAAACAACACATTTCAGCGCTAGATCGCCTCTTATTTAACAAACGAACCAAAATGAATGCTTTGCTAGTTAACTGGAGATGTTTTATTTATTTGTATTGGTACATTCGTGCCGCGAGATGTTTCAGAAGTGGTGGGGACAATATCGACCTTAGCAAAAAGTGGTGGGGACATGTCCCACCTGCCCCACCCGCAAATTACGCCTATGGGTGGACACAGGACATGAAAATCCATCAATGCTAAAAATAAATGTTTATGTTCACATGTGGACTAAACAGCAGTTAATAAACTATTGTTTTAACTGATCTCAAACTTCTTTAACTTCAGTAAACACACAGAAATTAACCGATCAACTGCACATACCTCTGCTCAGCCATGAACTGGTCGACAGCTAGGCCCGCCCTCACGTGATACTGATTGGTCGATTGATAAGCTTAAATCTGATTGGCTACAGAGTACGACTCATCTGTGTAGGAGGAGAGCGCTGCCAGGAAAGTCTCGAAAACACATTCACGATTTGCACATTCACATTCAAGGATAAACTCGTACATTTTAAACATTCAAAGGTTTTTGTGCACAGTTGTCTACGAATTGTGTTTTACATTTGTGAAATCTATTTTAATGAATATATCATTTTATTTTGCGCATGTGAATTGCTTTTTGTGAATACATATTTTTGTGTGTACGTGAATTAGGTTTCATGCATGTGAAATTATCTATGCATGTGTGAATCATGGTTTTTGCGTGAATTATAATTGAGACTAATCTGCCTCTATACTGGTGGATCATACAAAATCCATTCCATCATTTTAGGCAATGCTGTTTACTCAGGTATGGTTGTTGTGTTGTGTCTGTAGTATGCAAATTGTGTTTTGTTTAGTTGCTTGTTTTGTTTAGATGGTGTTTTTTTTTTTTTTTTACCCTTTGGGTTACACTTTATTTCGACATTCTACTACCTATAAGTAACTTTGCAACTACATGTCAGCTAACTCTCATTAGATTATTAGTAGACTGTCAGGTTAGTGTTAGTATAGGTTGTTAGGGTTCATGTTAGTAGAATAAATTGACATGTAGTCAGAGGTGGACCGTAACAAAGTCCATTTACTTGAGTACTTGAGTACACTTTTTGAGTATCTGTACTTTACATGAGTATTATTTTTTCTGGAAACTTTTTACTTTAACTTCGCTACATTTGAAAGACAAATATCATACTTTTTACTTCACTACATTTCATTCAAGGTCCTTGAGTAGAAAGTAGTAACGTCAGTCAGGGAATGATTTTGGTTAGAGGGGTTGCATTTTGGTTGGAGATGAAAGTCGGTTGACGTCAGAACCCGATGTCGGGACGCTTTGTACAGTAAATTACCTTGATACCTGTCTGGAAGCTTGTTACCACCACAGAATAAAAATAAAAAAGGTAATTGCTACTATTTATCTCACAATTCTTACTTTTTTCTCGCAATTGCAAATTTACATCTCACAATTCTGCTTTTTTTTTCTCAGAATTACGTGATATAAACTCGCAATTGCAGGTTCTAAATTCAGAATTGCGTGATATAAACTTGCAATTACAGAAATAAGCTTCCATAGAATGCAATATATAAAGTAAAAGTTATTATTATTATTATTATTAGCTGTGATGCTGCTGGTCACGTGATCTTGCCCATGAGGCAGCAACCCGCTACGTAAATAATAAAACAAGATTTGTATTGTTATTATTTTTTAAAACTGATAGGAATTAAGTCTTCATCTCTCGTGAGCCTATTGCTGCTTATCAAAAGTTCAGAGTATTTTTTATTACCAAAAAAAAAAATCTGAATGCACACTTTTTACAATGTTGACCTGCCAGTTAAATCAGCCTAATATTTCTAGTGGAAATTCGTATTGGATATTGAAATTATTCGTTTAAAGTGGACCATCGAAATAAAGTGATACCATCAGTGCTTAATTTGTAAAGTGGCCATGCTTTCTTCAGTAAATTGCATTGAAAGCACTATATAAAGTAAAAGCTACTATAATTATCATCATTACTATTTTTATTAGTAGTCAGTGATACTGCTGGTCACGTGATATTGCTCACGAGGGAGCGACCCTCTCCATAAAGAATAAAACAAGATTTTTATTATTATTTTTGAAAACTGGTATATGAATATCAGTTATCAGATATCTTTCTCTCATGTGGAACGGCATTATTTATCAAAAGTTCTGAGTATTTTTTTATTAGCAAAAAAAAAAGAAAAGAAAAGAAAAACTAAGCCCACACTATTTACAATGTTGAAATTCGTGTTGGATGTTGACAATTTTCCTTTAAAAATTATTAGGTATTAACCAGCGACGCTGCGCAACAGGTTGTTCCTTATGATAAGACACTTTTGGTTGTAGTAGCTATTATAAGAAAAAAACAATTATCCAACGCAATGACTATAACCAAATCAATACAGAAATATATGGAAATAATCCACTCGTTGCAAGCAAGGAAAGAGAGCTGTGCGCGCTCACCTGTAGAACGGTTTTAGCAGTTATCGAGGACACGATTGTGGTGCATATAAATTCATCATTCACCAGTCGCTGTCCCATGGTGAAAAGCATCGGAGTAGCCAGGAGAAAAGAGGCGATCCACATGGCGCTGATGAGTTTCTTGGTGCGGCTCCGCGACATGATGCTCTTCGCCTTGAACGGGTGGCAGATGGCCATGAAGCGCTCCACGCTCAGGCTGGCGATATTGAACGCCGTCGCATACGAGCAGCCGTCCCGCAGAAAGTAGTACCCTTTACAAACAGCCTCCCCAAAAGCCCACGGGTGATGAACCCAGATGAAGTTGTATAACTCGATGGGCATGCAGAGGATCAAGATGAGCAGGTCGGATATGGCCAGGCTCGCCAGGTGATAGTGCACCGTACTCTGGAGGTTTTGGAGAGATTTTTTCGTGAGAAGTGTGTACAGGGTGATCGAGTTCCCCAAACACCCGATTACAAACAATAGCACATAAATCACAGTGACGAAAACTTTAGAATAGATGTCTGTATTCACGTCCAAATCATCTTCGGAGACGTGCTCCGTTTCATTGTCCAGAAATGGCTGAGACCGGTTCGCCGAAGAGAGAAGTTTCTGCGTTAAGATGCGCAAGTCTATGAAGTTGCGCCCTGGTAGCGTAGTATTAACCTCCATGGTAGTCGTTAAATATCAACACATATAAACGAGTGCCAAATTAATAGCGCGTTCCTTGCAAAAGTGTTTCACATTTGTACATTTGAGGAGCTATGCGTAAAGCAGGTGAAATACTGGCCACTGCTCTAAACTTACTCTCACAGGTCTGTGAACGCGAGACTCCAGACGCTTTTATATGATGAGGAGGCGTAGCTATGAACGCAAACCTTGAGCAATGACGCAGTGCCATTTAACGATTGGTGTATTTCTATTGTGAGGCTGAGCTACCTTGAACACATTTATTGAGTCTCAGTTCTGACTGCTTTATTGCAATGTCCTGAATTTAAGCATAAACCAACTGGTTTTAAAATACGTTGGATGCTGATTTTACATTTCCCTTGGCTACAGTGTAAAATATTATAATGATTATTTTCCATCCAATTTGTTCCTGTCATTTCTACTTAATGAATTTTCAGTGTTCTTAAGTTGTAACTGAATTATAAATGGTACAAAAAAATGAAAATAATAATAATTCTGTACCTACTCATCAATGGTTGTCCCTTTTGGTCCACTTTAATTTTGGCTACTTAAAAATGAAGGTTCTCGGCTTGAGTAGATTGAAAAAATGGCTGTGTCCGAAATCGCATACTCTCCTGAGTAGGTAATTATATTGAAAATGTACTTATTTCACGACTGCTAAAGAATTATGTTCTATGTAGTATGAATGTAATCTAGACGTACACCATTCGCCATGCTGTTATTATCATATGCCAGACAAGCGTCAGTTGTGTCGCTTCAGGCTTCAGAATCTCGCCGGAAGAAGTAGGCCATCCGGGTACTTTTTGCCTACTCTTTTATGAGTACTGTGAATTCGGACGTACTTCTTTTGTCACTCTGTTTTTCGCCTAATATATAGTATGTGATTCGGATGCAGTCAAAATTCTGACTATGAAAAGTCTGAAAATTATGAGTTTTTTATAGAAATTATTATATTAGCTCATTGATGAGACAGTAGAAATACAAAACAGGGGCCCAGCAATGTAGTAAACAGGTTTCCTGGATGATTGGTCAAGTGTAATAATTTAGAAATATTTGTCTGCTAAATGGCGTGATTGACCAATCAGAAGAGGAATTAAGTAAAGTGGGCAGTGCGGTATCTGAGGGCTTGTTTTGTAATCTTGTTCGTGACGGGAACCTCCAGAAGCATCTGTCAGATTTTAGTTGTACAGATTGTGTCATGACTGTGTGACTGGTGTGTTTGTATGTCTAGAATAACATTTGAATATTATTTGGATATAAATAATGAAGGACAGACTTCTGTCTGCAAGTGCTACCATAATTAATGACCCACAGATAAAACAAAAATGAAAATGTTTAAAGGTCAATGGCATTTAATTCTATAAAATAACTGTCTATCATTGTGAAATTAAGTTTAATGAGGACGATATTTTTTATGAGTCAAGGCTGTCAATCAGGTGATTGCTGGGAATAAGCAGGCATTTGCCATCAGACTGTTCTCAGTGTTGTGATCTCTTTCGTCAGCTCTGTCTCTTGTCTCCAAAATAATGATCTCTGAATGTCCTTTGATTATATAAATCTCTTCACCACCTGCCCCTAATTCTGGCTGTCACAAGGAGGATGAAGTTGAGCCCCTTCCTAATCTCATCTTCATTAGTTGACATAATGTAAATCATGTTTATATGTATGCCCATTTTTCAAAATGCTCCAGCACAGCATAGCAGTTTGTTGGAAATTATTTGAATTGAATGCTTCACTTATCTTAGCATACATTTGAGTTAAAACTATAAGTGATGTTTTAATGCACATTATAACAAAATTGAAAATAGCGTCTGTAAGTTAACATTATCTATGCTTGTCCCAGTTGTACTTAAAAGAAAAGTTTTATGCATTTATGCAAACACCCCAGGTGAATAGGGTAAAAAAAAGAATAATTAACTAACAGATATCAATCACCATACTTCCCCAGTTGATTGATATCATTAAGAATTACAAACATCAGGGATGCACCGATATGAAAATATTGGGCGATTGTACAATCGATAGCTCTTTATATTTGAAAGCCGATAACCGATATATTGGCCAATAAATCAAAATCCATGTTTTTATATAATTTGAGAGCCTGATTACAGACAAAAGTCTCACCATTAAAATCCATGCCCCAAGCACACAATTATAATGATGTCTAATTATATTACTTTAAATGTCACAGATATGATGTCAGGATGTAGTTATTAGAACTGTCAGAGGTGATGGATACAATTACAACCAAAAATGTTCAATCCAGATTAAGACTAAAACAGCCTCTCTGAAAGATAGCTTGCCAAATGTTGTTATTTTTGTGCTTTCTTTTGTCATGGCTTTTACATAAAACCATGACTCCTGAGGTTAGCACTCTCCTCCCTCTCCCTCTCCTCTTTGGTGATAACTTTTTTGTTACCCACAATCATAAATCATGCAGAAGCAAACAGAAGAAGAAGAGAAACCAAACCAAACCAAGAATATTTCAAAAATAGATGAGATAGAAAGAAAGAAAGAAAGAAAGAAAGAAAGAAAGAAAGAAAGAAAGAAAGAAAGAAAGAAAGAAAGAAAGAAAGAAAGAAAGAAAGAAAGAAAGAAAGAGAAAACAAATATACAGCATTCATTTTAACCTGTTAGTTAATGTCCCATTCATTGCATCCATCATGTCCTATGAGACTGTCTATAGCACTTTCAGTTCACTAAATCTGAATCCAGATGCTTTAGGCAGTTTTTAGCTACACTTTGTGGTTTGGCTCAGTTCTGTGTAGATTAATTACCATTTGGATGTAAATGTGACCCCCTTTCTCATCTTAATTAGATTGTACAGTGATCAATGTAAGTGTAATAATTCTCAATGGCCCATCCTGATAACCATTTTATAATTTATGGCCGTTATTAAAAGTAGAGTATATTACTTGATTTTCTGTATAGAGCCTGAGTTTTTTTACACAGCAGAAACTTTGCCTGCTGTTGTAGTTAATACCTAGTTCTGGCATGAACTCTAGATGGTGTAGGCTGATAGGTCTTTAACTCATTCGGTAGCAAACAGGTCATTATCTACATAGCACAGCTGATTCGTTGTTGTTGCACCAGCGTCCAATGAGCTGCGGCTCAACAATTCAGACAAATACCAGTAGAGTTGCTGTCAGCAGTCTGTAGCTGAAACCCTCCAACTTCCCCAGCTCCACCTGTATAGATCTACGATGGGGGTTATTTCATGTATGTTACATATGAAGAAGCATCAGCATGTCTTACATGCTCACAGCAATGTCTGTGAATTTATTGCCAATAGCAAGTTTCGATACTTGCTCTGCAGCAGCAGCGTGGCAGATCTATTCAGCCGAGACCATATACATTAACATTGCCGTATCTATTACCATGCCAAACTCTACCATACCAATCTCCAGAGAGTTGTCATGACAGAAATATGGCTTTGCTCATTTACTGCTTTTACATGTGGTTGGTTTTACATGTATTAATTATTTTTAAAACATCATTATTACATCCTATTATGAATCAAATACACTCTATTCAACTTCACATAAGTGCCTCTTTCCCTTTTGGCATGGATGGGAAAACATAGGTGTGAAACATATTTTCATAATTAGCCAGAACTCAAGAAGACTACAGAAGTGTTTCTCAATTTAAAAGTAAAGTGTTCACACAATAGGTCCCATTATTAAGATTCAAATTTCTTCAAGACATCCGTCTCTGGCTTTGAGAATGGTTGATTTCTTGAACGGTTTTCACTGTGTCGCCAACATGTAATTTATTGGTTATAACTGAGTTGAAAGGAAGGTTCCCAATGGGAGCTCTGTAATTTACCCCTGAAGTGTCATGCACCATTGAAATGTTTTCTGAGACTAAGGTGGCAGGCATATTGGATTATATTGCTGATCTGTGAATTAATGTGGTATGCACTATATGACCATTCTCATGCACTGCATCTCATGTGTATATGTTTACCGAAATGCTAAACTAAAGTGTTACCTTTTTTTATTTGTATTTATCATACCCTCATTGGGGGCTGAGCCACAGACATAGACTGATTCATGTTCCATACTGGTCACACAAATCTCAGTTCAATTAGTACCAGATGCATATTTGTATTGATGATTCTAATTTGATTATTTTATATCCAATTGTTGATATTTGTGTTTTGAAAAAGGTTTTGATTCATGTTTTGACTCCTAACCAATATTCTACATTAAAAATTGTCTTTTTATTTGGGCTAGTAAAATTCATTTCGGGCTACCAAAATCTGAAGAGTGCCTGCCCGAAGGGCTACCAGCAATTTTGAAATTTTGCGAGCCCTGCATGGTCATCGTTCATTAAAAGAGAGTTCAAGGGCTAATGGATAGCCCAGCATTGCATTGGATAGGTGTGTTCAATTGAGGTACATAATAAATGTGTGTTAATCATTCGGCAAGAGAGGCTTACAGGTAGGGGCTTGTGTGATCAAGCTTAACAGCCAAGCTTTAAATTGGACCATTTTGCTTTTGCTTACCCACATGATGTCTGATACTATGACTTTGTATCAGAAGCTCCAGTGGCGCAATCGGTTAGCGCGCGGTACTTATAAGGCAGTACGCAGCTGAGCAATGCCGAGGTTGTGAGTTCGAGCCTCACCTGGAGCATGGTTTTAGAAAGCAAGAGACGCTATGGAAGTTAAAGATTCAATAATCAATTTGAAAGAAAATCAATAATATCAGAAAGGTGATCAACACATCCTTGAGTTGCGCTGGGGTCAGACAGATCAGACCACCTGAGAAAGTAGTTACTATGTCTGATTTCAAAGAAATTGATGGCAAAATTTTGGAAGAAACCGTACAGCACCTTAAAACATCAACCTGCACTCTTGACACACTTCCCACATCTTTTTTCAAAAGTGTGTTAAACAGTTTAGAAGCAGATCTTCTAGAAGTGGTAAATGCCTCACTTCTCTCTGGGAGTTTTCCAAACTCCCTGAAAAGTGCAGTTGTCAAGCCCCTCCTGAAAAAGAGCAATCTGGATAAGACCATATTAAGCAACTATAGACCGATATCAAATCTTCCTTTCATAGGCAAGATCATTGAAAAAGTTGTCTTCAATCAGCTGAACAAATTCTTATGCTTGAATGGATACTTTGACAATTTTCAATCTGGTTTCCAACCGCACCACTGCACAGAGACAGCGCTCATAAAGATAATAAACGATATTCGCTTAAATACTGATTCAGGCAAATTATCAGTGCTGGTGCTACTCGACCTCAGTGCTGCATTTGACACTGTCGATCACAACATACTTCTTGACAGGCTGGAAAACTGGGTGGGGCTTTCTGGTATAGTCCTAAAAGAAAGAAGAAAGAAGAAAGAAGCAAACTCACTGCACTTGCTGTCTGAGAGCATTTCACTGGGAATTTGGCTTGGGGGGTTTGTCAGTCTCTCTACAGTAGCAAAAAGAGTGCGTGTGTTGTTTAAATTGCTGTTTATAATATTTGAGAAGAAAGTCTGTCTAGCTTTGCCTAGTTCCATACTGAAAGCATGGATGCTGTCTTTGTTGATGTTATAATGGACTACAAGTTTTGTCTTCCGCCACATGCACTCTGCTTTTCTGCATTGTCTTCTCATATTTTGCACTGCTGTTGAGTTTCTCCAAGGTGCTTTTTGTCTGCCACTCTTCTTCCTGACTTTCACAGGAGCAATATCATCAATTACACTTTTAACTTTTGAGTTAAAAGAATCAAGGAGAAAATCAACAAAGTAGCCTTTTAATATTGTAGCAAGGGACATCTGTAACGTTGCGGTTGAAACCTAGGAGGAAGCAGGATCCATGTGCAGCACACTTTATTTAAACAGACACAGACACAAACTCAGACTCAGACTCAGACTCAGACTCAGACTCAGACTCAGACTCAGACTCAGACTCAGTCTAGCAGGTAAACAAGCTAAACAAGCTAAACAAGCTAAAAAAGGGGGCGTGGCTAATTAGAAACACCTGGGGAGACTAATAAACAAGAAAAACTACAAAGGACTACAAAACATGGCACAGGACAGGAAATGACAAAAGACATACAGGGTTAAACTCAACACTGGCAATTATGGGGTTACATGAAAATGGATTATGTGATGTGTGTGGTGTATCTGAAAATGTATGTCATGTATTACTTATTTGTAGTAAGTATAGTATATTTCAGGATGTATTAGTCAGTTATTTGAAGAATGGAGAGGATAGAATGAAGAATGAGGATGTTTTAGGAAAAGATTTAATGGACAGACAGATATATAGAGCACTAATTGCGTTTATATATGATTCAGGTTTGGGATTTAGAATATAATATGCTTGAAACGTTGAACCCGCCATGGGGGATGAGTGTGGACGGAGGAGCTGAACACGTAGCGCCGGATGAAGCTCAATGAAACCTCTATTGCAGGTATGATGAATAATGATGATGTATGTGGGATGATAGAGTAAGGTTCAACAAGGAAATATAGATAGATAGTCAATGGTCCATTTGTGAGAAGGAAGAGGAAACACTTTTAAACTTCAGACTTATCACCCAAGGTTAATTTGCCATCCAGCACAGTAGGTGGCGATAATGCTCCTTAGGAGTTAATCGCCATTAAACAAGAAGAAGAAGAAGAAATGACAAAAGTCCACACAAGACAAGGGGAACACAAGACAGGAATCATAACAACATCATGGTGGCTTTCTTCACTATTTATAAAAGTCCATTTAATCAAAAACCCTTTCAATAATTGAGCACTGCACTGCACTGGTAAGACATCAGCAAAAATGTAATTTGTAATTTATATATGCAGGACCATTAGTTGCCCAACAGCAGAGTGCAAGAATTTGTCTCAACCTTAAAGAGGATTTTCTCTGGTCAGCGAAGAAGCATGTTGCACTCAAGAAAGGCCCACTGATTAAACTCGTTTTTGAGAAGTCTTGACAAAGAAATGCAGAAATGAGTGGAAAGAACATGAATTCAGTGAAATGCAGACTGTAGAGGTTTACTATTTTTACTATAGGGGTATATGCACCCGCTGTGCTGCTTTTTCTGTGCATGTTGTGGATTTCATAAATGTCGTTGTGCAGTGCATAGCAATTGCTTCCTGGATTAAATACATGTGGGAATTTGACCCTATTTATTGTGTTTATAAATGGCCTTTGTCACTTGCTGAGTTTGTGTTTCCTATTGTTTTCTCCAACTGGCCAGTGAGCCTTGACCTCCTGGTTTGTACTAAACGTTACTGCCAGAATAAATCTAATTTAAGAGATGGAGCATTTCAAGGGTCATTGAGATAAAAAACAAAACAAGCATTTATCTGTGGGTCATTCATCCATAGCTATAAAAGTAATTGCCATAAGATAAGAAATATTTAAAGCACTTATTTTGTGCTATAAATATCTTGTTCTCTTTTAAGCAGTCTTTGAACAGGAAATTAACAAGAAATGTGTTATCAGAGAAGTCGAATTATCTGCCATTTGTGAATGATGAATTTCTCCATGCATACAGAATTTTCATTGCCACAAAAATCTCATTGATTCTCACTGAGTCTCACAACCACTCACCAAGCAAAAGTACAAAAAACACATTAATAGCAATTTACAATGCTTTCTAACTACATTACCTTGCATATACTGTGCAAAAGTCTTAGACACGTTAGTATTTTCACCCCTCAAATAAGGTTTTAAGCCAGTTACAGTATCTTTTGCTGTAGTGTGTCAGTAGGATACATCATACATGTCCAAACATTCCTTTTTCCATTTATTGTAATAACCTAGTGAGATTTTTATATGCACACGGAGTCTGACAACAGCCGGTGCTCCACACGGAGATCTGATCTCACCATCATTGAGTCTGTCTGTGATTACGTGAAGAAACAACGCTTGAAGAAACATTCCCGCAAAGCTATAGAACTGTGAAACGTTTTAGGCACTTAGTTAAAAATGCTGTCAAGTGAGGATGCTTTCAAAAGTAATGTCATAAATAGATTTTATTCATCAATTAATTTCTATTAACTAAATCAAATCAATATTTGGTGTCACCACCCAAGTGGTGTTATGGGTTAGGGTTAGTGAACTAAGTTGACATGTTGTTGCAAAGTTACTTAGCCAGTAGAATGTTGGAGAACCATCAAAACGATCATCAAAAAAGATATTTGTATGAGAGTTAGTTGACTTGTGGTTGCAGAGTTACTTTTAGTTAGCAGAATGTCTAAAGTGGACCACCGTAATAAAGTGTTACCCATTTATACTTAGAGTCCCTCAAAATGACAGAGCATGTAGTACAGATGAAAATAATTTATTACGAAATTTATTAAGTAATTATTGTTTTGTCTTGTTATATTGTTAATTAATTAAAGCAATTATATAGAAAATTTATGCAATTAAATCAATAGGCAGTGTCTGCGGCTGCAATGAATCATTAGAATTTATAATAATAAATTCACCCTTTGAATCAGCATGACTAACACTGGCTTTATCCTCTGTTTTCATGGTCACATGTGTTAAATACTACAACATAAATGACTATAAATAGAAACACTTTTGTCTGTCTCCCCTGGTTGTTCTCTGTCCTGTCCTCTGAATGAATGAATAAATCTCCCTCAGACAGACATTAGCTTAGGGTTGCCTTTGCTCTTTGACTCCCTTTGTCTGAATGCTTCCATGATGGCATTTGGCATTTCCTCCCTCTGAGAAGTTTACTGGTGGCATGAATAATTCATTTTGGTTACATTTGGTGAATTGGGTATTTCTTTTTCATTTGCCCACACAACTGAATTGTTGAGATGTGAGATGCACCACTGCATTACCTGTTAAACTACTTTACTCTAAATCAACTAAAGATCATACAGGAGACGATGGAGAGGTGGTGATTTAGATGTTAAAAGCCAACAGTCCACCACTCAGGGATATATAGCACTTTAAGTTGAATACTTGCTCTATGAGTACTTTGAGTAATATATTAGTGACATTTATTCACTTGGTGAAATGTTTCACATTTCTGTAGCTGATCATTTCATCTTTTCTGAGGTCTTTAGATTTAATGCTGCATCTAATTAATTAAAAATGTTTGACATTTAAAGGGCACATCACTTCTGGAAACAGTAGGTCTACCCTTCAATTACTCTGCAGGTGACAAGTAAAAGCTGCAGGTTTGCAGGTGTTGACGTCTGTCTTCAACACGCCTTTGTTTTTGTCATTGTTCAGTGAAAAAAAATAAAAAAAATAAGGCAGCTGTGATTATATCATGAAAGGAACATTTAAATTAGAGTACTGTAGTCTGGCCTATTAGATTAAAAAAAAAATTCTGAGAAGGTTATCTTTAATCCAACCACAGTTAATTTAGTTTTTATGTTTAAAGTTTGGCAGCAAAAGCCTGGCAATTTCACCTCTAAAATGCTTCTCATTGTTTACTGCTTTTATTTGGAGCAAGAGATTTGGGGGAGTGACTTCATTCACTTCACCAAGTGAATAAAGTAGCCACTGAAACCGGCTTAATGAAATAGGTCAAGGATGCGTTTGTGTGCTTGAAAACAGTGTGGTGAATTCAGGGGTCTTGACATGAAAAATAATAATAATATTGCAGATGGAATAAAAGACATTTTCACTGTCATTTCATAGCAAACATAAAAAAGAAAATTTTCATCTTATTCTTGTGATTGATTGATTGGTCGATTGGTCGATTGATCGATCAATTAGTGTTGCGATTATTTTTTTCCACCAGCATTTAAATGCATTGGATGCTCTGGATAAGAATCTCATTTGCTAATTGCAGCTTCAAGACACTTCCCTCCCTTTCTAGTGTGCTATATAGCGCACCTGTTCATAAATCAGAAACAAACAGCATCTTTCCTTTAAACTGCAGAGCACCTTCTATTACAGCTACATCACTGTCATCATGCTAATATCAGATCTGCAACTGGCCTTTGTGTGGACTGATCAAATCCAAACCATCAAATTGATAAAACACATGTAACTTCTGGCCATAAATCATTTGATTGAATAAGAAAACTCATTAGACAGATTGATCACAAAATGTGTAGCCCTACCGCTGTTATTAGAAGACAGTGATAATCTATTTTAGTAGGAAGTATTTTTGGAATGGTAAGCAGAAAAAAAAAACCACTCTCTGAAAGAAATTACACAAATAAAAAATTTGTTTGTTTAGTAAATCAGAAAGCTTGTGGGGGACTTTATTCCTAACAATTATTTTATGGCAAGTATCACAGCGGAAAATCTAAATAATAGTGACCCTGGACCACAAAACCAGTCACAAGTGTCAATTTTTAAAATTGAGATTTATACATTAATAAATAAGCTTTCCGTTGATGCATGGTTTGTCAGGATATGACAATATTTGGCCGAGATACAACTATTTGAAAATCTGGAATCTGAGGGTGCAAAAAAATCTAAACATTGAGAAAATCGCCTTTAAAGGTGAACTAAGTAACTTTTTTACCTTAACTGAACAGCTTCGGAGTCATTGGAATGGTTATATTACTTATTTCGGGTTGAATGGTGGTCGTTTCGCACCCCCCTGGTGCCCGTGAGCGGAAAATTCGCACTTGCAACTTTGAGACGGCGGGCCGCCGGCCGCCGCGGCAGGAAGTATCGCGTGATATCAGGTCTCGCGATGTAAACAATTGCTTTACGGCCAAAAGAAATCTGCTCAAATACTGTCATTATTGCGCTCCCTCACGCTGTCCGAACCCGAAGGAAGAAGACGTTTTAAAGAATGTCCCATCTGCTTTGATGTCGTTGATCTACTAGCCTCTGGTGTCTGAGAATCACCAAAGAGTTTTTACAACAGTGTTGTCAAATATCTATTCCGAAGCTGTGGGGGGAGCTCTAGAGAGAAATCTGCGAGCAAAAAGCGAGAATACAGCGAAGAAATCCCGAAGCTACTGAGTGCTGCTTTAAAGTTGTCCATTTATGTTCGCGATTGTGCTGCATCCACTCACAACAATAATTTTTTTTTATATATATATATATTTATTATCAAAATATTTTCATGGAACATGATCTATACTTAATATCCTAATGATATTTGTCATAAAAGAAAAATCGATAAATGACCCATATAATGTATTGTTGGCTATTGCAACAAATATACCCATGTGACATGATGTGACTGGTTTTGTGGTCCAGGGTCACATATGGCAAGCCGAAAACTGAGAACATGAACTTGAAGCAGTATTTGTACAACATCCTAAAAGGAAGAAGGAGGATAAAGAGACCAGAAAATGACAAGTCAAGAGAAGTAAGAAGCAAGAGATTGAACTTTGATTAAAGGGACACTCCACCCATTTGCATTAAGCTTTGCATTGTTAGAAACCCATATTGAATGGTCGTGCAACACTCTCTCATTTTCCCCTGAGACGGGAGAAATCCGTTATTTACCTCTTACACTTCCTCCTACAATGACGCAAAAATCGTCATTTTGCGTCATTGTAGGAGGAAGTGTAAGAGGGGGGGATTTCTGTTGAGACTACAAGCACTAGTTCCTCATCTTTCCCAGGGGGCGGGACCCGCTCACGCTACAGACCTATTACAGATCAGTGGGTGGGACTTTACTCTCTGAAACTGAAAGCAATATCCTCCATCTTGTTTGAAGCTAAGCTAACAGGCGCTGTGGAGACAGATGTAAAGTTATGACAATAGCGGAGGAGAGTGCTCAATATGATATAGAAGAAGAGGATTTCGGAAGTCTGATGCTTGAATCAGGTGTTTGTGGCTACCTTTACAAGCCGCATTATAGCGAAGAGCAGCCGAGGCAGAAGACCTGCCTGCTGCGGACGAGGAGCCCGGACTGGCTCGAGTTAGGGCGGACTGGTGGCGCCGGTGATCTCACTATGCAACTCATAGACTGTAAGATGCAACTACGAACACAGAGATAGAGTCCGTCTGCGGCAAAGAATTTCAACGATGACAATTTCTCCTGGACGAAATCTCTGAATCAGACGAGGACACGGACGTTTGTGTTGAGAACTATCCTAGTTTCGCACCGCATATGTTCTGACTGAACATCCAGGTACCATGCAATAATTCACCTTTTCGAAAGAAATACAAACGAGGAGTAATGAGTTTGCCAACTAACTAGACATTTTGTGTGAATGTGAAATGAATTTCAAGCTCTGGTGGTAGCTAGCCTTGTAGACGGAGGAGTGATTTCTCTTATAGGCAGATATGCGCTTTCTGGATTAGTGGGAGTGGCTTGCGGAGCTGTGCAACAATGTGGTGCATTGTGGGAGTTGTTGTCTTTCATACAAATGCGTCCTAAAGTTATTTTTTGTCTTTCCTCGGTCACGAAGGCACCAAATTCAAAATTTATTTTACATTTCGACTACATATATGACCCACTTTAAATAAAAAACAATGTTCAAATGGGTGGAATGCCCCTTTAAGGTTTTCATATCTGGAGGGAGCTGAGACCTTCAAAGGGATGGAAACAACTGATGACATACCATATATATATGATACTAGTAATACATACGTATATGTATATGTATATGTATATGTATATGTATAGGCTATGTATGTATATATTATGTTCCACAAAGGAAAGAAAGTTGTGCAGGTTTAGAATGAGTATTTGATGACAGCATGTTAACTTTTTGGGTGAATTGTTCCTTTAAATCTGATGGAAGTTCTCAAATTGCGCATGTCATAGTTTTAATCCAACAATTCACTCAAATTGTTATGCTGGTACTGCAAGTTGTTAAAAAAAACATTTCTATTCAATTATTAAATGCAAAACAGAATAACTTTTACACAGCTCTCTCGCTCTTATGTAGATTGCAAATTTTGCTCTGCTACTATGTCAAAACTATAATCATTCTCAGAATGCTCTTTTATGTCCCTTTATTCCATCATGCATTATATTTGAATGAGGACTGAATTTTAAGAAGACTGCATGAACTGTGCATAGAACAGAAACTTAGTACTGTAATATTGACTGGTGTGTTGTGATAGAAGTATTTGCATGTAATGACAAATGAAATGAGGTGGTCTTTAAAGATAAAACCACATAACATAAATATTTGTGGCTTAAGATAAGACAATGCAAATATCACAGAAGTTTGCTTTTAACAGCAGAAATCTCTCTGTCCTGAACAAGCGATACAAGACTGAACTTTCTTTTGCTTGTTTCTGCTCTGCTGATTGCACTCCATGTGCTGGTAGATGTGTTGTTCTCCAGATGTTTGGAGTGTGGTGTACTCCTGAGGAAAGGCACTTTATGTTTAACGGTCACTTAGGGACAGTTAGTACCCTTCAGAGAATTACATCTACCATGTAATGCTCTACAAAGAGAACTGCAGGACAAAGACGTCTCGCAGGGCATACAAACGAAGCATTTGTGCAGGGAACATGGCTGAACAGGCAAACTTTGTACAATATTTCATCATTTATGTTTTAAAAATGTGAATGTGAATTCAACAGTGAAACATTCTGTTTTGTTTAAACGGGTTTAGTTTAAAACCACTGATTCATTCAGGAATGGAACACCACAGTTGTCTGTTGAGACACTGTGCTTTGACTTCGTTTGGAACTATTTTCACAAATGAAGCACAAATACATGAAGAAACTAGCAATATTTGTCTGTTCTTTGGATATAGGCACATTCAGTAGAAGTCATCGGCCAAAGAAGCAGAAAAAAGGTCTGAAGACAGAAAGGCTGACAAAAAAAAAAAAAACATAGGGGAGAGTTGGGCACAACGTAACGCGGGGCTAGTTGTAACACCCTTGTTTTAAATACTTCCACACATTCTAGCATGACGAAACTTAATGTATTTACTAGTTGCCATATCAACATATAGAGAAAAAATTGGGCAAAAATGTAATTATCTTTGGAAGATATCACTGAACATTTAATTAACCATAGCAAAAGTAAATTTCTTACTTACTATGTTAATTTTTCATCTCTATTTTTTGTGTGTTTACTTAAAATTAGACAAATCTGATATAATTTTAATCTCCAATCTGTTATTTATCTGATATAGTTCTTTAATGCTTCGCTAACTAGCAGAAGACACTCGCCGGGTTTAAATCCCAGTTGCGCAGGTGAAGCATGTTGTAACACTGCGTTACAATGAGCCCCTATTAGAACTATGCTATTCTATTCTATACTTTTATGAATTCTTTTGAGAAAACATGAGAAAAAAAGTGAATAAAGACTGAGAGTCAATGTTCAGAAATGATTCATTATTATTATGTTTTGAACTATGTTGTAATAGCTGTGTTTTCCGGTGTGTTTGTTGTCAAACAAATTTTTTTTTTTTTTTTTTAATTATTAAAAAATGCCATTATTTTATATTATATATGTTATATACATAATTGTACTAGACATGAGGGAAATGAATGTGGGAAAAAATAAATACTCTGAACCCCAAGTAGCGTTACGTTGTGCCCCGCTCTCCCCTACACATCGGTATGGCATATACAAGATGGAAAGATATGATGTTGGAGAAAATACTTAGTAATTCCCAAGTTGGACAGGTAAGGGAATATATTACAGTTTTTTCTGATTGCTTAAGCACATTTTTTGTAACTATTGGCTATTTTTGCAAAACTCTACACACAAATAAGAAAACCTTTCACCCAATTATCAAAACATTGTAGTTCTCTTGCAAAAGCGAACACAGCTAGATTAACTCTTCACACCTTCGTAAAAATGGTGTTTTCGTATCAAACAGTAAACACAAGCCATCATCTACTAAGCACACAATGTGCCAACTACACACTGATGGTATGAATACAAAACACATCTGGCTTTTGCTTTCTCTGTGTGCAGATGTCAATGTAAACATACAAGGATCCAAACTTCAAGTATTGGTGTTTATTCACACTCATCAAAACCAAGACAAAGTCAGAACACAAAATAGTAATTTCACAAAAAAAAAAAGACAATCAGCCTACATCATGTCGTCTTTCTGGGTCCGGACACAAAATTTCTCCTTGAATGCCGTATCCAGGCCTGACATGATGCCTGGTCAATATCTCCACATGCCTCCTCCATTGCCTGTAAAAGGGCTACCTGTTGATGAGGATGACGGTCGTACACTTTCCAGCGCCAGGCAGAGAAGAACTCCTCGATGGGATTTAAGAATGGAGAGTATGGAGGGAGGTTGAGTGCCATGAAGGATGGGTGGTCTGTAAACCAGTTGCGGACCAAAGCAGCCCTATTGAAACTAACATTGTCCCATATGATGACATATCGGGTATGCTCTGGTCTCTGAACAGTGAGCATGTCATGTAAGGTGTCCAGGAATGCAATAATGTGTGCAGTGTTGTATGGGCCTATGGTTGCATGATGGTGAACAACACCATTTTGGCTTATAGCTGCACACATGGTTATGTTACCACCACGTTGTCCTGGGACATTGATGATGGCACGGTGTCCAATAATGTTCCTGCCACGTCTCCTGGTTTTACTGAGGTTAAAACCGGCCTCATCTACAAAAAGTAGCTCATGTCCCATGGCATCTGCTTCTAGTTCCATCACTCTCTGGACAAGACAAAACAAATGCAACACATCAGGCCCATGCACTTCCAAATTCAGAACCAATGACACTATAGCTTACCTGCACATAGTCATATCGCAGTTGCTTTACACGTTCTGTGTTTCTCTCGAAAGGAACTCTGTAAATTTGCTTCATTCTTATTCTGTGGCGCGCAAGTACACGACTTAGTGCAGAAATGCTTACACTGTGTATATTTTGAAAGATGGTGTCATTATCAATTATGCGCTGCTGTATTTCGCGCAGTCTTATTGCATTATTGGCAATCACCATGTTCACTATATGGGTCTCTTGCTCTGGAGTGAACATTCTTCCTCTGCCCCCAACATCTGGACGTCTAGCAATTCTGTAAAGTAACAATTTCAGTATTTTTGCATGTATGGTACTGTTGTGTTTCTCATTAGAGTATGGCAGTGCTACAAAGTACTTACCGATTCTCATTTCGAAATGTCCTAATGATGCTTGCCACAGTATAGCGGCTCAAATTAGGCTGAACCCGTTGGCCAGCTTCCCTCAGGGTCATCCCATGGTTGATGACATGGTCCACTATTGTAGCTCTGATGTCATCAGTTATTCTATTTCTTACTCTTCTTACCCTTCCTCTTTCCCCTCCTCGTCCTCTTCTTGCTCCTCCTTGTCCTCTTCCTCTAACTTCCTCTAACCCTCTCGCTTCTTCAACTCCACGTCCTCTTCCTCCAACTTCTTCACCTTCACCTCCACGTCCTCTCCCTCGGCCTCCTCGGCCTCCTCTGATTCTCACTCTTCTCACTCTTACTGCTCCTTCCATTGTACTCCACACAGACAGCTTACCTGTGGCTTATTTATAGTGCTTAGGCTGATTGCAAAGTGAACTAATTATCTAAAACAGTTTTCACATGTGAAAGTGTGCCAGACAGTTGGCAAAATAGTGTTAATGATAGCCATACATGTGTATAATTTTGCTAGGAGTGTGTTGGAAATTTGGTAATTGAGTGTAAGCAGTGAGTTGTGTTTAAAGTTCAGCAAAAAGAGTGTTGTGCAGTGAATTGTGCCTACAGTTTTGCAAAGTGTGTGTTACAAAATTGCAAACTGAGTGCAAAGCAGTGTTTGTGCTTTTAGTTTTGCAAACTCAGTGAGTGGTTTTGCTATACGTATTAATAGTTTTAGAAATTGTGCTACAAGAATCACGATTTGCGCTTAAGCATTCAGAAAAAACTGTAATATGTAGATCACTCTCTAAAACTCACTAGTATCAGAGTAATTTACATATGCTGAAACTTGTCGATAGATGGAGCTCATCTACGACCCCCCCGCCCCCATCCCATCCTCATCCTCATAACAACTATGAATAATCAAAAGGGGGTTAAATGAGTGGGTTCTGTGTTCAAGTGGCAATTGTGTGACTTTGAGGTTTTATAAGGAGATCCTTAACCCTGGGTGAAAGAGCCATTTAAAAAAGCTCTTTTTGGGAGCGTAAAACAGAAGATGTTGGTATTGTCCAAAGAGAAGGACCATTGTAAATGAATGATGATAAGAAGAGAGCAATCACTGAGAGAAAGAGGGAAAAAATAAGAGAGAATAAGAATGAAAAGCTCATTTTGAGTTCATTTGTCATCCCCACTCAGCTGTTTTTCTCTTTCATCCTAATATCTCGCTTTCCTTTCATGCCTTGTATCTCTCTTCCCACATACTTTTGTTGATGCACAAAGGATGAAAACATAAAGGTGGACTTGATGTGCTTAGTAAAAGACCAATTTCACGTTACATATAAAACATCAACAATGGAAGGAATTTGATCAGGTGAAGGATGACTAATGTTCCAAAGAAGAGAATTTATTTATGTCCAATATTTACCTGACACACACACACTACACACACACACACACACACACACACACACACACACACACACACACACACACACACACACACACACACACACACACACACATTATAAGGTACATTACATTTGTGCTTGTTTACATGTGTGTGCTATACAGAAAAATTAAGGGAGGAGGGGAATCTGGCATTTCCTTATCATATAATGAAAAAAAACCAAGAACAGACATTTCTCTCATGAGTGAACCTCTTTTTCTAGTTTCTCGACCCAAGGTTTAAGCATTCAACTCATTTATTTTTTTGCTTCAAATCTCCAATTCTCATTGAAAATGAATGAACACCCTGTTGCTTGATGGCTACAAATGTCTGTCAGAGTAAATGCCCCATTATGCGCAGCCAGCAAGTATGTGTGCTACCACTGCAACAAAGCTTCCACCTCTTCTGAAGAATTAATGAGTGAAAATGTGATTTGTACAGCAAATTGTATTACAGTAACACACTAGCAGCCAGCAGTGTATTCTGTTTACTCGTACTGCTGCTTTTCTCGATAATGGCATATCCATTAAGCTGCTCTGAGGCATGCAGGTTTAAAATCAAAAAGATTCATGAAAATCATTATGTGTTGTTTTCAACTTAGAGAGCTTCAAACTCATCCTATACATTATATCTGTAAAATGAGCCGATTAATCTGAGTTGAAAGGCTGTTGGATCAATATTTGCATCTGGAGCTTTTAAAAGGGAAAGAGAGCTATGTGAACAAGTCAGCAACCCCTACCGTAGGTTGTGAGTTTGTTTCCCAGTGAAGGCATGAATTAAATCTATACTTTTATTACAGTGTATACGTTGCTTTGGATAATAGTGGCTGCCACATGCATAAATGTGGTGCAGTAAAGAGAAAATAACAACAACAAATGATATCCATTTAATAAGTTTCTTGCATAAGAAATAAGGTGAGCAACTTAATCTCCTGAGAAAAACTTCCTTGTAATCTCACATATCCCATCTAGATGTGTTTTTATCTAATTCAAAAACGTTTTTAATGGAAACAACATTTGATGAAAAATGAAAAAGTAGAAATGTTGCCTTGGCAATTAAGTGAAATAACATGAGTGCAAGTTGAAGTATACTAAAATGACTGAATCTAAAACTGAAATAAATAAAAACAATATTAAAAACCAAAAAACTAAGTCTCTTGCAAGATACCAGTCTGCAATTAAAAGTCAGATTTCAAAATAAACTAAAAGATTTCTTATTATATTCCCCTATCTCAGCTATGCTATATCCACATTCATTTTATGAATTTGTGCTGGTTCTATTTTTATTTCTTGTAGGGAATTTTAGGAGAAAGACCTGAGACAAAGTTAATACTTCAATAATACATAATTAAGAACTCCTGAGAGATAAAGAGCAACCTTTGAGCAGAAATATTTAATCGTCACAACATCAATCTCCCTTTTTGCAAAAAGCAACAGGTGTTTGTACACTGTAAACAAATATATGATCAATAAGTTATGACAACATATGTTTTTACATTACTTGAACTCATCAAAAAAAACCTCATCATATAATAAAAAATTATAAGTTATACAAGATTCAACAAATTTTTTAAGTCAGTTTAATGTGATTTAAGTGGAAATGACAACTTGAAACATCCAAGTTGATTGTACTTAAAAATGTAAGGCACCAACTTTTTTTTAATGGTGTATCCCAGAATATGACATTTAGATATTTAACATGCATGCCCAAAGACCAACAAGTAACCCAACGCAAACAGCACATCTGATTCTGGCATTTGCGATCCATGGATGAATAACCTGTCATCTGAAGGGACAGAAAAGCATCATGAGTCATGCTGCTGGAGGTACGTCATTTCATTGACCGCACCGAGCATCACAGATTGCTGCTTCTGGACCTCCTGTGTCACAGCCTTTCTCTGAGGCAGAAGAGTCACGTAATTGGATCAAGTGATGAGATAAATCAGTGCTGTGTCAGAGCTGCTAACAGAAACACACACAAACAAAAGCATTTCAATGGGTACAAACCTGAAGCTGTCACTCCGCTAGATTCCTATGGGAAGAGATGTGGTACTGCTTGACAGATGGATGGTGGTAAATGTTCTTGTGATAAGAGGACAGTTTCTTAGGAGATCACTGGATCTATGCTAAAGGCAAGCCAAGAGAAAAATCAAATAACAGTTCTTTGACTCTTACAGAATGGACTCATGCTCATGCAGTAACACCATGTTTAAATCAATCAAATCGAAAGAGAGAAAGAGAAGAAATGAGCAAGAAGAAATCAGAGATAGAGAAAGAGAGACTGGTTAAGGGCTGCAAAGTGACAGTTCAATTCTGATGTACAAACAATATATGCCATTAAATTGTAAAAAAAATAAAGCAATTTCAAATTTGAATATGTGGCAATGAGCATGAAGAAGAAAAAAAAAATAAGTTCAAGACTTCCTACATTGCAAAATAAACAAACAAATAAATACATTCTTAATCAGTATAGTTTTCCAGTAAAAAAACCCCAAACAAACTATACTAAACATCCTTACATGTCCTTAAACCAACCAAACAAAAATGTTACTGTACATAACTAGTAAATACAGAAGCTTTTATAGCTTTAACAGATTTTTTCCCCCTTTTTTTAAGCATAAATCTAACTTGCATGTTTAAGCCAATTTAACATTGTCAATAACCGTTTGTTGGGTCTTGGTGACAGTTTGTTGCTTCCTATCAGTGTAATGTGAATGAGCATTTAGTTTGAAGAACAATTAAAGGGGTGGTATAATGCCCTTTTCACAAGACGTAAAATAAGTCGTTGATGTCCCCAGTGTGTCTATGTGAAGTTTTAGCTCAAAATACCCCACAGATATTTTAATATAGCATGTTAAAGTAGTCACTTTTTGAGGGTGAGCAAAAACGCACCGTTTTGTGTCTGTTCCTTTAAATGCAAATGAGCTGCTGCTCCCGGCACAGAGGGCGGAGCTTCAACAGCTTGCACTCAAACAGACATGCACTGAAAATTTCAAAAACCTTTAGCCTTTTATGTTCAGCCTTTTCCGGATTCAGACAAAGATGGAGAGACTCAAGACGAAGTGACAGCATGTAGAATGCAACAGGACATTTCTGAATGGTTGATGAATTTATGTTGCTTATGTGTAGTTATCTTCTAGTCATTGATTAGCATATTCTGTCTTGATAATCTATAAATCGTGTTCAGGGGGCGGGGTTTATGTGAATTCCAGGGTTGGTGATGTCACTAACCCTGGGGGAATGTCATGTAGTTCTTACCAGCCGTTTGTTGTAGTCCTTAAAAAGCAATTTCTTTAAAGAAAAATATCTCCCTTTGCTTTGAACTTTGAGCGTTGTAACTTTGTAGATGTTGTTTATGCATACACACACTACTAACTAACTGTAACAGCATACACACTAACTAAAGTAAAAAAAAGTGAAATCATAATCAATCACCCCTTTAAATAACTTGAAGAACCCTTTTCTACTGTAAAGAACCTTTGTTAAAAGTTTAAGGTTCTTCATGGAACCATCAATGCCAACAAAGAACCTTTATTTTCAAGAGTGTTCCTCTTTTAAAGAACTAAATATCTATAAAGTACAACTATCTTGATTTACTTCAAACTGGAATTGGCATCATCTTCTCTGGAAATGTCATTTTAGCTTTCAGCCATTGGTAAGCCTTCAAGCTGTTAAACTGTTTTGCAGTGTTTCAGAGTGGGAGGATCCATCAGGGGAATGCAGCCTCCGTTTGAGTCTGTGCCATACTGCTGTTGGTCAGATGCCTAATCTGTTTCTCACAGGTACAAACTCCAAATGAATCTGGCAACAGAGTTTGGAGAGATAAAAGGTGAGAGAATATTGAACACTATTGCCCTGCTTAGCAATTGTGAAGAAATAAATAGAGCTCATCAATCAAACAACCTGAGTGGTTCAAGTCACAATACCCACATGGATGTGAGAAGAAAGATGGAGGAAGACAGAAACACAAATCACCCATAAAAGCAATACACAAAAATGGATGTGTAATAAATATTTATGAGTTTTTGTTTGTTTATAATGTAATTCAGTTTTTTTTCCCAATGACATCTGCTAGCAGAGAGATAATGAAATGGATTGTGGTGCATGAAATCGGAGAAACAAACCCAACACTCAGATGTCAGCTACAGAGGGAGGAGATGGAGCAGAGGTGATTATAAACTGCTTTACAGGGTATAGTAATTGTCTGACATATCCTCCCCGTTACTTTCTTGCACAAAAGTTTTTTTTTTCTCTTGCCTTTCTACCTTTTATATCACACCAGACTATATTTATGAGGCTTTTTTTGTTGTTGCATTTTTCATCAAAGCCAGCACTCAGAATTTAATTGAGAATTAACTAATCAGTTTAATCCTGAACTGAACAGAATTTGAATTGAGGTTGCAAACCAGATGCAAAAGTTTGTATATAATTTAGAGTAATTAAAACAGAGTTAAATCCAAATAAATTAATAATGTTTTTTTATATTCTATATTATACAGACCCTTTCCAAAAAATTGGAATATCATGGAAAAGTTTATTTATTTCCATAATTCCATTCAAAACGTTAAACTTCCATAGATTATAGATTCAGGGCCCACAACTTAAACGATTTCAAGTATTTAGTTGTTTAATTGTACATAATTTGGGCTTCCAGCTCATAAAACCCACGAAAACAGGATTTAAATTTTTTTGAATATTACATGAAATCACACAGTAATTACACAGTAATACCATGGTCATTGAACCAGGTTTTGGTTATTTTGGCAGTGTGGGCAGGTGCAAATCCTGCTGGAAAATGAAGTCAGCATCTCCATAAAGCTTGTCTGCTGAAGGAAGCATGAAGTGCTATGAAAATGTCCTGGTAGACGGCTGCGTTGAGTGGACAGCACAGTGGACCAACACCAGCCGATGACCAACACAGACTGTGGAAACTTCACACTGGACTTCAAGCATCTTGGATTGTGTGCCTCTTCATTCTTCCTCCAGACTCTGGGACCTTGCTTTCCAAATGAGATGCAAGATTTGCTCTCATCAGAAAAGAGGACTTTGGTCCACTGTGCTTTATTAAATCCAGAGTCAACGCAGCCGTCTACCAGGACATTTTCAGAGCACTTCATGCTTCCTTCATTTTCCAGCAGGATTTGCACCTGCCCACACTGCCAAAAGAACCAAAACCTGGTTCAATAACCATGGTATCACTGTGTAATTACTGTGTCATTTCATGTAATATTCTAATTTTTTTAAATCCTGTTTTCATGGGTTTTATGAGCTGGAAGCCCAAATTATGTACAAATAAACAACTAAATACTTAAAATCGTTTAAGTTGTGGGCCCTAAATCTATAATCTATGGAAGTTTAACGTTTTGAATGGAATTATGGAAATAAATCAACTTTTCCATGATATTCTAATTTTTTGGAAAGGGTCTGTATTATATTTATAAGCCCTACGGTTTGCATGATGATTTCATGAGGTAAAATTTAGAAGGAAATCTTACCCATGAAATTTTGAAATGGACATCAATTTTTGCCATCTTGTACCATTCAAAAGACTTTCTATTTATAGATACCATGATGAATAGAGTTGTGCTCTGAGTCATGCTCTGTGTCTTTACTTTGAATTGGGGATGTGAGCAGTCTTGATGTGAGAGGTGATTATCTGTGCCTGTTCTGTTCATGACACTCACTCTTGAGGCCTTTTTCAAAGTAATAACACCCAGAGCCCAGTTCTGCCCAGAATTTAATCTCTTTACCAACAATTCATTACCTGAGGTTTTTCAACCATACATATGAACGCATTGAAAAACTCATTAGCGCGCACACACAAACACTCATCTCATCACATTCCTCTCTCTCTCTATCTCTCTCTGTCTTCCAGTCATCTAGTTATTTGTTTCGGAGCCTCTTGACCTTCTTCTGCATGGCTGTCGCAGTTTGCATATTGTGATTGGAAGTGAGAAATTATCTATAATGTTCTGCTGAAGTTAATTAACTCGAAAAAAGAATGAGCTTTTGTCCTGCTCAGAGTGCAAATAAAGAGCTCTTTAAAGAAAAGTTATTGACAGGCTCTCTCTCTTTCTGATTTCCTTGTGAAATTCAGAGAGTTTCAATACAAGTTAAGCTTAGCATTTGTGGCATAATGTCAATAAAATTAGTTTCAGTTAAAAACTTTACACCTAAGTAGAATGTGACGACTAGCCAGTAAATATTGTTTTTAAAGCATGGCCAAAAGATTTAAACATTCTCCATGATAACATGAGATTAGTGTGATAGTATTGCTTACTTTGTCTGTGTAACTGTGTAACTGTTAAAGAAGGCCTGTTTAGAAAAAAATCTAAACATTGTGCCAAATAACTAGTTAATTTGCCTAGAACAAGAGTCACATTAAAAGAATTACAATTTGGACAACTTTACAACTCATTCTATAAAAATAATTTTTTTAGAGGTCATCTACAATGTAACAAAAAAAGTTGCTGTCAATCAACTTGAATGTTTAAGTCATTTTAATTTAAATTACATTACACTGACTTGAAAAAAATAAGTTGAATCTTGTATTACTTAAAAATAAAATTAGAAAATTGCTTAACTTATTAACTTATTAACAAATTAAAGCAATGTAAAATTATTTTGCTATAACTTATTGATCATATCATTTTTTACAGTTTATGATTGACTGGCAGTATTACAGTACTTGAGGCCCATTCACACCAAGAACAATAACTATAAAGATAACTGTAACAATATTAGCGTCCACACCAACAGACGATATCATTCTGTTTTTTAGAAGCGAACATTGAAGTTATGTTGACTGTTGCTTCAAATGCTCGGCCTCTGTAATGTAGTTTGAATTCTGATTGACCGTCAGTGTTTTTATTGTTGATATAAAAAATGTCCTGAAAGTGATTCCAACAATATTGTGCCTCTGTGATATTGTTATAGTTCTTTACAGTTATAGTCATCGTTAACAGTTATTGTTCTTGAATTATACTGTCCTTTACACAGAAAATACACTTAAAGTCCCTGTAAAGGCAATTCTACAAAAAAATTCTAAACACATTATAAGTGCTAGAAATGTATTGCTAAAACATGTTACAAAGACTGAGAACTGTGAAGTACTAAATTGTGGAGTTAGACCGTTTAACAGTTTTTCACCCTTGCTGTGAGCCGGATTTTTTGGGCGGGGCTAAAACGGGGGCTCGATGACGCACTGCGACCCCCTGAGCTTGATTGGGCCCCTACTTGATGACGCACGGAGTCACTAAGCCTATCGCTCAATCGCGAGTTACTATCAGACAGCCTACAGTTTGCTAGCTACTATGCCCACGGCTCTGGCTATGCCTTCGTCATGTAAATGCGTATTCCCTGGATGCAATCACTTAGAAAACAGATCGGTGTCCTTATTTAAATTTCCGAAAAATGATCATATCAAGAGGAGGTGGATTTATCTTGTGAAGAGCTAACGTTACCTTGATGGAGAGCTGATGGTCACCACCACACCCGCCTCTGTAGAGATCAGGATAGTTTACTTTCGTTGGAGACAACTGGAATTCACTGATAATCCGCTGTTACTGGTGAATGGGGCCGAACCGACTATCTCCCGCTGTCCGCTTCGGCCTTCATCCTCCCGTCGCGCCGACATGCACGAGCTGTGTGCGAGTCATATTTCCCGCGAGTGGGCGTGGTTTCAGCGCAGCCAGCGGACACGCCCCCAGCGTTTGAGAGCTGAGACTACTGCTCATTTTTTCGAGATTTTGATAGCTTATTTTATTTACTTGGCGGCTTTTTTAATCATTGAAATTGGGCTGGGTGGCTAATAACACATTTTTCGGTGGTATGACAAACTCAGAACACATACTTAATTTTGACTTTACAGGGACTTTAAGAATGCACAAATAATGTGTAAAATAATTAAACAATAAATTTGTATTGATATTTTTTTATACTTTTTTTTTCTTTGATCTCATATAGGGCAGGACTTGGTTCAATCCATCGGCTGTTGATTAGATGGAGGCAGATGTGAATGCGAGTCATTTCATGGGAAGATAAAGTTATAGCATTTTGATTAAAATGCAATAAATAAATAAAAAAGAATAAAACATGCATGACATTTTATTCATTGAAATGTATTTTGAAAATAGATAGGGCGAATTCCCATTTCATGCCGACAAGCATAATTATGCTGTTGTCTTTCTGAAGCAGTAGCACACTTGCCTAAACAGCTCTCAAGGTTTGGGGACAGAAGAAGTGGAGTTATGTGAATGTTTCTACTTCACAAGCTCTCATTTTGTGCCTTTCAATGGGTATGAACTGTTTTGTTCAGCTTTGTTTGAAAGCAAAATTAACAAAAGAGGTCTACAGATATCCATCAGCAGCTTGCAGTAATTAGATTCCTCTATCTGGTCTCAATCGCTTTTATCCCCTCTTAATGGCAGACTACCTGTCCTGTAGTCCTGTCGTTATCGCGGGGTCCCACCAACACATGCCCCAATATCCATCAACAACAAAATGTACTCTGTGTCGAAACCAGCGGAAAATTCTGAGATGCTGACTAGATAATATCAAAAATATAACAGTCTAGTCTCATGATATATTGAGTAATCAACTGAACTAACCTTGTCCATTTTTTAATGATTTGAGATCTAAGTTTGCTTCTAGTAACAGAAGGGTTTGCATACGAAGAACCAATCAAATTGTAGGGACATTATGTATCATGTCACTTTTGCTATGCTCCTATTCTATAAAAACTGTTGTATTCTTTTTGCTGGTGGGATTCTCTCTGAAATTTGACTGAGATCCTCCGGCCGTGATTAAAGCATTCAAAGGCATTGTCTGGAGTCTGTCTAGTTAATGCTGCGCAGCAAGTTAGTTAGTGAAGCTTACCAGACACTTTGATAGTGTCATGGGAAAGGGACGAGACGTCGTCGGAACTCGAAGCCAGTTGTCGACCGTAGACGAAAAACTAGAGTATAAAGATTATTAAGTGTCGACTGTAGATGCCCACGAGATATTAAGTGTCGACTGTAGACGCTTGGTGTCGATTGGAGATGCGCAGGTGCGAAATAAGAAAAATCTACCACAACATCAAGCCATGCGAGAAATCAGTGTCACAGTGTCACTGACTTCACAGAAGAGCTGTAGAGAGTTTTCTGCTGTAATATTTCCTCCTGGGCCCAGGAATAGACTTTTGTCCACTGTAGTGGACATTATATTTTAGTGAATTTATCTGACACCATGTCACATGTCACAACCTGGGTGTCCTGTAAAGAGCACATTCAGGGCTTTTCAGAGATACCAAATGTTTGGAGGTTTCACCATGAAAACAACTTATCCTTGGTCTTTAAAAATGTCTGACATTAATTTAGTGATCAAATGTAGCACTCTTATGGAAATATGATAATAGATTGTAAGTATAATTTAAATCGGACTACTTTTCAAAATGTATTTCATAAACCAACATCTCAGGAAAACGTTATTGTCACGGTGTGGGTTTGTGTCTTGTTCTTGTCTGTCATGTGTTCCCCTGTCTTTTCATGTTTAGCTGTCTCCCGTTATGTTGATTAGTCTTCCCAGGTGTCTCTGATTAGCCACGCCCCCTTGTTATCTTGTTTAGCTTGTTTGCCTTTGTATTTAAGCCCTGTGTCTAGTTCAGTCTTTGTGAGTACTTGATGTTGTTATGTTGTCCTGTCCTGTCCTGTCCTGTCCTGTCCTGTCCTGTCCTGTCCTGTCCTGTCCTGTCCTGTCCTGTCCTGTCCTGTCCTGTCCTGTCCTGTCCTGTCCTGTCCTGTCCTGGTTCAAGTTTATTCTTAGTCATAATTCAAGTTTATTTAATAAAAACACTGCTGCATTTGGATCCTGCTTCCTGCTCTGCATCATAACAGAAGAACTCACCACAAAATGGATCCAGCAGTTGTTAGCAACCAGGCCCTGAGAAAATTCCTTTCTTCGATGTTCCAAGATGGCCAGCCTATTGAGAGGTATGCGAGGGACTTTTTGTCTTGCTGTCATCTGGGAGCATTAGATGACATCCAGCTCATGGACCTGTTTTGGAGCGGGCTGATGATGACGTTGCTCAATTGATGCCGGAGGACTATACCGGCTGGACCCTAGAAGGGTATGTCGACCTGGCCCTCTCCTTGAGCGGTTCGGCATTTACTGTGAGCTTGGCTGATGAAACACCCTGCAAGCTCACAGTACCCCCAGAGCACTCACCGCTGGTCGCGTCCAGTCCAGAGTCTTCACAGCTCCATGTCCCGTCTGCCCAGCCAGAGTCAGTTCACGTCTCGCCCGGCCTGGGAATCGTCACGTCTTGCCAACCATCAAGCCAGCCACTGGATCGGTCTATGGACGTACAGGACCGGTTTCCAGCGTGGCCGATCCCCCGCTTATGTCTGCACGTGCTGCCAAGAGGGCCATCGTTCCAGGGTTTCGTCCTGCCGAGCCAACGCATCACGCCACGTCTGCCGATCCAGAGACTGTTCACGTCACGTCTGCCGATCCAGAGACTGTTCACGTCACGTCTGCCGATCCAGAGACTGTTCACGTCACGTCTGCCGATCCAGAGACTGTTCACGCCAGTCCTGCCGAGCCAGAGCTTCACGCCAGTCCAGCCGAGCCTGAGACTGAGAGCGCCATGCCCGCCGAGCCTGAGACAGAGCGTCATGCCCGCCGAGCCTGAGACAGAGCGTCATACCCGCCGAGCCTGAGAGAGAGCTTCATGCCCGCCGAGCCTGAGACTGAGAGCGTCATGCCCGCCGAGCCTGAGACTGAGAGCGTCATGCCCGCCGAGCCAGAGTCTGTGAGAGTCATGCCCCCCGAGCCAGAGCCAAAGCTCTCTTCGCCGCTGGTCCTGCCCAGCTCAAAGCCCTCTTCGCCGCTGGTCCCGTCCAGCCCAGAGCTTCCTTCGCCGCTGGTCCCGCCCAGCTCAGAGCCCTCTTCATCGCTGGTCCTATCCAGCTCAGAACCCTCTTCGCCGCTGGTCCCGCCCAGCTCAAAGCCCTCTTCGCCGCAGGTCCCGCCCAGCTCAAAGCCCTCTTCGCCGCAGGTCCCGCCCAGCTCAAAGCCCTCTTCGCCGCAGGTCCCGCCCAGCTCAAAGCCCTCTTCGCCGCTGGTCCCGTCCAGCCCAGAGCTTCCTTCGCCGCTGGTCCCGCCCAGCTCAGAGCCCTCTTCATCGCTGGTCCTATCCAGCTCAGAACCCTCTTCGCCGCTGGTCCCGCCCAGCTCAAAGCCCTCTTCGCCGCAGGTCCCGCCCAGCTCAAAGCCCTCTTCGCCGCAGGTCCCGCCCAGCTCAAAGTCCTCTTCGCCGCAGGTCCCGCCCAGCTCAAAGCCCTCTTCGCCGCTGGTCCTGTCCAGCACAGAGCCGCCTTCGCCGCTGGTTCGGTCCAGTCCAGAGCCGCCTTTGCTGCTGGTCCTGTCCAGCACAGAATCGCCTTCGCCGCGGGTTTCGTCCTGTCCCGAACCGTCTTCAAAGCAGACTGCCTCCAATCCTGTGATCTTCCCCAAGAAATGTTTGGGGGGGGGCAATAAGTCCTCTGGGGGGAACGTGGAGGCCCTGCCGACATGGTTCCCAGGGCCTTCTGGGACGTCTGACCAGCCTGCTCCGCCATGGCCGCCCGAAGGGTCGTCTCCGCCCTGGCCGCCCGAAGGGTCGTCTCCACCCGAAGGGTCTTCACCGCCCTGGCCGCCTGCACGTCCTGCTCCGCCCTGGTCGCCGGCACGTCCTGCTCCACCCTGGTTGCCCACGCTCCACGGCCCTGGCCATCCGTCCCTCCCGCAAGACCTGGGGGGACCTGGGGCTGGCTATGTCACGGTGTGGGGTTTTCTGTCATGTGTTCCCCTGTCTTTTCATGTTTAGCTGTCTCCCGTTATGTTGATTAGTCTTCCCAGGTGTCTCTGATTAGCCACGCCCCCTTGTTATCTTGTTTAGCTTGTTTGCCTTTGTATTTAAGCCCTGTGTCTAGTTCAGTCTTTGTGAGTACTTGATGTTACGTTGCATGTTGTCTGTTCTGTCCCGGAGTCTTAGTCTTAGTCTTAGTTCAAGTTTATTCTTAGTCTTTGTCATAATTGAAGTTTATTAGTTTATGAAGTTTAAAAACACTGCTGCATTTGGATCCTGCTTCCTGCTTCCTGCTCTGCATCATAACAGTTATTGGATTTCAAATCAAAAAATGACTTTCTGTTACAGAACAGGGCATTGATTTCATTAATGTCCACTGTAGAGGACATCAGGACTTAAATCATGTTTATCAGGCATTTTGGGAGACACAACAAGTGAATATGAAAATAAATTATACATCAATATTCCTATGAAATATTAGATATTATTATAAAAATTTTGCTAATTATTACTCCAATTATTACACTTCTTTTTTCATTAAATGTTGCTCCAAGAACACATTAATGTGCACATTGGATACAGTACATTGCATTGAATGGGAATATTAATGTATGGCCATTTTACCCACATATTGCATAAATTAAAATGGTGTATCAATTCATTCCGTTATATCTTTTATAGTTGAAAATCATCTTTATACAAGTTTTGGTTAAAAAAAATCCTGAAACCCCAAAATGTATTGGTGACTGAAAAAAAATTGCCATTGTTGTGCCTATACATATAATTTCATGTCATTTGTGTCAACTGAGTCATGGTGTCCACTACAGAGGACATAGCATCATTTTTCAAATTTTTTTTTTTTTTTTTTTACATTTGTTTCTTATGCTCTTAACAATGTGATGACATGGGAAAAATAAAAAAATAAACTCATAAAATATTTTTTTGGGGGGGTCTCAGGAGGTTGATATTTGCAACAACAACAACAACAACAACAACAAAATATATATATACAAAAAATATGTATATATATATACATCCTTTACTGTTTTTACTCTTCAAACATTTTTGACATGCTTTGTGAGTAATTGTCGTCATCTTCCGATCCCATTTTTCCCCTCTTATGTTGTTGTGCCTCCTGTGTTAGTGATTGTCAGTCTCTGTGGAGAGGAGTTCACACTCTCATCCAAGAAGTGATTTTAGTCACTCAGATTAGACGAGGCCGCTCAGCTTTTCTTTGTCTCTCCTGCTCTAGATCTCTCATGTTAAGATCACATCTTGTCTGTAATATGGCTTAGACAGATCTAGACATGTTGTTCCCTCCCATTTTGTTTTGTTGTTATAGACTACCTGTTTTGATGGACAATCTTCTAGAAACACCATAATGACTCTTTTTTTTTTTAACTAACAAATGAAGAGCTTCATCATGGTCACACTGAATCATGGTGGCCATTTCAAAATCTTGTCAATTTTAATTTACATAATTTTATGTAATCCATAATTAAAGTTTCTGCACTTCAATTATTTCCATAATTTATTTTATTTAAGTTAAAAACATAAAACCAGGCAAATGCATCCAAAGTCTGTCATGTAAAGTCTGTTACACTAATATTTAGTTCTTTGCTATTTTAAACTTTTTATCCATTACTCAATTTCAATACAATTCTTTGGTTCTTTTCATTCCAGTGTTGACCCCATGAAACTTATATTATGTTTCAATATTCTTTTTATTTAGGTAATGATTTCCATTTCATGTTGTGAAGTGATATTTTTTATCCATTGTTTTCATATGTTGTGCATTAATGGTAAAAAATAAAAAAATCAGTACAACAAAAGTTTTAGTCTCTGTGATTATTAGTCCTGGTTTCAAAGACAGGGCTTTGATTAAGCCTTAGTTCAATTAGAACAAATTAAGTAGCTTTTATAAACATGCATTATATATAAAAAAAAAAAACATTACCGGTGTGCATCTTGAGACAAAACAATGGCACTGATATATTTTAAGAAATGTCAGTGCAAGTTGCTTTCAGTTAAACCAGCTCAAACATGCATTTTAGTCTAGGACTATAAGCCGTGTCTGTGAAACCAGGGGTCAGTTTACATAATCACAGAATGTGTGACTTTAAATGGAGATTTAGTTAACAAGTTAACAAGTATATAACCTATAGACTTACAAGGAAGGCCTTTGTTTTTTGATCGCGTATACTTCCACTTACATCTGCATAATGTTTAATGTGAAAACCACAATGTTAAAACCAAACCTATGCCTTGATTTTTTTTCATAGAAATGCAATGCCTGTTTGTTCACTTGATTTGTTTATGTTGATATAGGTGTGAAGTGTGTGTGTGTGTGTGTGTGTGTGTGTGTGTGTGTGTGTGTGTGTGTGTGTGTGTGTGTGTGTGTGTGTGTGTGTGTGTGTGTGTGTGTGTGTGTGTGTGTGTGTGTGTGTGTGTGTGTGAGAGAGAGAGAGAGGGTGTCAGAGGGGAACTGACTGTCTTCTTGACGCTCTCTAATCTTGATCACTCAGTGACATATGGAGAGGTTGTTCTGTGTGAGACTGACATGAAAGACCTGACCTTCACAGTCAGCTTCACAGCCACCAGAGATATCTAATATTTAACAAAAGCTGCTTTAACAGCGGCCATATGAAATGGGTGTTTGTGTGTAGGCTATATATGCGCATCTTCAGCTTTATTGAATTTCATTGTATTTAACTAACTACTTTATCCATCCATCCATCCATCCATCCATCCTACTAGAAATGTGACAGAAATGTTAAGAACTAAACACTGATAATTGTATTTCACATTCCCATTTCAAGGAAGATTTGAATTCACCTGTGACGTCTTTACTACAGTTAATAGATTTAAACAATTCTGATGGGAAATTGGAAAACTCTCCTGCTTGTTTAAAGGAAATAATCTGCTGCTTCTCTGTTTAATGTTTACTATATTCCATTCTATAAGTGCTGGCTTAAAAGCCTCATCGTGTTGAGGGAGAGGGGCTGATATCTGTTCAATCACCCCTGCTCTCCGCTCTCCTCCAGCAACAGCAAGGACAGTTTACACAGTCGGTAAAACAGATGGCTGAGTGAATTATCTAAAAAAAATGACTCTATTTTGTGAGGTGGTCAAGGGGTTAGGACATTTAGATGTCAGTCCAACCATATTGCCTCAATCCCCTAACACACACAGAGGGATCTTATCTGATTGTGCATGAGTGTGTGTTTGTGTATGTGACTTTGTGCCTTCAGGCTAATATTTCAGTTCTATCATGATACCTGTGAGAAATGTTTCAGCTTCTCGCTTACTGTTCATTTGACACTGAAAACTGAAGTAATGATGCTGAAAACTCAAATTTGTCATCACAGGAATAAATTACATTTTAAAATAGATTCAAATAGAAAACAGTTCTTTTAAATTGCAACATTTAACATTAAAATGTAAACACTGATCAGCGAACATAAACAGAAGCTCAGCCGAACCTGCTTGAGACGCAAGAACAAACATCACTATTTTTTGTGGAAACTCAAATGTGTTGCGTAACACGAGAATGAACCTCATTGGTTCTTGCTGAAGCTCAAGCGTGCTGCGTAACACGAGAATGAACCTCATTGGTTCTTGCTGAAGCTCAAGCGTGCTGCGTAACACGCAATTGAACCTAATTGGTTCTTGCTGAAGCTCAAGCGTGCTGCGTAACACGCAATTGAACCTAATTGGTTCTTGCTGAAGCTCAAACGTGCTGCGTTACACAATGAGAATGAACATTGTTAGAAGCTCAAACGTGAGGCGTAATACGAGAATGAACCTCATTGGTTCTTGCTGAAGCTCAAAAGTGCTGTGTAACACGAGAATGAACCTCATTGGTTCTTGCTGAAGCTCAAACGTGCTGCGTAACATGAGAATGAATCTCATTGGTTCTTGCTGAAGCTCAAGCGTGCTGCGTAACACGAAAATGAACCTCATTGGTTCTTGCTGAAGCTCAAACGTGCTGCGTTACACAATGAGAATGAACATTGTTAGAAGCTCAAACGTGAGGTATAACACGAGAATGAACCTCATTGGTTCTTGCTGAAGCTCAAAAGTGCTGTGTAACACGAGAATGAACCTCATTGGTTCTTGCTGAAGCTCAAACGTGCTGCGTAACACGAGAATGAATCTCATTGGTTCCTGCTGAAGCTCAAGCGTGCTGTGTAACACGAGAATGAACCTCATTGGTTCTTGCTGAAGCTCAAACGTGCTACGTTACACAATGAGAATGAACATTGTTAGAAGCTCAAACGTGAGGTATAACACGAGAATGAACCTCATTGGTTCTTGCTGAAGCTCAAACGTGCTGCGTAACATGAGAATGAACCTCATTGGTTCTTGCTGAAGCTCAAACGTGCTGCGTTACACAATGAGAATGAACATTGTTAGAAGCTCAAACGTGAGGTATAACACGAGAATGAACCTCATTGGTTCTTGCTGAAGCTCAAACGTGCTGCGTAACATGAGAATGAACCTCATTGGTTCTTGCTAAAGCTCAAACATGCTGCGTAACACGAGAATGAACCTCATTGGTTCTTGCTGAAGCTCAAACGTGCTGCATTACACAATGAGAATTAACCCCATTGGTTCTTGTTGAAGCTCAAACGTGCTGCTTACACAATGAGAATGAACCTCATTGTTAGAAGCTCAAACGTGAGGCGTAACACGAGAATGAACCTCATTGGTTCTTGCTGAAGCTCAAACGTGCTGTGTAACACGAGAATGAACCTCATTGGTTCTTGCTGAAGCTCAAACGTGCTGCGTTACACAATGAGAATTAACCCCATTGGTTCTTGTTGAAGCTCAAACGTGCTGCTTACACAATGAGAATGAACCTCATTGTTAGAAGCTCAAACGTGAGGCGTAACACGAGAATGAACCTCATTGGTTCTTGCAGAAGCTCAAACGTGCTGCATTACACAATGAGAATTAACCCCATTGGTTCTTGTTGAAGCTCAAACGTGCTGCTTACACAATGAGAATGAACCTCATTGTTAGAAGCTCAAACGTGAGGCGTAACACGAGAATGAACCTCATTGGTTCTTGCTGAAGCTCAAACGTGCTGCGTAACACGAGAATGAACCTCATTGGTTCTTGCTGAAGCTCAAACGTGCTGCGTTACACAATGAGAATGAACCTCATTGTTAGAAGCTCAAACGTGAGGCGTAACAAGAGACTGAACCTCATTGGTTGTCTTACGTCAAGCAAACATGCCTGAGCTTCCGTTTACCATACAGTATCTGGGGGGTATTCCAGAAAGCAGGTTAAGTGGCATACCCAGTATGTAAGTAAGCAGATAACCTCAACTTTCGGCTCCAAAAACAGAGGTACTGTAACTTCCAGGGTGTGTAAGTAGCCATAGCAACTTACTCTCTTAAAGGATTAGTTCACCTCAAAATGAAAATTTCTTGATAATTTACTCACCCCAATGCCATCCAAGATGTCCATGTCTTTCTTTCTTCAGTGGAAAAGAAATTAAGTTTTTTGAGGAAAACATTTCAGGATTTTTCTACACACAATGGACTTCAATGGCAACCAGAATGTTGAAGTTCAAATCAATGCAGTTTCAAAGGACTCTGAAGTTCTTCAAATGAATAATGACTTAAATGAGCTCATTATGTTTCGCCTTGGACACAATCACCATAACAGATTACTCTAAATTGTAATGTAGACACATGCATTTTCTGTAAAGCTTCTTTGAAACGATATATGTATTGTGAAGAGTGCTATACAAATAAACCATAAATGTGAATTGAAATTATTTAGCTGCACTAAGATTCATGATTGTTTGATGCAGACAAATCAAATCATGGTAAACTTATCTAATCATGGTAAACTAATCTAATCATGGTAAACTAATCTTATTTTACAGTATGAGGAGGATACATGACTAACAGCAATGTTGTGTATTTCCTGTTTTCTGATTTGTTACCTTGCATGATTCCATTCCCCCATTAGAATGTCAATTCAAACCCTGCCTTTCCAGCCAATGTTTGGCCTGTTGCTAATAAACAAGTTTTTCTCAACTGCCACAGAACCTCTCTATCCCCTTTGACATCAGCTGCAAAAATACTTATGTATAACTGTATAATATGTATCACTACAACAATATTTACTTTATCTATTAATAGTATGGAAGCCTTTTTTTTTTCTAAGAATGGCTTCTTGTCATTTCAGTTGGCGAGACAAATTTACAATGTATAGCTAGTGACATCTAGTGGCACCAACACATAACACAATGACCAGACGCATGTGAGTAAACTCTAAAGTGATCTTTGCTGTTTGTTCAATTTAATGAGCAAAAGCAACGCAATTCTTGAGCATTTTGTATTTTCATTATGCTCAGTTGTGTTTGGACTACGTGAATATTTTTTTATTATCATACATGCACAGCTCTTACTAGCTAGCCTCCATTAAACATGATTTCCATGTTTCCATGTTACTGGATAGGGAGAGTAAATGTTAAAAAGATTTTTTATAAAGGTTTTTAAAAACAAAGGATTTTTAAGCATTTGTATTGAGTTTTTTAAAACAAAGAAATGTTATGATTGTGTGCTTTCAGATTTCTAGTTCACTAATCAAATAAGCATATTTGTGTCATTTGTGCATGAGACTTTGCATAGAATATGAGTGTGTGCATATACAGGTATAGACAGGAATAAAATATGACAGTTTGCTTTTTTGGTTGTTACTCAAAACTTTTATCGAAACTTCAGCTTAAAAATTACTTGACAAAGAAAGTACCAAAACTAATTACATTGCAAGTGATTAGAAACACAGTGGTAAAAAAAAGAAAGTCAAATAAATATCAATGAAGACAAAAACAGGCCCACTCATAAACTCCTTTTGTGACACAAGACACATTTCTTTCAGTCATTGGGATAAAAAATACACATGAACCAACACAAATTCAATACAAATATCATGTTACTCTTTGTTGTTGCATGTTTAGTTACATTGTGCAAATCTTACATTTCTGAGTGCATCATTGTCATTCAGGGTTTGCCATCAGAGAGTCAATGTAATCCATCAAAATCCATCACATCAGGGAAAGAAAACATTAATAATAATAATAGATTTTGAGAGTTCTGATACAACATGAATCCTTACAAATTCATTTAATAACAAATAAAAAACCTCAACATATAGTTTCATTGGTGAGATGTCTTTAATAGCACTTGATATAAGCAAATTAGATATTAGTTTATGCTTCTTATATTTGGATTTAAGCAGCTTGTGGTACTTCAGTGTTCAACCAGAAAAAAATCCTACATACAAAGAGAAAAAAAATCCTTCTTGTTCTGTTACTTTATGAACAACCAAGAAATTGTCTTTTAATGTCATCCTGAAAATCAGTGCAAGAATAATTTTTAGTGTAATCTCAAAGTGAAGTGCTTTTCAGGAATATCCCATCTCGGGTGAGATTTCGCAACATGGCATTCAGTTGCAAAAAGTTCATTTTGTAAACCTGCTCCCCCTTCAACTCTCACTTGCATCTCTATGTGACCTCACACTTTGAAGCCTCCCTGTCCCGCGCTACAGTATTTTGGCACATTTTAAAATGGTAAAAATATTCAGAATCTATGAATACAAGAATCACAAGTTTTACATGCGTTACTATGGACTAGAACTAGATCTAGAACATAAAATGGTGCTGCAGGACAAAACTTGGTATAATAACACTACTGTAAATGGTTCGGATGTAAATTTATATCAGTGAAGTTAGTTTAAAGTGCAATTTAGAGAGATTTAAGGGTTTGTGAGTAGGGTTTTTCTGCAATATCTCTTTCTAACTGTGCTGAATTATGAAAAATACTTGAAAGGCACAGTTTGTAACTCAGTTTTTCTTTATGTATAACTGAGCAGCATTTCAATACTCTATCTTTAATTTAACAGCTTAACACTTTGTCATAATTTCTCCACATTTGCTGTAATTCTCTCTTACCGTTACATTTATATTAAGTGCTCTTTTCATATATTGTCCATGGCTTTTTCCTTGCAAAAAGGCTCTAATTTTTATACTTAAATTATACAAATAATTTTAGTTTCTATGCATAATCTATTCTTAAAGTAAGATTATGTTTGCTTTTGGTGGGTTCTGTTTATATAACTCATACTGTATGCTCTGATTTCACCTCTGACCTTTGGTCATTCATTGTGACATAGATGCTTTCACTTCTCAGGAGTTTTAGGCTGGTGGGCAATGAGAGTATATGAGAATATGCAACGCATTCCTAGGGCGTCATATACTGACGCTTTTGACATTTCGTCTACATCCAACGCACATGGCACCCTTTAGCGTCAATATGAGACACAGATAGCTTTGTTTGGTTATGGGTAGGGTTAGACTGCTAGGAGGCGCCTTCTGGCCCATATCTATCAGGCTCGATGGTGTTTTTAGCCCCCAATGGCTCCTTCCAGGCAGCTAACCCTAACTTCAACCTTAAACCTACCCTTCCCCTCGCTGCCTGTAAGGCGCCGTTGGGGGCTGAAAACACCAAACACCATCTATCTGCGTCTCATATTGATGCTAAAGGGTGCCATGTGCGTTGGATGTAGACGAAATGTCAAAAGCGTCAGTATATGACGCCTTGGGATGAGAACGGGCTGGAATATATCATAGATGAATGTTGGGAACAATGTACTCCCGGAGGGACGGGGCACAGTGAACAGTGATGGTGTTGACCTTATACACACACACAGAAGCATACACACACAATTTGAGGTGAGGTGCATTTTATAGACTCGACTGAGGTCATAATTTGGCATGCGGATTGGAGATGATCTCAGGGGGGATGTCTTTGATTGGCAGATCTCTGTTCTTCCCCCCACTGTCATGCCCTCCCACATCTGTGCTCTCACAGCTGCTCTGGGGAGACTCGGGGGGCGGCTGGTAGAGCATGCTGGCCAGCAAGAAGAAAAAAGTGCCTAAAACCTGAGAAAAAGAGAGATAGAGTTTAGATTAGATTGCCGTTAGGTTCATCTGAAAAGGTTTCTGCGATTGATGTGAACCTGACCTAAAAGTGAACGACTATTGATTATAAACAATAGGCTTCAATGGGGAGGCCGCATTAAAAATCTGGGATTAAAAATCTGATTTAAACCTGAAAATAAAAATATTTATGTGACAGTATCATGTAAAATGATACAAAGATTTATATTTCAAATAAATGCTGTTCTTTTGAACTTTCTATACAGCAAAGAATCCTGAAAAAATGTATCTCGTTTTCCACAAAAATATGAAGCTGAATCTGTTTACAACATTGATAATAATCAAAAATGTTTCTTGAGCAGCAAATCAGCATATTAGAATGATTTCTGAAGGATCATGTGACACTGAAGACTGGAGTAATGATAATGAAAATTCAGCTTTGACATGATAGGAATAAATTGTATTTTCTTTATTAAATAAATGAGACACTTCTTTCAAAAACATTTAAAAATCGTACCGACCAACAGTAGTTTACTGGATATATAGTTTTTTTTTTAGATTTTGTTTCTAGATCACTTCTATGTCACAAAAATGGCGACAAATTTTAAGACATTATGGCATTTATGTTAATTTTTCAATTCAACCTTTCACTCAAATTGTTAAGCTGATAATATAATTTGTAACGATTCGAAAACATTTGTATTAAATTAGAAAAATGCTAAATGTAAGCATTTTCACTTGAGGTCTCAAGACTAATTGGCCTCCGGTAGTACATTGACGAGACTAAGAGTTTAACACAAGTATAACACATCAAGAGGGGACCAAAAATCGATTTGTCTCGTCAATGTACCACTGAAAAGTCAGTTTTAAGAGTTTCATACAAGCTAAAGTGTATTTAATATGGAATGAGTCAGTATTGGTTTCTCAGGGAACCTTATTTTCATCATTTCTACATATATTCAAATGTTTTTCTCTACCTTGTAGATGATGCCTGCAATGAGCGAGTACTGGCTCATGGCTGAGTTGTGGTATAGATAACAGGAGCCGTATTCCCCACACTGCTCCTCCCACAGCAGACAGGAGATGTCAATCACTGAGCCGAACGCTATGGGGCCTGGGATCCCACCGAGAGTCCTTACTACGATCCACTGGATCCCAAGCCCAAACGATCTCTGACTGTCAGGGACACACCTGCAGGAGACGACAGTTACATTAATGACAAACATCTGCATTTGAATATATGCCATTAGAGATCCTACTGTCTATTTGGAATGAAAAACTAGCTTACTACTTACTAGCTATTACTTATAATGATTTTTTCCAAATGTAAAGTGAAAGAGTAGGCATTATCGCACAATACATTTGAAACAGTAGTATGCTGCATTGTGGTCACATGACATAACGTTTATTTTGCATTTTTAGTCTAAACTACCAATGAAAAGCCAATAAAATGTTTTTTCTTTTTGTTTTTTTTTAAGTCTCTTATGCTCACCAAGGTGGCATTTATTTGATAAAAATAAAGTAAAAACAGTAATATTGTGAAATATTATTACATTTTAATATAACTGTTTTCTATGTGAATATATTTTGAAATGTAATTTATTCCTGTGATGCAAAGCTGAATTTTCAGCATCATTACTCCAGTCTTCAGTGTCACATGATCCTTCAGAAATCATTCTAATATGATGATTTGATGCTCAAGAAACATTTACTGTTATCAATGTTGAAAACAGTTGTGCAGCTTCATATTTTTGTGGATTCTTTGATGAACAGAAAGTTAAAAATAACAGCATTTATTTGAAATTTAAATATTCTTTAAAGGGATACTCCACTTTTTTCAGAAATAAGCTCATTTTACATCTCCCCCAGAGTTAAACAGATGAGTTTTACCGTTTTAGAATCCATTCAGCCGAACTCCGGGTCTGACGGTACCACTTTTAGCATAGCTTAGCACAGATCATTGATTCTGATGAGTCCAGTAGCATTTCTTTCAAAATGACCAAAGAGTTTCAATATTTTTCCTATTTAAAACTTGACTCTTCTGTAGTTAAACCGTGTACTAAGATCGACGGAAAATGAAAAGTTGCGATTTTCTAAGCCTATATGGCTAGGAACTACTCTCATTCCGGCGTAATAATCAAGGAACTGTGCGGCTGTACCATGAGTGCAGCAGGCGTAATGATATGACGCAGCGCCTGAAAATAGTCCCCAGCTCTGTAACTTCTTCCAACGTGACCGGGACTAAGTTTGTCTAACCTATTAGACCTATTTTCAGGCGCTGCGTCATATCATTACGCCTGCTGCACTCATGGTACAGCCGCACAGTTCCTTGATTATTACGCCGGAATGAGAGTAGTTCCTAGTCATATAGGCTTAGAAAATCGCAACTTTTCATTTTCCGTCGATCTTAGTACACGGTTTAACTACAGAAGAGTCAAGTTTTAAATAGGAAAAATATTGAAACTCTTTGGTCATTTTGAAAGAAATGCTACTGGACTCATCAGAATCAATGATCTGTGCTAAGCTATGCTAAAAGTGGTACCGTCAGACCCGGAGTTCGGCTGAATGGATTCTAAAACGGTAAAACTCAACTGTTTAACTCTGGGGGAGATGTAAAATGAGCATATTTCCGAAAAAAGTGGAGTATCCCTTTAACATTTAAGGCATCCTTGCTTAATAATATTTTTTCTAACAAAAATGTTTACTGACCCCAAACTTTTAAATGGTAGTATATGCAGTGTCATACCTGAGTGTGGCAGTAAGTGCAGGGATGCTGCAGAGGAAAGTGAAGAAGATGATGACGAAGAGGAAGGTGAGGAAGGCTGGCATGTGATTGCAGGACGACACACACCTCCCTTCTTCAGCAAAACCTTGTTCTCCCCATGATATATTCCCTACCACACAGCTGCAGCCAGAGAACACCTATAAATGTGTAAACACACACACCAACACGAAAATTCATTATCAAGAATTAAACTCATTTTTTATTCTGAGAGTGTAAACATTTTTATGCCAGATCTAGTTATCGTGACTAATTTTTATCTAAGAGTTAAAAACATTTTTGCATCTTAGTTTTAACACTTCAGTTTAGTGTTACGTTCTGAAACGTACATAGTACAAGGTCATATTTGGGAGGATAAGACCCCTTTAATTAAGTTACCTTACAAAATGTATGCAGCTATGTCGAGTTAATTGACTGATCGTGTTGTTAAATGCATGTACGTGGCACTGAGAGAGTGTCTGTGTACCTGTCTGCCTCTGGGGCTGTTCGTGTGGTTGAGGGAGCTGCAGCCGGCGTGGCAGGGAGAGAAATACATCACTCCATTCGCACCACACACAGGGTTAAACAACTCCTCAGCACAGTGACATCCAATGTTACAGCTTACGGTCAGATTGCCCAGATCTGAGAAGCTGAAGGGAGAGAGAAAATGTTTAGTTATAAATTTTGTTTCACCTCAACCAATCAATAAAACACTGTCAGTCAATCCCCTCTTTCCTGCTCTGGATATTCATTTAGACCATTATCTGTGTAATAAATCACTCACACGGCATATCAGACTTGATTGAAAAGGTTAATACCTACTACAGGCAGGGCTGCATGATAATAGTAAAACTGACAATCATGATTATTGTGCTAAAAATTGTTATCATGAATATTGTCATTTTAGACATTTAGAAGATTATTGCACTTTTACATTAGCACAAATCAAGACAATGTCAACCGGCATAGTACCTCATATAGTTCCCTGTTGGCCAATAAATGAACACACTCTTTACTGTACATTATAAAAACTAGTACAACAAGAAGCTTCACTTAAAAGCTAATCCAGTGAAATTCCTAATAAAAACTGTTTGATTATTCATTGATTTATTACAGTTAATCATTGAGGTTTGATCCAGATTTAGTCACAGCAAACACCACAAATGACCATGTAACGACCATGTATATTTCTTGCACTTTCATTTGAGCAAAATATTGGCTATTTTAGAAGGGACTTATGCCGCCATACTGCACGTTGCACTCTCTCCCATTCATAGTAATACAAGTGCAAAGTCTTGGTATATCTAAAGTCTTTAAAGGTGTAGTAAGCGTTTTTTGAAAAATGCTCGGACCGTGCACGACAACAACCTTGTAGCCAATCAGCAGTAGGGGCCGTGTCCACTAATGATGGGAGAAGAGAGAGAGATGAGCAAGAGGGAGATTTGAAGAAAAGAGAGATGGCTGAGAGACATTAAAAAAATAGAAAAGATAAGAGGAATATCAATGTAAATGGAAGGGGATATGGTCAGGCAAGAGCTTTAGGACCCACTTTAATATAAAAAAATCTTTCCAGCACTGAAGAAACCAAAATGGGAAGGCCTGAAATCAGACACAGAGGTTGCGTTGTTTCTGCTCCATATGTGAGAAACATTGGTTTTGAGTGTGTGCAGCTGGAGACTAACAACAGACTCTTGCTTGTATATACTCTTGTGTACTGTATGTTCATCTTTTGTGCTTCCTTATCGTTCGTTTGACATCTTCGCATTATTTTTCTGTGCTTTTGCTATGATAAAAGAGAAACTCTTGCATTGCGTGTTCATGCATTTGAGGGAGCAGTTTGGGGGGCAGAGCAATGAAAGGAGGGGTGTGTTTGTTTGGGTTGATTTCAAATATCAACAGTGTTCAACAATGATTTAGAAAAATCGCATACTGCACCTTTAAGCTTTGTTGCCAATGCAAGATAACACAAATGTCAAATGAAACGTCTTCAGGATATAGATATATAACCAGCGGGGCAAATATAGCTATATAGCTTTTCTTTATAAGAAAAAAACATACATTTATTCAAAAACAAAGATGTATATTCACATCAATTAATTAATTAAATTTTCCCCTCTTCACTTTATAGGACAGTAGACCGCAGTCAGGAAAGCAAGACTAATGGGAAACGGGACGGTGCATTTTTTTCATTAAATAATAAATGTGCTAAATTAGAGGAAGTAGTTAATTTTGTTGATGCATTTATTTTTAAACAGTCTCAAACTGATGAGGTATGGTTTTGGTCTCATGCTGTAATAAATACAAATATTAAGTTTTTTATTGCAGTTTATATTGTTTGCAGATCTGTAATGAGTTCAAAGTGTTCAGTACCTGCTTTTGTGGATTTCTGTCTGCAGGTAGAGGGCGCTGTAGTTGTTGTGTGTGAAGTTGCTGTAGTATGGGGTAGTTACTCCTGCCATGGGCACATTAGGACAGTGTATCAAAAATATGAAGATAGCCGTTAGGCTGACCAGTGCACACAGCATGCAGAAACGGATGATCCCACGGCAACGAAGGTTCAGCTTCTTTACAATGAAGCCGCCCAGGAAGGTGCCACCTCCACCAGCTGGTACCACCATATACCCTGGAATGAGAAGATGGAGTTAAAAACAACTCAATGTATGTAGTTGTTTGTTATATTCTAAGAGTAATTTGAGCAAGAGGGTTTGGCATTGCGTTTAATTGTGATTTTTACCAAACCAGGTTGCTGCCTCTGAAGCACTCAGACTAAACTGAGACTCCAGAAATTTGGGGCCAAACGTGGACATCCCAGCTATGAGAGTGGCCTCTGTGGCACCAGCAAGACACAAAAAGATGAAGGTAGGGTTTTTCAAAAGAAGCAGCATTGACCTATAGAAAAAAAAGAGGGAGAGAGAAAAATGACTCCTCTACTCATTCAGTTGTCACATGGTGTTACAATGCTCTCTACTTTTTATAGATGGATTTTATAGGTATAGCAACGGGGAATGGGATAGAAACATGACACAAGTGGACATCAGCAAGACGAGCCAAAAGAATATTCAAATCCTTGTTGGATCCCAGGGACAGATAGGTTTGAGTGTCATTGAAACATTGCAAAGAGATACTGTGTTTCTTAAAATATAGACCCTAAAGGAAGCTCACACAAGGAGAATACAATCGGACCAAGAACGGAGCCTTGAGGGACACCACAAGTGAGAGGAGCTGCACCCAAAGAGAATTCACCAGTACTAAAAATTTGTCATTTTTAAATAAGACAAACTATTTAAGAGCATTCCCCTGAATGCCCACACAATGCTCCAAACATGGGATAAGAACAGCGTAGAACAGCGTACAAAAAGATAGTGTAGCAAATACACATTATTTAAATTCTGTGGATGACCATTTATGGATAACAGACAACAGCATCAATTGATAGCATTAATTTGTGCTTTTGTCTTTTATTTCTTTCGAAAGACTCATAGGTGAAATGCAGCAATTGTCTTTCAATGGCCTTTGAAAACTGAAAGGAGGACAGGATAACAACTGAAGGAGGTTTTAGTGATATCTAGTGGAAACTTGTGGCCAAATAAAAACTAGCACACCAAGTGAAAAACGACAACCCAATAACTTGTATGTGGCAGTTTGTTGGCTCTTTAAGAGTAAAGTGACAGTGAAAAGTGCTAATTTGAAAAAGTGTTAATCCTCAATCTCAAGAAAATTATCTAGGGACCCATCGCCCATCTGAATTCGCTGAACTCGGCAAACTAGAAAACTACAGCCTCAGCTCCTTCCCATCAACCAAGTTTCTAAATATAAACATGGCAGTACACTTATGTTAAAAGGTGGTAAAATCTGGTATGGCTTTCAATACGATTGAAAAACCAGCAGGGAAACCACTTTTTAGCTCACTTCCTCTCTCCTGTCATGTGTTCATACCTGGGCATGTCCTTTACTGTTTTTCCAAACTGAGGATCAGATGCAGTGATCTGACTGCCATCCTTCAGCTGGTGGGCCTCTGAGACACGCATGGCCACATATCGCTGAGAGCCTGCAAGATAAAGAAAGTGAGACAGTTATTCACACTAATACTGTACTGCACTGTACTGCAGTCACTTGACTTCTGCGCTTATGGGTAGCACCTGGTAGCTGGCGTGGGTAACCCAGTATAGGCAGAGCGATAACCAGAGCTGCTGCTCCTCCTGCCAGGAAACCAATCCACCAAGCTCCCACCCACAGTGGGTTTTCAGGAGTCAGCTCTGTCCTGAGGGAAAGAGAGAGATTTTAGCATTGAAAAGTTTTACTGCTAATAAAACTATAGAAAAATGTTAGTTTTTTCATGCAAGATTTCAGTTTGTATTCTGCATCATGGAAGTCATAAGGTCCAAATCAATCCTAGCTATATAATCTTGCATCTTAAAATCTTTTCTTTCTTTTTTTTTTAATGAAAATCCAATTTTCATACACTACACATGTACATTATAAATGTGTGATGCCTAAATTGATTTGTAGCATTTACAATGATTGATTTTAGTTTTTAGTTTTTTATTTTAAATTTATTTAGACAAAATAGTATACAGTTTTAATACTGAACAGTTATCAGCCATGGCATGAAAATTAACAGCCTTTTGGCCTTTGGCCAAAAACATAATATAGGTGCTCTCTACATCGAATTTAAGATAAATATAAAATCACTGGGGGTTTTTTTCCTACTAGAAAGTCATGAGGATGAGTAAATTATGAATTTCTTTTCTGGGTGAACTACTACTTAGCCACTTACGTTTGGTCGATCTCTGTGTAAATGTTGAGAAAGAATCCACCCAGCAAGTATCCGGCCGCAGGTCCTACAATGGCGGCTGTGTAGAAGATCCCTGAGAAAACAAAAGCAGCACATCAAGTCTCTGTGGCTCTCTCCATTGCCCCTTGAGTCATATAAAAGCTGGTCTGAGTTCACAGACTTCACACTGATTCATGTTTGTTTTCAATCAAAAGGCACAGTAAGATGCAGTTTGAAAGTGTGTCTGGAGTGGGGGGCAAGCAGGGTAGCGATTGTCCTCAATGCAATGGCCTTTGATAAGAGGACGGTGGGGAGAAAAACAATGGAATGAGGTTTTATTTATGTCTGAGGTGGAAACTAGTGGGGCTCACTGATAACGACACAAAAAAAAAGTGAGTAGGAGTGTCAAAGCCTGAGTTAGACAAAATGACAGGGTTCAGTGAGGGCAAATATGAATTTTTGAGTGTTATTCCATGTAAACTATAAGACAATTGATTTTTTGGTGTTGTTTTTCTTTTTTTAAAGAATATGGATTCTGAGTGCTTGAATACATTTAGCTACACATTTACACACACCCTCTGATGAAATCATGTCCAATAAATTAATGGGCATGCACCAATATTAGAACCCTGAGAAATCTTTATTACATGTGAGTAAATTCTGTGTTATTTCTTTCCAAATTCTGATTTCCATTGTAATTTTTCTGAATCTCTGGATTCCTCTTTAATACTTTTATTTAATTTTAATAATCAAAAAGCATGTCTAATCAACTGAATTAATAATTGTATTAAACTTTTAAAAAATGGTTCCCTATGAAATCTGTTTTACAGTGTTTGTCCCAAACACTATTTTAATTTTTCCTAATTTATCATAAAAATGTTTAGTAACAAGTACAACTAAACATTTCACATGAGGTGCTGCACAGCAGAGGTATTCTGTAATTTTGTAAATTCTGTGGATTGTGTGACTTTTCTTAAATATTTTAATAAATATTTTATTTTTTTAATTACTTTAAGTATATTTTACAAAACGATAGTAATATATGTCATAATTTCCTTATAGGGTTCTTTTTTTGATTAATTGTACAGACCTACTTTTTATTTATTAATCCAAATTTCCCCAAATTTCATTTGAATCATATAACAATAATATATAGGGCCATACAGTAATAAAATGCTGCACTATTCTTTCTAAATAAATGAGAAAAATGTACGCAATGTACCGTAGGAAAAATGTATATTCCTTTGGAGAATTGCTAAAGATTACATTTAACAGTGTTATTAAATTAGTGTTTTAATATTTTGTTATAAGTTAATTTTAGATGACAGAAAAATGTAATCTAATTTTCAAAATAGGGGAAATGGGCAAACAGAATAAAATAACTAATATCAGTCTGTATACAGTATATGCTTTATGTTTTTCATGGCGTCATCACACTCACCTATGTATACAGGTGCGTAGTTTGACTTGACATTCTCATCTAGGTAGGTGACCCCGAGGGTGTACAAAGGGGTTGCCCCGACCCCATGAAGAAACTGGCCCAGCATAAAGACGTAGCGGTACGCTGACAGCCCACCTTCCTCGCCGACACATGCCTCTGTGTGATTGGCCGAGCACAATCCCATGCGCTGTGGTACTTTCACCTCATAGGGTGGTGTGGTGAAATGGGGCAGGGCAAAGACCAGAGACCCCAGTGCCATGATGAGCACACCCCAGCCCAGCCATCGAGGTTTATGACCCGTACCACCAAAGTAGCTCACGAATGTCAGGCACACACAAGCAGCAATGTCGTAGGAGCTCGCGATGAGTCCCGCCTGTAATGGCAAAACAAATAACACATTGTGTTAATAATGCTGCGATGTACACTTTCAAACTAGCAATGGATACCAAGGCTGAATCACAATTTGAATACAATCTATTCTACAACGTGTCTTTTGGGCCATGCATACTTTTTGGACTATTATTACCAACAAAACATTGCGACATACAAGATGATTGGTTTGCAATACTTCTATGATTAAGTATGACATTTTAAGAATACATACATTACTGTTCAAAAGTTTGGGGTTTGTAGTGTACATTTAAAAAAAGGGGAAAAAATAAAGCAAGAAGGTACCAAATTGATAAAAAATTTAACTTTTGAACGTTCTATTCATCAAATAATTCTGAAGAAAATGTTACACTGTTTCCACAAAAATATTAAGCACCACAACTGTTTTCAAATATGATGATAATAAGAAATATTTCTTGAGCACCAAATCAGCATATTAGAATGATTTCTGAAGGATCATGTGACCCTGAAGACTGGAGTAATGATGCTGACAATTCAGCTTGCATTACAGGAATACATTCCATTTTAAAATAGATTAAAATAGAAACCAGTTGCCAGTTATTTTAAATTGTAATAATGTTTCACAATATTACTGTTTTTACTGTATATTTTTGATCAAATAAATGCGAAAGACTTCTTACCAACCCCAAACTTTTGAACGATAGTTCACTTTATCATCATTAGCACAATTAGTAGAAGTATGAAATTGGGATTTGACCAAAGGTTAAGCCAGTGGTTCTCAAACTTTTTCGGTAATTCCCCACTTTGGACAAGTGGGAATTTCCAAGCCCCACCTGCCTCAACATGCTAAAGAAATAAAATTTTCAAATTTATTGAATTAACAAGTAGTATCAGTATAGTAACAAGTTATATCTAAATACAAACTACATCAAATAACAGAAAGTAAAAAAAATACACAGTGCAGCTGTGTCATAATTTACATGAAATTAAAAAATAGAGAAAATAAAAAAGTGCAGCTGTGTCATAATTTGCATGAAATTAAAAAATAGAGAAAATAAAAGTGCAGCTGTGTCAAAATCTGTATCAAGTTCAAAAATAGAAAAGCAATAAAAGTGCCACTTTGCAATCTGTTAAAAAAGAAAAGATAAATCCATTTGGCAAGACAGGTCTATTTATCCCTGCATTAGTGGCTGCAATGAGCCTGTTTTGCATTGCACAATTTATTTATTGCCCACACTAGCCTGCTACCCATCGGCGCGAAACATAGATATAGCTACACATAGCTAATATTAATATGCCTTTATAGTCACACAAACACACACACACACACGTGCGCGCAGTCACTCTCTAGTGCACGATTCCGGGAGATTGGATCTCATTTGCGGGAGTCAATGAGCCGCTATCAATATGTGGGAGACTCCTGGAACTTCCGGGACAGTTGGGATGTCTGGATAAAGATATAAAGGCATAAAAGGAAAATTTCCTCCCATTTGGCGCGCCCCACCTGTCACGTCTCTATTCCCCACCAGTGGGGCGCGCCCCACACTTTGAGAACCACTGGGTTAAGCAATGTTTTTCTTCGATTTTTTTTAAAGAGTTTTAATTTTTAAATTAAGATTTTTAAAATGCTGACTGAACATCCTTTAAAACAGTGAATGGCCAAGAGAACAGTAACATTTCATAGTTGATAAATATTCAACATCAGTCGATACCAATACATTTAAAAATCTCATGCAGATAAACTTATATGCATTATAAAATATATAATGCATATAAGCAATATGGTACCAATATTTTATGCCACACTAACTTGACATTTATATTTACAAACAAATTGACCTGGTAGCTGCGCAGATCAAAGCGTCTCTCGATGGAGGTGATGACGGTGTTGATGAAGCCGTTGATGATCATGCCCTGGAGGAACGAGGCCACACAGAGGAAGAAGAGAAACCAGCGTGGGGTGTTGAAGGTCTGGATACACCGTGGGCTCAGTGCTCCCCATCCACACAGATTCTCCGAGTCCGTTGGGACAAACTTCAGCCCAATGGGTGGCTCTGTGAGCTCAAGCCCCAGTTTGCCTGTATTGTGGAACACAGTGAGTGCATCTCCAGATGGGCTGCCAGGCACAGAGTCCTGGGACTCCACGGGGCTGGGATTGTCTGGACCGGGTCCCAGTGGACTGTCATGTAGGACCAAAAGCTCTTGCTTGGAGCTGAAGGAAGTGTCATTGTTTAACAGGTGGGGCATGGCCCCAAAAAGGGGGCGCTGTGACAGACTTTGTGAAGAATAAGAAAACAAAACTTTTCCACAGGAAACACTGTTTCTGTTCTATGTGGACAATAATCCCTTTACAGAGTTTCTTAGAGTTTAAAGTGAAGTCATACAGATCTTGGAAAACTTAATTCTGCAAAGAAGAGGGAGAAAGAGACACTCAATAAGTTTGTAGCCAACTTCAGTAAATTCTCAGTAAATCATCAACTTGTTAAGCTCCAAAAACAAATCGAAAGTGATAAAATTAAAGACTTTTCTCTTTATTCAGTGAAGTGAACTGTGATGTCCAAACGGACCCCAAAAAACTCTAATGAGCTGGGATTAGTTCTGCATGCCATCCTTGTTCCACAAAACACTCTTTTGGGGACAAACACCAAGCATGCCAGACTCACACTGCACTCCTGTTTTTTGGCAGAACCTTTCCTTCACCTACTTCAGAGTGCAATGACCTACAGTAGCCCACAGGACCGTTAGGAGTATTTTAAAATATTCCTAATTCAGATCTGAGCTGAGTAGAACTATGCAAACTAGAGAAGTAAAGTAAAGCCTTCAGCGTGAGACCCATGCAACTGACACTTTTCTAACACCACATATGCACCACATCCATATTCTCACGCAGTGAAAAAACTTTGCGGATCAAAGATGACACTAGAGCATGTTACTTTTGATATGAAACAAAGTCTCAAATTCTGTCAATTGTATGATGAAATAAATAAAAAAGCCGTTTTGTGTCTCTATAATGTGGCGTGACAGAACGCCTCAGTTCAAGCGGCACATAAACCGATCATCTCTTCCTCTTTACTACCAGTTCACGAAACAAACCTGAATGAACATCATAAAGTATGCTGAAAGATACAGTACAACTTACAAAGAAATGTAGCCTATCATGTCTCATGTAATCACTCAATCAGTGTTTCAGCTGAGCTACATCCTTAAAACAGCTTGTCAACAATAGCTGTGTCACATAACGTTACGTTTACCTCAGGAAAATCGTTTCTTGGGGTCACAATTCGATTAAAATCTATTCTTGTGATCACGATTCAATAAAAATCTATTCTTGGGTCCACCATTAAAAAAAAAAAAAAAAAAAAAAAAAAAAAACGTTTTTGGGGGCACGAATTGATTAAAAATAGTTTCTTAGCGTCACAATTCGATAAAATATCGAATTTCTGTTTTGAAAAATTTCTATTTGATTCTAAACTTGTTCTTGAACTTTATTTAATTTATTCTCCTTGAAGCCCCCTCCTTATATATAAGAAAACCTGTGCCCCAAATTGATTGATATCAAATACAACTCATAGGTGCAATTCAACTTTAAAGTTGTTGAATTATTATTTCTCAATCAACCTATAATATCTGAATATTTTATATTGAACTATTTTATTCATAATAATTACATTTCCTGCCTTTTATGTTTTCAGGAAATTGGTAATACTAGCTATATTGTTTAGATTTGTTCCCCGGTACAGTTTTGCCATGTCTGTTTATTATATTGCATTTTTAAGTGTCACACTGACTTGCCTTGATTATCCACAACAATGAGGCTTGACACAGATAAACAATAAAATAAGATTTAATTAACACTAGGAGCCAAACAAAGATACATACCAACACGAAATGTTAACACAAGACAAAGAACAGAAGACAACTGAGGGTTTAAATACACAGTAGCAATAAGGGACAGGTGAGACTCTGATCAATTAAACCAGGGTTCACCAATCTGTCCTGCAGAGTTTAGCTCCAACTCCAATTAAACACACCTGAACCAGCTAATCAAGGTCTCATTAGGCATACTAGAAACTTTCAAACAGGTGTGTTGGAGCTGGTTGGAGCTAAACTCTGCAGGACAGCGGCCCTCCAGGACCGAGATTGGTGAACCCTGAATTAAACAATGAATAACCAGAGCCCGTCTACGGAGAGCCTGCCCACTCCCTATTAAGCCCTATTGTACCGAATTTTGGTTGTAGTACCACCAGAGTTCCACTGGGGGCGCTCGCCATGAGTGCAAAATGAATGGGAGTCAATGGGGCTAGACGGCTAAATTTGTCTCTTTCACCCGATTGCCGTTGAGAAATCTCAGATCTGATTGTAGATTTTGCAAGTTCAACATGGGTTTTAGGTCGAAAGTTGAATGAACGAGTACTTATGTCGTTTTGATTTCTTACAGGTTGAGTTGTTGTTGCCCATAACACGCTAGCATTCTGCTAATGACGTCAGCATTCTGATGTCATTGACATTTTGAAAGACTTTTAAAGCAAATAAGTGACTAAAAAATCTAACACCCAGCAATGTGTAATTTCTTTGCATCTCCTTTCGAATACAACATTCAAATTACTAGACAAAAAATTATATCCTGAGAAAAGTGGATTTTGAGGGGTATACCGCCATTGACCTCCATTCATTCTGCACTCGTCCTGTGAGCGCCCTCATATGGAATCAGAGTGGAACTGCAACCAGTTCAGAAGCCGGAAGTGTAGTGAGAGTGAAACTTCTCGCCATATTAGACATTCTCTGGAATAACTATGACAACCAAGAAAACAGGAACTAAACAGGAAAAGAGAAACTAGGCAAAACAGAACAGAAAGAACTTCAAACTAAGAGTCCCAAAATACATAGAGCAAAACAGTGATATTAAGCGGTTTGTTTAGCCTTTTTTTTGTGATATCTGGCAACCCTTTACCTGGAGCTATAATGAAGAGAAGAAAGAGTTCAGAAGAGAGTAGAAGGAGAGCAGCAGTATGCAAACTGAACAGCAGCTACTGTTAGTGGAGTTATTTAATAACGTAGTTAAAACTAAACACACCTTGTAACCGCATTAGGGTAACATAAGTAACAAGATGACCCCTCCCACCCCCCACACACACCTTAACTGTTTTCTCCTGACCATAGATGGCACAAAATCTCACCTCAGCGCTTTTGATGAAAGGCTACACTATTTTTTATTGTGTCATTTCAGCTGAATATTAATATTTGTGGGATTTAGTCAAAACAGTTTTGAGGTTAACCGATCTAATTTTGTTTCTCTGGAAAATAGCGATTTTTGACATTGTATTATGTTGAATATCAATCTTTTTTGTGTCTATCTGTAAACGAGGTATTTGTGGACACAATGTTTTTGTTTTGTTTGTTTACAGATAAGGATGCAACTGAAAGACGCAAGTTATGCGCTGAAGAAAACATGTCTCAAATGCATTAACCTGTATGCTCATAAATCCATTTGTTCCGCTTAGCTGCAATTTTCTCACAGCAGCTAACTCTGCATCCTTCATTATTTTTCAGATGCATTCGCAACATTAAAGAAAATCTATAAACTGTATTATCCCATGGGGGGAAATTACGTTAAAATTACAATCTACGCATGCAGTGGTACACGTGTGCTGCATTCATTGGGTAGACATGCATGCCAAACCAAAAGAGCCGTACCAAATATTCATATGATTGGGCATTTTCAGTTTATTCTTTAATACAGCAGAGCTGCACATTCACAGAAGGGATTGTGGAATTATGGACACCTAACCTAAGTGGTTCTAAAGAGTCAAGAAATGCTCAGCTTTGTGCAAATGAGAGGGAAAAAAGGCTGGACAACAGTCATTCGCTTGCAAAAGATAGCATTTTTCAAATCTGAGAATCATGCATATATATGATACAAACACTTTACATGTGATAAAATATGTGGAAGAACACCACAAGCTCAAATTTGCCCTTATTGTCTTTAAGAGACAGACTTAAAAGTTAAAATTAAAGAATTAGAAGGAAAAAAAGATCTAATTACACCAACTCAGTATCATTATCCTTATCCTTTGCTCAAGTGTTAACAAAAGAAACGACGCTGAGAATGCAACGGTGCCATTAAAAAGCGCAGGCGTACAAACGTAATGTGTGCTATTTTAGGCAAGTTTTACCTGCGTAAAACCATTAAGAGATTTTCAGTCTTCTTTGTCTTTAACCCTAAGCTCAATTTAAGTTAATAATCTCAGCCTGTTTCTTAAAATACTTTAAATTCACGCAAACACACACTACTATGTAAGTATATATTATTTTACAATGTATTTCATTCCACATTCTAGTCAAATTTAGATCTAGACCTGCCTGTGTGTTGGTTATAGTATATGTACGCAACATTCCATTTTAGACATTGTATTTTATTGTAATATTATAATACAACAGGTATAAATAAAATGTTATATTGTAATATAGTAACATTTTAGTTTTGCCTAGATAATGTGAACAATGCATTGAATAAAAAGTTCCTGTAAGTGCAAATGAATCTGGCCAGTCTACTCAGATTCAGATTTTATATAATAACATCATTTCCTGCAGCTTTGTGTTCAAGCAATGACATTGTAAAATGATAGAACAAAGATCACTCTAGTCAATAGAATTGCATCCGAGTACAAAGAGAGAGAGAAATGCAAACTTGGCGGACACTTTTATCTAAAGTACGTTCCAGAGCAATAAAGTTTTATCAGTACCTGCATTCCCTGGAAATAAAACTCATGACCTGAATGTTAAAAAAAACATGAGATTTGTTTACAAATGTATCACATATTACAGCCCAGAACTGCATTACAATTGTCACACTGAAATAATAACAAAAAAAGTCACTTTGCCTACCTCTGTGCCTCAGATCACGCTGATCTAAAAGGGTCTGAGGGTTTGATTGTGCACGAAAGAAGAAAAGAGAAGAGAACAAGGAACAAGCAAGACAGTCCCAAATGGGCGTTACTCCAGCCTCTCACTCCTTCATATCTATGACTCAAGCAGCACTGACACAGTCCTGTGCACTGTATCTACCTGGAATGATGATCAGCACCTCATGCATCACAGATGTCTCTTCTTAACTCATTACACTTCACTCACACTGCATGAATGTGTTTGTCCAGCATGGCCAAAGATCAGGACCAGTAGGCCCGGACAAATTTGTACTTGCTCTGCTAACACTGTACCCTACCACAAATATAATAATTTGTCTTATGTTTCAGGTGATTGGCTAAAAAAAAAAAAACACACAACCAGGATGTGGAACTGAGCGTCCATGAGTCCTGTGCCAGCCGAGAATATAGGTGAATGGGAAAGCTAACAGCCTTGACATATTCAGGGGGGTTTTTTTCCAATAACACTCTCTACACATATAGAGAGGTATTACAATTATTGATGCAATGAGATGAAATCAGAGTTTGTTAACTGTACAAGCTCTTCATATAAGGCTTTGTCCACACTAATACGTTTTCATTTGAAAACGCATGTTTTTCTCTTCGTTTTGGCCTTCTGTCCACATTGAGATGGCGTTTTGGTCAACGAAGACTGATCTTTTTGAAAATGCTCTCCCATAGATATCTACGGCATTGTTATGAACTTTATTATGTCATCTCTCTCTGTATCATCTTGCAAATACCATGATCATACTATCATCTTTAGTATGTTTTACACATGCGCAGTAAGGTGATTCAAGCATTTTCAGACGTTTCAATGTGGATGAGCAACTTCTGGAATATGCTTTAAGACGCAAGTGTGGACAGGGAGCGTTTTAAGATGAAAACACAGTTTTCAAATGTATCCAGATTAATGTAGACGTAGCCTAAATCATGCAGTGAAGCCAAACATTAGAATGGGGCAGACGGGTGTCATCACAGTTTCTTGGTTAAGCTCTCAGTTAGTTTAGAAATATTAAAGTTTAACATAAGCAAAATGAATGACCATGTCATTGCAATCCCTGGTTTTCATATCTGACTCTGACTCATTTGCATGCATCTATGAATAATGAACACATGGTTGAAAAGTTGTGGTGTGACTTTAGCATTAAGAGTATTGGTGGTGCAGCTGAGGCTGTGTGAGTGAAGAGAGGTCTGTAGTTCATGCTTTGTTACAATGAGATTAATAAAAAAGCGTAATTATTTGTTATTGTGTTCTATGAACTCTTTCATTTCTAATTTTAAACGTGTGATCAAACGGAGGGAAGGATAACATCAGTGAGAGTCTCAGGGTGGGAACATGTGTTTGTTGTGGAATGCAGGTTCCTTCCCTTTTCTTTGAACGTGCTGGATGGTCATACGGTGAGATATGAATTACAGAGAAAAAAAAAAACAAGGAAACAAAGCAAGATCAAGAGAACGCCACTTTCACTAAGGATTTCTAGGAAGGAAGCGGTATCTGGTGAATAAGCATTCACACAAACGTCTATTTTTATAAGTTGTGTAATAGCTCATTCAGCTGCTGGGTGTAAGGGTTATGCTTAGTTTCATTGTGTTTTGGTTTGGTTTTCCCTGTTGTCATTTGCCTGTGTTCCTAGATAGTCTCAATGGATGTTAATTTAGTACCACACCTGTTCTGTTTTCACTTGATTACGCCCTTGTATACACCTTCAGTTCATTCTGTTCTTTGTGTTTGCATCTGTTATACTTGGTTGTGTTTATTTCCCCCAGTGATCTCCTGAGTGTTACCTGTTAGATTTAATAAAGACGGTTTATTATATTCTCAAATATAACATGCGGAGAAGCGAAGTCATGCGCTTTATTGCAGCGCTTTATGTGCATGTAAGTACAAATCATCAGATTCATCAAGGTTGCTTTAGATTAACAGCAGCAAACCATGAACCCTATAGTAGACAGTGTACAGTATAGTGCAAGAAAATTGTGATTTAAACTTATGATAATCATTCTGATAAAACTTTTTTGAAAACAGTGAATCAAGAATGTGACAATCACAAACCTGATAACTGAAATTGCAAGCATGTTTTCTCCAGCAAATAAAGCTCCATACAACAGGTTCATCTCTCTGAAATTATGGCAAAGCTGATCAGCCTATCAGAGTTGCTGTTATCCTGCACTATCACTGGCTGGAGAGCTATAAAAACCAGCCCATACTGAGGCTCAATACAAAACTCAATATCAGTAAGGAGATGTCAGTTAAACAGCCTACAGAATCAGATGCTAGAAAAACAAGTGAAAGTTTTGTGAGTTAGCCAGCCCAACACCTTAACCAAAATGTGGTTTTCTAGAAATCAGCCACCAAGTCACTATGCCCCCCTTTTTTTTTCTCTACCTTTTTCCATGATCTTTCTAGCTTTCGCTGAGCCCTGTCTCACCAGGGCTTTGCTGCGTGGCCTTGTGGGATGAAGTGATGTGATGGGGCCAGACAAGGGAAGTCTCTGACCCAGCAGTAACTGCTAATCTCACTACATCCTGCATAGATACGGGTACCATCGATTTCATACATTGACCACAATTGCAAAGATAAAATCATACATGCAAACCAGGAAACCATTTTAAATTATTAGCTACAAAACTATGCCAAGTCCTTTACACTATACAGTACACATCACCTGACCTGAACCTGTTTGGTTGGATGGATAGATAGATGATTTTCATTTACTACATGTATATGTACTGTATATTGTAGTATATATGTAGTTCTCTTGGTATCATGTGTGCAGCAGACTAAATGTCCCATATCTCCAGGGGCTTTTCTCATCATTTAGCTGTAAACCTGTAGGTGTAACCAAGTGGAATGAATGACCTACAGTAGCAGCCAATCAGCTTCTCAGCACTCCAGGTTTCGCCTCTGGCACTGGGCAATGTGGGTTAACAGACTGTCATAAATATACAGTAACAACATTTGCTTAGATTGCCATGTGACCACATTCAATTCCAGCCTTTGACCCGGACTGTAACATACTGTAAAAGTCTGCTCTGGAAAATTAAATTTTTTATTTATTTAATTTTCAATACAGAAATATTTACTTGTTTTTTGGTTTCCTATTAGAAATTATATATATATATATATATATATATATATATATATATATATATACACACACACAGTTGTATCGGTTTTCTCTATCAATGTTTTGGAAGTAGGTTTCAAACAACCAGTTCAAACACTAAATTTATTTAGTGTAAATTTAGTATCATTGAGATACTGTTATAGTTTAATTATTTTTTTCGTTCTTATTTTTCATTTGAATTTTACTTAAAGGTTTAGTAATTTTGTTGTGTTTTTATTTATTTATTTGTCTACAGTATATAATCTTTATTGATTTTTGAAAAAGTTTTAGTTATTTTAGGACATTATGTTAGACTAAATGACAATGAGCAATGTTATCTAATGCTGCCTTGGCAACTGAAATAAAAGAAAATTATGTTTTTTATATTTTATTTTATTTTATTTCAGTTATCGTTTATTTAATTTCATGTAACAATTTTTTTTTAATGATATTAGTTTTTATTAATATTCCTGATTTATACAATTTATAAATTACAATATTTGTTGGCCAAGACTGTCATTTTTACATAGTTTCATGATGTGTTATGTTTCAGAATAATTTTACAGTTTAAATTTTCATTCAATAACAGATTTCATTGTGGCAACAGAAGACTATATCAGTTGCTTATGCAGAAACTGATAGATCTGCTGGTTCTGATTTAACTGGAAAGTTTGGTTTGTTGTTATTACTGAATAAAAAATCCTGAATATTCTATATTAGAATATTCTAGAATTATTTAATATTACTCTATATTATAGCCAATGACAGTGAGCTACAGTTGAGAAATTAGTATCAGATGACATGTCAGTACAGAGAATTACAAAAGGAGAAGGAGTTTCTTCAAAAGGAGAATTGGGTTTCCAATTTAGTAAGCTGAAGTGTCAGCATATCACCAGACACCACAACTTATTTCCATCATTCAGATCTTATAAACGCACAGTCATCATTACCAGTCCCTCACAAGCAGCAACAGACCTTTTCTATAGACACAAGACCACACTTCCTGACATCATCTTATCAGCTTATCATATTTAATACCACTGTGATATCAATGAAACATCTGAAAAAAAAAAGAAGTTGCAAAATAAAGTATTTTTTCACAGACTTTTCAGTTATTAATATTGTAAATCTAGCATTTTTTCATAGTTTCATTTAAAAAAAACTTTAATGTTAATTTATAACACTATGCTAACTAACTGACCAAAATCTAGTTAACGCTACTGTGTATTAAATACAATGGCCGAGGCGAGGGAGTGACACACTTTGACATCTTTCTCTCTTCTGACCACTGTTAATCAATCTCACCTATTTTTTTTCCTGGTGTGTGTGTGTGTGTGTGTGTGTGTGTGTGTGTGTGTGTGTGTGTTTAGTAAAAGAAATACAACACCAGGTTTGATGTGCTTGTTTGTATGGATGCACAATTTGCTTATATTTTTTATAATAATAATTTGAACTTATAAACTAATATGACTACTAATAATTATTGTGATTATATATATTATTAGTAGTAGTATTGCTAAATAAACATATTAAACAAAATAAGAAATATTACTACTGTAATAACACTTTCATTATTAGTTTTTTTTTTGAGTATTTAAGAATATAACAATATAATAATAATATTTTTTATTTTACAGAAAAGTTATTTTACGAAAAACTGCTGGGTTACCTGTTAACATGCAGGTAGCCTATGACTATAAATCATTAGAAAGGTCTGGAGGTATGCAAAATTCATGTCCATGTTTTTAATATGAAATATGAGCCCCTTATTGAGTGTATATTAAGTGTATATGAGCACTGTTGGAAAAAAAAAAAAACCTCCTGTACACTTCCGTACACTGGAGAAAAACATTTTCATCCATTATCATATAATTTATCATATACATTTCTTTGGAGAAAATGATTATTTTTCCTATTTTTTACCCAAAATAGGGTGGAGTGAGCATTACCGAGCACTAAACACACAGTTTCATTCATACTGGAAGCCGGAGGGCGCCTTCACATTCCAGGAAAACCCTAATGTGTACTAAGGCAAAGCCTTCTTGGGTCTTTTCATAATAATAAAATGTATTTATAATGCAAACGCATTGCTAATCAATATAGCCTTCATCACTGTAAATAAATACTATAAAATAATATATTGTCTACCTAATTCTATGACAAGAAGCCACATCAGCTTACGAAAAGGAGGTTATTTCAAACATACAGTATGAAATGAGCTTGGAGTAAAAGCATGTTATTAAATGTTGTCTTTTGTTGGATAAAAGGTTTATGAACCTTTCATGCAACGGTTCATGCAAGTTCGCATGACAAGTTTTGGAAGATGCACGTTCAAATGCACATTATAAGCGACTCAAACTCGCAGTGAGATCCAGTCAGATGAAGATGTGATGGATAAAATATATATTTTAATATATATGTATATAGGCATATATTTATGTATATTTACATCTGCATATATCACAAATATATGATAGAAAAGCTGATAGAATATTGCTTCAGATTAAAATATATTTACAACACAAATATCCTATTTTTTCCAGACAAGCAACTTTTTTTATGCGGACAATTGAATGACCGATTTACTTGCACATGACAAAGTTTAACGTCGAGCCCAGATATATATACCAAGCAAAAAAGTACATTTCGAGCCCTGAACAATAATAATCATAAGCAATAATTTTTTTCTTTTACACCATACACCACAGTGCTTTCAGAGATGGAGCAGCATTTACAACTGATCACAGAGCCGCTCTTCACTAAGTGCATATATTTATTGAATTAAAATTTTTAAGAAAAATAAATAAATAAATCTGATCGCACTGAGCCAATTTGTGATTTCGGTTTAATTTCGATTAATCATGCAGCCGTACTTATAATACACATATTAATGCCTTATTCAGCATGACCCTATTCTACATCCCTTAACCTGACCTGGCCTATTAAACATAACCACTACAACAACTAATTTACTTACTATATCAATAAGCAGTAATTAGGAATTTATTGAGGGAAAACCCGTAGTTAATAGTGAATGAATACTGTATGTGTTCCATCTAATGTGTTAATCTAAAGTTTCCATTCATCACCACTATATATGCATCTATGACGACTTCCACTTCTGTGAACCCTGGAAACGTGTTATGGCTCCATGACAGTGTCTTTTCATAATGACTAAAAGGCTGAAAGGTAAAAAGCTGATTACCAGTGGTCATACAGTCTAAACTGGCTTACAGATTAATAGAGGAGGTAGTATAGTGGGAGGAGGAGGGGCACAAAGAGTCAATAGGGATTTCAAATTAATTTAATCTCTTAGTTGCATCACATTCGCAATATGTCAGGCGATTCATATTTCACTTAATCATTACTGTTGGAAGATCTCTGGAGGAGAAGAGTGTGTTCAAGGCTTAGTCACAAGGAGTGACTGTGATAAAGGGTAATCATATAACTGACTATGAACTATTTATCAACATCAACATTTGAATGTAGAAAGGAGAGTGCTGTAAAAATTTTGAAATACTTAGTACAATTAAACAAGTCACATTTCTGAAACTTCAAAACTAAGTTCAGTATTTTTTTTTAAACAATTACCGCAATGGTCAAAACTGATTTAAGTCATTTTGAATTTATATGCTGAAGATTTATTGAAGATATGCTGGCCTGAAGGAAACATTGTATACAGCATCAGCACTAGATCCTCGTTTTAAGGCCCTTCCCTTCTTGTCTGAAGAGGATCGTGACAACACGTTTTCAAGACTGATGAGGGAAATTGTTAGTCTGGAGCAAATGAAAACACTGAATCTAAGTTGTACCAGTGTAGAAAGGAAATAATGTTATGCTAACTATCTTTGTGATCATTTATTATCATTATATTTTAAATGTCATTTTAAATGATTTTATCTTTAAGCAACTAGGAACTGATGGTGCTTGCGGTGAAGTCACTGTGCCTGTTCTGCAGAATGACAACTCCTTGGGTCCTCCTGAAGCCCCCACATCACCAAAGAAGCCAAAAACATCTGCACTGATGGATCTCCTTGGACCAGTCTACAAAGCAGCGGCCCCAGCATCAAAGAAAACTGTCAATGAAATTGTAAAGGAGGATGTGGCAAGGTACAGGGAAGTGAAACCAGTCCTTCTCTCTGAAAACCCACTAATCTGGTGGAAGATGCATGCAGAAGAGTATCCTCTATTAGCACAACAAGCAAAGCGATATCTCTGTGTGCCTGGAACAAGTGTTCCTGCGGAGAGAGTTTTTTCAACTGCTGGTGATGTAATCACAGCGCAAAGGAGCTGCCTTAGGTCAGACCATGTTGACCAGCTAATCTTCTTGCTGAAAAATTTGGCAATAAAAAAATGAGTTGTAGGACCGTTATATTTATGAACAGTTAGTATGTTTGGGTTAGGGTTAGCAATGTCCAGACAAGGGCTCTATGCGCGTGTTTTCAAATTTGTTTTATTTCTTAAACGTTTCAAGGTGTTAATGAATTTCAGGTGTTTTTTTACAGTAATGAGCATTGTGCAGTTTGTGCTAATTACCTTGTGTGCACTGTATGTGCATATTTATCAATTATTGTTAAAGAACAGTTAGTTATTTATACAGTTAGTATGTATACGCAATGTCCAGACAAGGGCTTTATGAGCTGTTTTGAATAAAAATGTCAATGTTGCACATTTTTTACAGTAATGTGCACTGTACAGTTTGTGCCTACATTGTGTGCATTGTATGTGCATATTTATTATTATTTAAATCTGTTACAATGTTTGTTACTCAAAGTAAAATTAAAAATGAATTAAACATAATTGTGTGGGCCCTGTTAATGCAAATGTGTATTTCAGTAATATAGCTAAGTAGGAGGGTTTCAGTTACCAGCATTCATATTGAAATATGGATTCTATGTCTACAAAATTAACATTTTAAATAAAATATTGAAAACTAATCGATACTGTGAATCAAATCGAATCCGAAATCAAAACTATTTAGGCCTAAATAAGAATCGAATCGCCAAATTGTTCGCACTACCTAGCCCTAATTCTTAGAAGGTAATTATTTTGGTTTCCCAAAAATTACGAAATACTATGTTGACAATAAGAGGATAGTTTACCCCAAAATGAAAATTCCGTCATCATTTACTCACCCTCACGTTGTTTTAAACATGTATGAGTTTCTTTGTTCAGTTGCTGGTTCCCATTGACTTCCATAGTATAGAAAAAAATACTATGGAAGTCATAACATAAAATGTTTGGTTACCAATATATTCTTCAAAATATCTTACATTTACATTTAGTCATTTAGCAGACGCCTTTGTCCAAAGCGACTTACAAATGAGGACTAAATTAAGCGAGTCATGATGTAGAGACAAAAACAACTCAAGAAGTGCTCAAAATATAAAGTTCAGGCATTGCTCAGAGTAGCATTAGCCAGACATGGGAGGATTAAAGGAAAAGGAAATAATTTTTGTTTTGTTTTTGTTTTTTAATGAGGTTAAGTGCTCACAGAAGAGATGAGTTTTCAGTTGTCTTTTGAATGTTGTCAGTGATTCTGCATTCCGGATGAGGATGGGGAGATCATTCCACCAGCATGGAACTGTAAATGAGAATCTTATTTTGTGTTCACAGAAAAAAGAAACTCATTCATGTTTAAAACAACTTGAGGAATCATTTCCAAAGACTTTTCCAGGACATTTTCAATTTCACTACATTGGGAATAAAAGAGAAGGATTGCCATATATATTCCTCTCTCCATTAAATATTTAAAAGACATACAGTTTATGGCCATTATTATTATTAACCATTAACTATAAAATCAATTAATATGAGCCATTTAAATAGGCTAGTTTATTTAACTATAATATGAAAATAAAAATATTAAATAAAGTCAATGAATTGTTAATGCTAATAATAGTTATAAGTATATAATACATTAAAATATTATCATGTAGCCTTTAAAAAATGTCTACTCCTGCAGAAAAATTGGTTATTGTACAAAAAAAAAAAAAAAAATCAGCATCGATTTGGTACCAAACTACCGGTAGTTTTTTCATTGTCCATGTGATTTCCAGGACTGGAAAATAAGTGGATTTGAATATTTAATCCCAATTACCAGTCATTCATGTTACACAGTACTGCGCTAGTGCGTTGTGTCGTTTTAATACCACATACGAACAAATATAACCCATAACACGGAGGTTTTCACGTTGCATCGTTGTTCGAGAACACAAGAAAGCAGAGTTATTTTAGTGGATAGTGATGGGAATTCCGGCTCATCTCGGCGAATCGATTCTTTCGAACAGTTCGTTTCAAAAACGATTTAACGGTTCTATGCGTCACCAACGTAGTCCAGTTTAAACGAGCCAAGATTCGACATAAAAGAACGTTTTGTTCGTGATTCGGATATCGCAAAATTTTGTCCTCAAATATCTGAGCATGGTTGCGCTGTTCAGAGGAACAAACGGTTAGAAATACATTGTATAGTGGCGCTCCCTTAGTAAAGCTTGTTGATCATTAAACATCACGCTGTTAATATAGACAATTTGCCATTCACTGTAGGTTTCGTGACATAACACTTCACAAATCACCACTGGTCGATTGCAAAAAAAGATACTGTTAAACGCTATAACAATAATAGCTATATTTTAGGATGCCCATGTGTCGTGAAGTGACCTGCGGTTTGTGTTTATGATCATGTGCCTCCGCACTGGCATCCTGAAGACATGTGGAGGAAATACGCAATCCAGACTCATTTATGAGTCTTTGTCGTCTGCACTGCACTAATGTCTGAGCGTTTTATCATCCATATGGCTCGCTGTGGTTTGGTATAACGTTACTGTCTGGCCAGTGCTGCTTTACTGTATCCTATAACGTTACCCAGTTATAGTTAATCTCACATGGTGTTCTTCATTCATCCCTGTCTCAACATGGAAATGTCATGAAAGCTACTCACGTTGTCACGCTACTGAGGATTTAGACGACTTCTCCATTTCAGACAGATCTGTCAGTGCATTTCACGTTCGGGAGCATTAGTTTGTCTCTCCGTAAATCCACGAAAAAACGCTTAGGTTGAAGATGTTATAGAATGTTCAGCTTTCGGATTAAGCAGCGTTCACCCAATGAGAATCCGCCCCCCATGGCGTTATGCTGCTGGACCAATAGGTGTCATCCGCCCAAACGGCTGCTAAGTCTGACAACTGTCTTTACCGCGCTTAAGCACAAGCTGCAGCATCGAGCATCCTTGGTTAACCAGCAGGTTTGGTTTGACTCTGATGCACGCAGTTTCCATGTCATTCGTGTTTTTAAATGTTGAATTAAAAAGGTTTAAATTATTTTCCACTTGTTTCACATCGGTGGCCTCTGATTCCTTTTAATTTGAGCGTTGAACTCAAATGTTGTTGCTTATTTTCTTAGGTTCATGACCTGTTTGTGGTCTAAGAGAGACATCTTTACTCTTTAGTGGTTTCAATTCTTCTGTCTCTTGCTTTTTTCAGGAAGTGAGCTATTCTCAGTGTTAACCGGTGTGACTTCATGCAAGCAGGCGAAGGTTTGACTGGTTGGAGAATGTTGTCTGAGTTTTCCCATCAATATCTAGTTTGCATTGCAGAGGGGAAAAAAAAAGAATGTAAGGGATTTTAGTTTTATTAGCAATAGCAGCATTGTACCACTGACAGGCAGGGGTGCAAAATACAAATACAGGATATGCTAATTGTTAGCTGAAAGGCATATGGACCAATGACCATTAGCATTAATATAATCAAACAAACCAAAACTAAAACCAAAGAGCATAGTGCACCCCCGCTGATAGGACAACTAAAATAATGGGTTTGTATGTGTCTGAAAAATATAAAAAAATATATGCACAATATACTGTATGTTGACAAAAAGAGCTAAAATGTTTGATTTTGATAGTTTCTTCCAGCATGAATCGCATTCTTCGAAGGCCGCATTCAAAGCCGATTGCGTCACAGCAGCGCGTCGAAGGCTCCTTCAAATGCGGCCGTGAAATGCATCCTTCGTTTCCCGAGCAATGAAGGATACAACAGTTGGATCCTTCGCAGCCTTGCAAACCCCATGAATTCATTGCGTGCCTGTAACAACAGGACTTTTTTTGGAGAGAAATTGCCGGATTACACTTTTAAACGCAAGTACTGGGTTTCAAGTTACTCGAATATCTAATGATATACAAATTTAAAAATAAATATAGCTGCAAGCATCAATTATCAGGGTTCAGGCACGCTTTAAGGCCTTTAAGCACATGCATAAAAAAGGTATTATGTTTTATTTAGCAAGCCTGTTACCACCTAGAGATGGAAAATACCATTTACAGACAATACAGGCAATTTAAAGCTTTTTGACATGCCACCAATTTTCATATCTCCATAAAAGTTTGCATGCTTGTGTAGAATCATGTTGCATATGCTCATCTGATTTCGGGAAGTTTAAGATTTATACGTTTTTTGGGTATTGGTACCCATTTTTAAATGACCGTGTTATAGCTATCCAAAGGCTATAGTCAGGGCCGGCCCAAGCCTAAGCAGAATTTTATTTGGGGGCCCATGGTGCCACCAATATGACTGACTATTGTCAGTGCTTGATTATTCACAGACTACAAAACACACCTATTATCAATTGTATTAGTTGTAGCTGTGTTGCTTACATCAATGTCTGGCAGCTAGCATGTTTTTACCCTTCTACGGTTTCAAATTGTAACAGTAGCAAACCCACAAGAGTGGCCAGGTCTAAATTTGCACTTTAATATTCAAAGTCTTACAGCACTAAGTGGTATACTCAGTGTGGTGTACTAAATAAACCAGCAAACAATGCATTTACTGTAAACTAGTTAACCACTTAATTGCTTTTGGTAAAACAATTTTTTAAATGCAAGCAAATGTGCAGAACAATTAACTAAATAACTTTAAATAAACAGTATCTTCTTATATATAAAAAAATATTTAATTACAAAACGGACAATATTAAATGAAATACTTAATACATAAAATGAACAGATCATATGGCCCTGCAACAAGATAACAATAATAAATCTATTAACATTAAAGGGTTCACCCATGACAATTCTGTCATTATTTACTCTCCATGTATCAATTTATTTCTTCTGCTGAACACAAAAGAAGATATTTTGACGAATGTGTGTAACCAAACAGTTGATGGACCCCACTGAACACAAAAGAAGATATTTTGACGAATGTGTGTAACCAAACAGTTGATGGACCCCACTGATTTCCATAGTATTATTATTTTTTTCCTATATGGAAGTCAATGGGGACCAGCAACTGTTTGGTTACATTCTTCAAAATATCCTATTTTGTGTTCAGCAGAAGAAAGAAATTGATACATGGAGAGTGAGTAAATAATGGCAGAATTTTCATTTTTGGGTGAACTATCCCTTTAACTATCCATGTATACTATAGGCTGCTGTTCCGCTTCTAACAAAGTGACAGATGCAACTGATTACTTTCACTTTAGACATAACCAACTATGTAAACCCTGTGTGTATTTGACAGTATTTGCACAATCAGACGCAATTTAGATAAAGTCCAGTAATCGGGTGCTGTTTGACAGGTTTTTAGTGTGCATGCGCTCGGTGTGTACGCGGTCAGAAAAAAAAAAAAAACATGTAAGAACAGCACGCGAATGAAATGTTTAACTGGCAGGGCTTTAAAGCAAATGCAAATAATACACTTTTGTGATTGTGAATAAGTGCAGTGTCCCGTGAGTAACTCTATCGCTGCATTAACATGTGATGTGAATGTACGTCGAGTTACAGGTCACGGTTAGGGTCTATGGTTGGACTAGTTTGGGGGCTCCCTAGCAGTCGCTTAGTTCGGGTATAGGGAGGGCCGGGTCTGTGTGCATATAATAGGCGGATAGGGCCCAATTTCCTGTTCACCTGTGGGTTTACTGGTGGACAACACACTATGCATGCCGCCACCTATTGTACTGGAGTTTAATTAAAATGAGGTCTAGGGTTGAATACTGTGCAAACTTAAAAACAATAGGCGCCCCAGTGCAATAGCTTTTTGGCCAAATCACAATAATAATTCACCTTCTTGTTTGTAGAAAGTTGTGGTTCACTTCATGAACTTATTCCTAGCGTCACAGTTAGGTGAAGACTGCAGACCATTGATTCAAGCCTAAATCAAGATTAAATCTACAAGTACACTGAAAAATGTAATTTATTGGCAGGGTTGGGGAGTAACGGAATACATGTAACGGCGTTATGTAATCAGGATACAAAAATCCAGTAACTGTAATCCGTTACAGTTACGTCAAAAAACGTAGTAATCAGATTATAGTTACATTTTGAAAAAAGGGGGAATACTTTCAGGATTACAATGGTTTCATTTAAAACGAAATAAATAAGTATTTTGGCATAATAACACTATATTAAGACGAGCGCGCTACTTACAGTAGTTCCTGGTTCTGTTGCCAGTAATGACTCACGCTGGTGAATGCGCAAATAACAGCTGTCTACAATCTCCTCAGACGCATATTGAATCACTGCTGCTAGTAGAAATGATGCTGCCTGCGGGTAAAATCGCTTTTAATTCATGGAAATTCCGCTGCTATTTTGTAGAAATTAGGAGAGTAGCTTTTTTAGTACCCAAAATGTCCTTTCTTAATCTTTTCTCGCGTAACGGGATGTTCGCTGTCTAGGTAACGTAGGGGAACTCCCACTGCCAACGCCTCAAGTTCAGCCAGGCAAATTAAGAAAGATCACGGCTTTAGTCAACATGTAGGCCTATTTTAAAATAAACTAATATGTAGATTGTGTAAAAAATTTGTGCTTTTTTTTATTTTTATTTTTTTATTTGTTAAAAATAAAACAAAATAATCTGTAATACCATACATTAGCCACTAGATGTCTGTATAGCCCTTTACATAAATATATTATATTCAGGCCTGTGTTAATGTGTTATTAAGGCCAAATTCTTAATAAGTTTTTTTTTTGTTGTTGTTGTTGTTTTAATAATATTTCTTCTTGCTTGACTTTATTTATATACGTGACCTTGAAGTAATCCAAAAGTAATCAGTTACATTACTTTCATATTATAGTACTTGGATTACGTTACTGAATACTTTTTTTATGAAGTAATTTGTAACTGTAACGGAATACATTTTTAAAGTAACCCTCCCAAGCCTGTTTATTGGATTATTGGCAGAGACACAAGTACAGTAGCTTGATGACTTCCAAAGAACGTAGGAGGCCACCCTGGGCTAGAGTGTCAAGGGCACAAAAGAGGCAGCCAACAAAGAAACTATCAGTTCAGTTGAGATGGCCAGCATTCTTGAAACTGACAGTCTTAGTCACAACCAACTCTTTGAGGAGGAAAATCTTTTGGTTTCAGATCCAGCCCCATCAAGTTCTGAGAGCGAACAAGACAGTACACCCATGATCAGAGAACAACTTCCAGAATGGGCATGTGTGTTTCAAATTAAACATAATGCTGTGAATGCTCTCTTAAAATCCTTAAAAAACATGGACATGAAGAACTTCCCCATACTGCAAGGACACTCTTTGGAAAGGAGAACCACTATTCACTTTTTTACCAAAGATGGTGTCGAGAGTGTAAAGTTTATTGTGGCAGATCAGCTCTCAAAACATCTGAGCAGATATTCTGCAGCTCTGAAAGACTAATCCAGGATGGTCTGACCTGAGGAGGCAGACTCTTAAACATCCAAGTAAGATGTGTTACCTGCGATGCTCCAGCAAAAGCTATGGTCAAGCGTGTAAAGCAGTTTTCTGGATACTATGGGTAAGATAGATGTAACCAGATGGGATCCTGGGATGGTCGGATGATATATCCTGAAACATATAACCTGACCATGAGGACAGATGAATCATTCAAGGAGTGCTGGCAACCTGAACACCATCAAGAAGAGCATATCTCACCCTTCTCTGTCCTCCCGATTGACATGATCAAATCCTTCCCCATAGATTATATTCACCAGAGCATAGGGTAATGAAAAAGTTGCTGCTTTTGTGAAGCTGAAAATAAGCATTAAATTGGAGAATAAATGTTATTTAACTGATTCTGAATGTAGCATGGTTGTTGGTGCCAGACGGGCTGGTCTGAGTATTTCAGAAACTGCTGATCTACAGGGATTTTCACACACAACCATCTCTAGGGTTTACAGAGAATGGTCCAAAAAAGAGAAAATATCCAGTGAGCAGCAGTTCTGTAGGCGCAACTGCTTTGTTTCAGAGGAGAATGGGCAGACTGGTTTCAGCTGATAGAAAACAACCTCGTTACAACCGAGGTCTGCAGAAGAGCATCTCTGAACACACAACACATCAAACCTTGAAGCAGATAGGCTACAGCAGAAAACCACACCGGTGCCACTCCGGTCAGCTAAGAACAGGAAACGGAAGCTACAATTCACACAGGCTCACCAAAATTGGAACAATAGAAGATTGGAAAAACGTTGCGTGGTCTGAGTCTCAATTTCTGCTGCAACATTCATCCATTCGAAAGCATGAATCCATCCTGCCTTGCATCAATGGTTCCGGCTGCTGGTGGTGGTATAATGGTGTGAGGATATTTTCTTGGCACACTTTGGGCCTCCTAGGACACACTGAGCATCATTTAAACGCCACAGCCAGTATTGAACTGAGTATTGTTGCTATCCATGTCCATCCCTTTATGACCACAGTGTACACATCTTCTGATGGCTACTTCCAGCAAGATAACACACCTTCATAAAGCACACATCATCTCAAACTGGTTTCTTAAAACTGGATACCCAAATGGCCGCGGCAGGCCGCCACAGTCTCCAGATCTCAATCCAATAGAGCACCTTTGGGATGTGGTGGAACGGGAGATTCGCATCACGGATGTGTAGCCAACAAATCTGCATTGTTTGATGCTATCATGTCAATATGGACCAAAATCTCTGAGGAATGTTTCTTGTTGAATCTATGCCACAATAATTAAAGGACAAGTTCGGTATTTTACACTTAAAGCCCTGTTTTCAGATCGTTTCTGATGAAATACAATGGTTAAGATTGAAATTTGGACAAATGCTGCTGGCCCGAGAATTTTCGGTTTCTGTGGTAGCACCCCCCACCTCCACAATGGCTGCATAGGTGCACTGGAACAATCCTTCCTAAAACGCATTAAACTTTCGTTTACAAAGACGTGAAACTCATCGAGTGGTCAGGGGTACCTAATAAAGTGGCCAGTTTATTTGTTAAGTGTTTTTTGTATTATTATTATTAATTCAAGACTGTCATAAAAAAAAGAGACAGAATATCAGAATATATTAATATCTTACCTTATAGGCCTAATTATTATTATTATTATTTTTATTTTTTTTGGTGAGCAAAGTGCAAGTTTAAGATTATTCTTATTGTGAAGTAGCCTATTTTGCGATTGTTGAAGTGACACACTGACTGTTGTCATCTATTGGTAGAACAGGCTGAAATAGTTCAGAAGGCAGCAAATAGCAGAATCAACATTTTAAAAAAAAATTTATCGATTTTTAAACACCCAATTAATCAGGACAGTTCGGAGAACCTGACAGAAAAGAAAACAAATCAAAATATATTCGATAGGCCATGCTGCATGATAAAAACATAATAAATTAATTTCGGATAAATGTAAATAAAAACGATAATAAGATGATCTCCGTCAGTTAAAGAAGCTTTAGGAAATTTGTGATTTTTATGTACCGGTAATTATTTTTTTGATATTGGTTTTCCACCGTTTTGTCGTATTAACTGGTAAGTAAATATGACATTTTGGCGGAAACTTTTAGCGCGTTAAGGTCTCCATTTTATGACATCATCGTCATCAAGCCGCGGGCCAGCTCGGCTGCTCGACTCAAGCAACTCATTTCACCAAACAAACGGTAAGATTTAATTGTAAAACATCTGTTAAACTTTCTCATTTAGTGCACACAATGACACTTTTGCTTATGAACATACTGCCCTCATGGAGTGTTTTGTTTCTTTTTGTGGAGACTGTCTGTTTGTCTCATTTCGTGAAATATGTGTTGACATTTGCAGGATTAAAAAAGGTCGAGCTCATGTATTGGCAGCTGAATTTAACAGTAAGACCTCTTTAAATGTAACTATGCAACACGTAAGGTTAAAGCCTGTTTTTAGATGAGTGAGACGAGTTTTAGATGAGTGAGATTGCGCTTCACCTATTCACCACTAGAGGGTGTTATAAGCACGGGATCGTCGGTTGGCTAGTGCTGGTAACCTTATTTGATGTAACGACATGTTCTTCTGGAATAGCCGAAGTGTATTACAGTTTTTTTTCTGAATTGCTGAAACACTAAATCCCATTCTGTGAACCAAATTCTCAATAGCTTAAACCAATTTTTCGGTAACACATTAAACATTTTCAGGTAGTTAAAACACTGTTTGCAAAACTCATGCACTCTTTTTTCAAAACTCTAAACATATTCTCACTCACTATAAACACATTTTGCACTGTGATGCACTTATATTTCAAAACGCTAAACAGACAGGCAAAAATTAAACACAAGTTACAACACAGTTGTCATCGTTTACACACAACGACTCAAAATTGTTCACACTTATTTCTTATGATGTGACCAAAATTGACTCAAAATGTTGCACTGAATGTTGATGCCAACTATGGATGGAAACAATATAAGAGGGAGAGGAGGAAAAGTATGTGTGTAAGAGGTGGTGAACAAGGAGGAGGAGGATGAGGAAGAGCAAGGTGTGGACAATGTTGTCTAGGCTGGATCTGCTTTAGGGTTTTTCCCTTTGCCTGCAGAGATGACATTGTCTGAGACGTGGAGAAACTCCTCCGGCCGGACCAACATGAAGACATGATGCTGAAGCAGTGAAGACTGTAACATGCTTTTCATTTAGAGTATTTTACTGTAACCTTTTTGGCTTTTGCAGTTGGGTCACTGTATTTTCACAGTATGCAAGTGCAAGTATTCAGACATTCAATACTATACAATATTCAGTACAATACTATACTTGCAGTGCATACAGTATACAGTTTATTCACCTTTCTACTGTAAGTTGTCATTACTATATACTTTTTTACATAATTGCAAAATGTTTACTTTGTTACAATATACTTTTTTTCTGTTTTTATTTTATTTATGTTTATCTAAAAGGGACAATGCACATCAATTGACATTTTTTGTTTACACTCAAAATGTATACTGTAGTCCCTTGGCAGGTCAACTCAGCATCATAGTACAAAAAGAATACATGAAAAACAGAAAACAAATTAAGAAAATAAATAAATAAATAGAGTTAGAGTCTAAATAATATTTAAAATTGGACACAACCATGAGTTTTTCTCCTTCAATAAAAACATCAGCATGCTGTACACTTGTGGACCTCTTAGAAACGAACATACAGACTGTTTTATTAATGTTAAGATGCAGATCTGACATTTTTAGCCGTTCAGAAACATGCACCAGTGCTTCGGTTAATTTAGTTGCAGCCTGTTGTTTGTTCTTGGTATGCAAATAAAGAACTGTATCATCTGCATACATTTGTATATTAACAGATTGACAAACTGAAGGCAAGTCATTAATGTACAGGCTAAACAAGATAGGGCCCAATACTGACCCCTTGGGTACACCAATATTACAGTCGAGGTATGAAGAATAAGAATTACCAATACGCTCTGTTTCCTGTTAGTTAAATATGACTCCATCCATTTTCATCTGAGAAATTAAAAAAATATCATTTTGGTAATAGTGTCTGGTGATTCACAGTGTCAAAAGCCTTCTTAAGGTCCAGAAACACTGCACCTACTATACCACCCTCATCTAATTTTGACTTGATGTTTTCAAGGAGGAAAAAGTTAGCTGTCTCTGTAGAGTGGTTTGTGTGAAATCCAAATTGCATTGGGTGCAAAGGGGTGTGGCCCAAGTTTAGATGGTTTTTCAGCTGTTCTGCTACCCATTTTTCTGTCACCTTGGATATCACTGATAGAATATTAATGGGTCTATAATTTGACACCATTGTTTTATCACCAGACTTGTAGATCGGAGATACTACTGCTGTTTTCCAGGAGCTTGGAAAAGTACTTTGCCTAAGGTTGATCAGACGTGCAATAGTGCGTCCCTGTGTAATTTTAAAAATTAGGTATCCAAACCTTGCTTTTGAATTCTTTAGCGAGGTTATAATTGCTATAACCTCTGATTCAGATATTTCCTTTATTTTAAAAATAGGTTTAGATTTATCAATAGGGATAGATGGTATAGGTTCAGTTGGGATACTTTGAGCCAGCTCCCTGACTGAATTTATAAAGAAATCATTAATGTACTTGCTATCATATCATTATCTTGGGTCAGGATTCCATTCACTTTGAGGTCAGGTAAAGTTATCCTTTGTTCTTTATTCCTACCGGTTAATGTATTAAGATTGTAACTGCATGCTTTGGATTCTGCGTTCTCCATTTTTTGATGTAGTGTCTAATGAATGATCTGTAGTCAGTGTTTATAATTTTGACTCACTGTGTGTCTGATCTGAGAGCATTGTTTGATTGTGCCCAGAGTATGGAGCCCCAACTCGGATTGCTTCCAGAGATATACCCGCTTAAAGTTTCAACTTTGACCGGGGGCAGGGGCCGTCCCCAGGCGCGTCCGAAGTTCCAATCGACCAGGCAACCCCTGAGTGACGGCCCGGAGGAGGGGGTGCGCTCCTCCGGGCCCCAGGCAACCCGGAGGCGCCTGTTGTAAGGATGTCCGTTACCTTGTCCGAGCGGGGCGAGACTTACGGGAAACGCGGGTCTGGTTTGGACACCCAGTCCCCTCGGTGCCAGGGCGTGCGTTTAAAACTCAGATCTGAGGGACAAGGTACAGATAAAATGGTTTTGAGGCAATTGTTTGATTTTGCCAGAAGAGTCAGAGGTTCTCTAAATGTAGTTTGAAGATTTTGTTTTGTGTTTCAGGTTTAGACGAAGTGGGCTATGGTTTCGAGAAATGTGTTTTAGCAATTCAGAAAAACTGTAATTAATGTGTATTACTTGTATACATATTTAATACATTTTTTGGATTCTGGAATTAAAGGGGAATAGAGAGCCAGGAATTAATTTGGGAGCATATAATTAGAACTGGTCTAATGGTCTTGAATGTTACTCTGTAATATGTTATTAAGGATGATAAGAAGGGCTTGCTTTCTTATATTCATTTATTTGTTTGTTTTCTTGTACAAGACAGTTTAAACTGACACGAACGTCCGATCTGGATTTTCCCGCTTGTCCTTGTGAGCAATTGGTCGCAGTTTGCTGTATCCTCTCTCCTCCACGGCCATCAAATATATAATAATTATGAATGAATGACAGCTTTGGTTTTTTCAGCAGCGTTGTGCATTTTCTGCCTGTGACCTGTGACTCTGTTGTGTAGTATTTTCTAGTCACCACTAGAGGACAGACTCCGTTGCCCTATATTACTGGATGGAAGTTACGCACAGAGAAAGCCATAATGATTTGTGTGTATTTTCTGTTAAAACTGTTCCCTTTAGCGAGTCAAAAAGCCATCTTTGAAGTGCACGTACTGTTGAGTAGAAGGAGCACTGTTGTGGAGTTGATCTGTGTAAAAAGAAACTGGCTGCATTACTAACTAGAAGCCGAAATGAACCCACGTCATTGTGATAAACTAATAGACGATTGAGTGGCTGTCAATCATCTGAATAAACTCCTGCTTAACACCAACTGAATGACTCTCGGAGCGTTTCAAACAGCATGAATGATACATTCGCAGTGGATTTTCACCTGCTGGAAAGTATGGGCTCAGCTTCTGTTCATAAAAAGCAGAACCTTTTGTGACGTTTAATTAATTTAATTATTGACTATAGACTGCTCATTTGTTTACAGGTGGGCGTAGGCTACTATTGAGCTAGCGACCTATAAGATGTATTAGTTATTAATTATGTTATTATATATGTGTCTGTGTGTGTGCACATACAATGTATATATATATATATATATATATGTAACAATAATTAATTAGTAATTATAATACATCTTATGTATGAACACACACACACACACACACACACACACACACACACACACACACACACACACTCTGCCCGGCCAAAAAAAGTCGCTGTTTGGATTTGGCAAGTGCTTAAAAGTCTGTGAGTAGATCATCATTGCAGTGATTATGTTTCTGGCATGTTATAGACTGGGATATATATATATATATATATATATATATATATATATATATATATATATATATATATATATATGCACCGCACGCACACACACTCACATGTTGTGTTTTCATTTTTATGGCGACTTTCCATAGACATTATGATTTTTATACTGTACAAACTGTATATTATATTCCCTTACACTAACCCTATCCCTAAACCTACCCATCACAGAAAACTTTCTGCATTTTTACATTTTCAAAAAAACATCACTTAGTATGATTTATAAGCCGTTTTCCTCATGGGGACAAAAAAATGTCCCCACACGAACAAGGATTTCGGATATTGCCATCCTTGTGGGGACATTTTGTCCCCATAATGTAGGGTTTACCAGGCCACACACACACACACACACACACACACATATATATGTGTGTGTGTATGTATGTATGTATGAATGAATGATACGTGTACATGGCCTTTTCTCTGATTGGCCAGTTTGTTGTGATTGTTGAAGTTATTCACTGAATAGAATAATTACTTTAATATGTAAAGGTGTTAACTGTAATCTTACACCTCAAAGGATTAAATTCATCACAATGAACTTGAAGCACACAAAAATGTATGACAAAGGCCTAAAACTGACAATTAATCTGCATAATCACAATTATTTTTTCAGACAATTAATTGTCATTTCATAATCGTGACAGCCCAACCTGTGTGCCATATTCAAGTCTGTGAGGTGCTAATAAAAATATTGCTGTTACTGTATATATGGTAATATATCACATTGGAGTTGTGATTGGTGAACGTTTTTGTGTTCAGATTGCATTGCCTGTGCTCAACTCGGCTGTTGTATTTGCCTGTCTGTCGCTTTCTCATTTACAGACTATAGGCGGATGTGCTGAAAGCACATCGTCCTCTCCCAGGCCAGACGTTATGCAGACAGGCAGTTAAACGCACACATTGATCCAGAGCTCTGCTGCAGTCTTTTAAACTGATAGGCCACATATTCAGATTGAGAGAACTGTGTTTGCCTTTACATCAGAATATATGTCCTTACCTCTAGAAGTGTATGTTGTTGACCAGTGTATGTGTGAGTGGGTCTTTGCATGGATACATTTGATTGTTTCTCTTTGAAGCATGTGTTATCCTTGTTTATGTAAAGTGTGTTAGTGACTTGTGAGCTAATTTGTCTTGTCCCGCTGTCGCTCTCTCGCTCGCTCTCTCTTTGTCTTTTTCGGTCTCTCTACGCTGAAGGAAGGAGGTTATCCTTAAACTTATTAGTGCAGGTGCAGTGCATTGAAAATCCATTCAGTGCTGCTGTCACAGCAATTCTGTTCCATTGAATTAAGTGGGGTCAATCCAGCAAATCAAAAAGATTACACTGGGCTCTATAAAGAGCAGGATGACACAAACACACTCACACATGCAAACACTGAACACTCTCAAATACACTGACATACAAAGTGAATGCCAGTAGTGTCCCAGTTGTGAATTTGTGTGGATGTAGTGAAACTAACACCGTTGCTCAATACAATGACCCTAAGCATAAATGCTCAGCTGTCTAAAAAAAAAAAGCAGAATAATAGATTACATTTTGGATAGTCTACCAAAAAACTGAAAGTTCTGTCATTATTTACTCATTATCCTCAAGGTGTTTTTTTTATCCTCATGCCATTATTCACTGATAATCTTGGTCACAATCCCTGCATGGGAAGCTTACATTTTGATGCTTACACCATTCTTTTTCAGTAGTATTTTCATTATATATTTTATGTAGTCTATATGACAGATTTCCGTTTACCCAATACACTTAATACACTTAAATGTATTTTCCTTTTTAAGTGATTTCGGTCAAATTTCAAGAAATTCAAACCTATCATGGCGAACAGCGCGCATCTAAAACAAGATATTTGACTGTTGTTTAAATACTTCTCTCTAGAGACACTAACAGCATGTTGATTAGTCTGAGTGTGTGAGTACACTGTGACCTTTAGGACCGCGCCGTCAGCACTAACATCCACCTGTCTGATTATTGCCCCTGTCATTTCCTTAAACTAATGTGTTACACTCCGAGTGCTGTTTGAAGGACGCTGTGTAGCATGTGTGTGTCTTGTAATTCTATAACTGTCCATGAATTTGGTGTGTGTGTGTGGGAATGTTGGCTGAGCTGGTTTAATTAATTCAATGTCCTGGCTCATTGATCCTGTGCTAATTCAAGTCTGTTCTCAAATATTTATGTGCCTGCCGATAGTACAAATGAAACAATTAGCCTATTACTAAATGATTGTATTACAGATTCTACTTTCTCTGCGTTTTGTTGTGTGTAAGCTGAAATATGACATAAATATTTAGTCACTTTTTATATACAGTGGGTACGGAAAGTATTCAGACCCCCTTACATTTTTCACTCTTTGTTGTATTGCAGCCATTTGCTAAAATCATTTAAGTTCATTTTTTTCCTCATTATTGTACACACAGCACCCCACATTGACAGAAAAACACAGAATTGTTGACATTTTTGCACATTTATTAAAAAAGAAAAACTGAAATATCACATGGTCCTAAGTATTCAGACCCTTTGCTCAGTATTTAGTAGAAGCACCCTTTTGATCTAATACAGCCATGAGTCTTTTTGGGAAAGATGCAACAAGTTTTTCACACCTGGATTTGGGTATCCTCTGCCATTCCTCCTTGCAGATCCTCTCCAGTTCTGTCAGGTTGGATGGTAAATGTTGGTGGACAGCCATTTTCAGGTCTCTCAGATGCTCAATTGGGTTTAAGTCAGGGCTCTGGCTGGGCCATTCAAGAACAGTCACGGAGTTGTTGTGAAGCCACTCCTTCGTTATTTTAGCTGTGTGCTTAGGGTCATTGTCTTGTTGGAAGGTGAACCTTCGGCCCAGTCTGAGGTCCAGAGCACTCTGGAGAAGGTTTTCGTCCAGGATATCCCTGTACTTGGCCGCATTCATCTTTCCCTTGATTGCAACCAGTCGTCCTGTCCCTGCAGCTGAAAAACACCCCCACAGCATGATGCTGCCACCACCATGCTTCACTGTTGAGACTGTATTGGACAGGTGATGAGCAGTGCCTGGTTTTCTCCACACATACCGCTCAGAATTAAGGCCAAAAAGTTCTATCTTGGTCTCATCAGACCAGAGAATCTTATTTATCACCATCTTGGAGTCCTTCAGGTGTGCTTTCATGTGTCTTGCACTGAGGAGAGGCTTCCGTCGGGCCACTCTGCCATAAAGCCCCGACTGGTGGATGGCTGCAGTGATGGTTGACTTACTACAACTTTCTCCCATCTCCCGACTGCATCTCTGGAGCTCAGCCACAGTGATCTTTGGGTTCTTCTTTACCTCTCTCACCAAGGCTCTTCTCCCCCGATAGCTCAGTTTGGCCGGACGGCCAGCTCTAGGAAGGGTTCTGGTCGTCCCAAACGTCTTCCATTTAAGGATTATGGAGGCCACTGTGCTCTTAGGAACCTTAAGTGCAGCAGAATTTTTTTTGTAACCTTGGCCAGATCTGTGCCTTGCCACAATTCTGTCTCTGAGCTCTTCAGGCAGTTCCTTTGACCTCATGATTCTCATTTGCTCTGACATGCACTGTGAGCTGTAAGGTCTTATATAGACAGGTGTGTGGCTTTCCTAATCAAGTCCAATCAGTATAATCAAACACAGCTTAAATATATGAGTGTCACAGCAAAGGGTCTGAATACTTAGGACCATGTGATATTTCAGTTTTTCTTTTTTAATAAATGTGCAAAAATGTCAACAATTCTGTGTTTTTCTGTCAATGTGGGATGCTGTGTGTACAATAATGAGGAAAAAAAATGAACTTAAATGATTTTAGCAAATGGCTGCAATATAACAGAGTGAAAAATTTAAGGGGGTCTGAATACTTTCCGTACCCACTGTATATAAATGATATATATATTATCGCGCATAGCTCATGAATATGAATAAGGTTATCCTGAAATATGATCTTGGTAACACTTTACAATAAGTTCTCATTTGTTAACATTGGTTATGGTTAATGTATATTGACTAACATGAACTAACAGTGAGCATTGAGAAATATTTTAAACATTTATTAGTCTTTGTTAATGTTAATTAATAAAAATACAATTCTCCATGTTAAATGTCAAAATACATGTCTTCATGTCATCTTCGAGATTGTTCATGTCCGTTCATAGTGCAACTTTTGATTTAAAAAATGTATTGGTAAATGTTGCAATTAACACTAACTAAAATAACTTCTGTAGACATGTTGTTCATTCTTAATCATCTTAGTCTTAGAACTTTTTTGTGTGTGTAACATTTGTATATAATACGAACTGTTCCACCACAACCACCTCAAAAGGAAAGTAAAGTGTTTTTTTTCCCTTCACATGTTATTAAACCTCTAATATTATTGGCTTACACATTTTCATAGTAAACATTTTTAATGGGTTATTAAAGTTTGAAATTATATTCTGTGTGCTTTAAAGTGTGCTTTAAATTGTATTTAGCACTGTATAATTCTTTCATTGTTTCTGAGAAAGAAAGAGAAAAATAGTCAAAGAATGGAGGAGAGGAATAGAACACTTTGTCGTCTCGTTGGCAGAGTTGTTGTGACTTTGGATCAGTGCCTAGTGACTTTACCATCAAGTGTTTCTAAAATTAGCCTCTCTTGCAGAATTTTCCATAATCCAGTTGACTTTTTTTTCCCCCCCTTCCCCTTTTTATGTAACCTCTTTTCTTTCTGTCTTTGACGTTCAGTCGGGTAAATCACTAAGAATGAATTGTGCCCACTGAGCGTTGTTTATTTGTGATGTCCCTGTTGGTTCAGCACCTGAATCACTAATTAGCCTATGTAAATCAGCTGTAAACATGACCAAAAACTTAGAACTGAGTTCAGGTTGCACTGCACAATATATCTTGTAAGCCTCTTGTGGAGGATGCAGTGTACCATGAAGATGCACTGTACTTGTGCTGAAATATCACACACGAGAGTAACACAACACTGGTCAAAACAGTATTGTCATTTCTCTTTCTCTTCTAGTATTTCACAAAATACTGACAATGTTCTGAAATGATGGTTTTGTTCTGTTTAGAGAAGTGCACTGTACCTGCTGCAGAAGAATCTTACACTGCTTTCTCTGCTCTGCTTTCAATCCCACAGTCCCCTTCTGTAGGCCTCACTGTATGCCTAGCTCCCATAGAGAAGGAATTGGGAAACCCTGCTCACTTTGTTCCAGTGGGCACACTATTTTAAGAAGTAGTTTGGATTCCCCAGTGTAGCAGTCAATTTTGAAATGGCCCGATTGATGTGACATTCCTCTCAACGTCAATAGAAAGCTTCACAAACATGGTTGATCCTGTTCCTGAGACTTTATAGCAAAACACAAATAGAGCATAATTGCTCTGTGGTATTCATATCATATTTTGTTAAATAAATATGAATATATTTGCATATTTGCAACTGTATTTATAATGTGTTTGCAGGAGTTGCAAATTAAATATTAACTCTTTTTCTTTTCTTTTTTTTGTTGTTTTTGTCCTCAGGCTGAACTAATTGGCAGATGGCCACAGTCTCTCCATGTTCAGACTCCAGGATGGATGAGTGGAAGTGGCTGCTCTCAAGCACGGCATAGAGGGAGAATGGGGTAAGATGTGCCACTTTTACTAAATTCCCATTAGTGCGATCAGTCTTGGCTGGTCCCTGGAGCTTACGATGTGTGTGATTAGAACGTTCAGTGCATCACGTGATCAACTGCTGAATTCAAATGTGCTTTCGCCCTTTGGCTGGTGCTGAGCCAGAGCCTGACTCACTCAACTCTTGTCATATATGATAACTATTCAGTTTTCAACCACATCATCTTTATTTTAGGTTTCAGACATTTGAATGCACATACTGTAAGTAATATACATTTATAGTTTGTAAAATACACACTGATGTCTATGGAAGTGGCAAAAATAATACTTTGTATTATAATTGGACAAAGTGTTTTATTTATATCAGATACACATTGTATAGGTAACTATATAGTTTACTCTATTCTTCTCCCAGTTCACCGTTCACTTACTTGCATGTATTTCGGGAGAAGTGGATGAATTTACGTGATGTAAATCTGACAGATCCGATTATCTGAATTGCGACGCAAACTAACATGGCGGTGCCCATCGAGCCTTACAGATCAGATCAGTCGGAATATATGATAGTTCATGATATAGTTAAGTTTGTGAATATTTTGACTTCCACAGAGTTGAGCTATAACTATTACGAAGTTGAGGTATAACTATGATTAATTTATATTTCTGTATCTCTGCTTTCAACTTAAATTAGATGATACAGTAGCATCTATAAGTAACAGCACAGGAATATAATTGTGGGTTATCTTCCTTTACGTTTCACATTGCTCATACTTTACCTGGGGTTAACAATTAATCCTGGGTATTCATAAGCTTTCCGTTTCACACTGTATATTCCTAATGTTCTTTCTTCACTTCAATTGACGTGTTTTCTATCACTATTTGTCACTAAACTACTGTTTATACAACATGTGGTGTTTCCATGGCTGCTCAAAGCATGTGAATATGAGCCATTTGATTGGTTGTCAATTAAGCATCTAGTAACACCACAACATTTCACTCTGCACACGTTTGCAGGGCTGCAAAATAACATTTGAGAGCAGTGGCACCAGTGCTACGAAGTTCTACAGATGGTGGAGCCAGCACCTGATTTGGTAGTTCTGGGGTGTGGAGGGATTTTTAATCATAAAAGTAATTTAACCCTCTGGGGTCTGAGCTGTTTTCTGGGGCCTGGAGGTGTTCTGACATGCTCTGACATTTGTGCTTATTTCTGTTACTTGTGACATTTTCATGGCTAAAGTCTGATTACACTGTATTCAGCACAAACATTGCTACAATAATATATCAGCAGCATGTGTGTAAAAGTTTGTTGTTTTGAGATAATGACATTTATGCGTGGTTTGTGAAAATACAAAAAAAAATTCTCACTGAAATAAGGTCATGAAACCCATACTGATTATTTCTTCACAAGACTTGTGTAAAATTGTATGACGTAGCCTAGAATATTTGCTCTAAAACTATGTGAAAATCACCCTGACTGCTCATTCAGATAAGACAATATATTGATTTAAAAATGTTACGACGTGTTTTGTGTGAAAAAGCTTTATGCGGGAGCTCATTAATATGTAAGCTTTTCACACCTGAGAAAGACAAAGACCCTCCCCTAACGGCCCTATTAGGAGCTATCAGGCCCTATCATTCTGAGCAACCTTGCACAAAGAATGAGGAGATTTAAAAAAGAATGGCTTTTAGATTTTTTGGATTTATTTACAACACAACATAATCCAAAGATACACAACAAATGACAAAAAAGCACTCATTGAAAACAATGATCCAAAGACAGAGACCTTTGTGCCATTCCTAAAAACATTGTACATACCTTTCATTTCCAAAGTGTTTGATTTTCACTTTACCATGTTCATGTACAGAGACTCATGTGAATGTTGAAGTCAGCAGGACTCAGCATCTGGGCCCTGAAAAAAAAAAAAAAGTGAACATACTGATATCAAGAGAAAGGCCTGCATGATTTTGGGAAAATTTTTTAGATTTTTCTGGTTAAAATTGCTTTTTAAAATTCACAGAATACACACACACACACACACACACACATAAATGTTTCCAACAATATATAATATAATGAACACCAGGTTTGTTGTGCCTTGTAGGCATAGACTATGCGCAGTGCTGCATAAAATAATAATAACAATAACCTATAGCAGCCTATAAATCTTCCAAAATATTTCAGTAACAACTAAGCTAGAGAAAAATATATTGATTATCATGTTACTTCAAATGTTTCCATTCGTTATGATGATATGAAATGAGATAATAGTAAAAACATGAAGCCGTTTGGTGCTTTTCAAACGCGATTGCGATCCAAAATATGATACATTCAAACGCGATCGCGCTCAAATATAAAACATTATGGTTACCATATACATATCTACATTTGAGCAGATATCCACAAACACAGTAACAGTAAACACTGGTCTAAATATTATAATATTCACCATATATCTAGCAACAGTTCAACTGCAATGTGAAATTTATGCAACAATAACAAACTAATATGTAAGAATTTCTTACCTTACATCTTTCTTGTCTTCAAATCGCGTTCTTCTTCTTCTGAGGTAGCCTAAATCCAATGTAAGCTCACGGCGCGTCTTTCAAACTCGACGAAAAGCAGAGACTTGTGAAGTGTTTTGTTTTTGAGGTAATGAGCGCGATCGCGTTCCATGTGGAGATTTGCATGTGAATCTCTTTTGCGCGAGTGGGCGTGTTCAAATGAAAAATAATTAGGAAGCGTTTGAGAAGCTGGACATCTTGTTGGTTTTATACAAATTACTTAAACAGAGAATATTTGTTTTCAGTTTGAATCCGATCATTTAAAAGTACACACTTAAATGTTTATAAAGGTATATGGCTCATAAATGTGTGACAAGTATTCGCTGAGTTTTGTTTCAGTTTATAGACGTGCTCAAGAAAAAAAAGTTCAGGCAGAACGCACACCCTGTTTATTTTCTTTATTTTACAAAAGCACAATGTTTTGATTTGATTGTAAGTGGACACATACAAAAGTAAAAATATCACAGATTCTTTTTTTATATTTCTTTTTTCTGTATGACCATAAATGACGGAGTAATTTAAGTTTATAGTGCTACAATGTGAAGAAAATCCAGCAAAACGTGCCGGCGCGTTTGCCGACCTCAGAGGGTTAATCATAAATGTTTTGTTATTTTGGATTAATAAGTGCAGTAACTAATAATATTACATGCTTATTTCTTGGAAATGCACATTTGACATTAAAGCACTGAGCTTGAGTTGAGATGCAGATAAAATTAACTTATTAAAGGTACACTATGTAGGAATTTCTCCCATGTAGCAGTGAAATTGTATTTTGCATTCAAACCAATAGTGCTCATAGTGTCTCGTTTTTCAAATGCGTGTTGCAACTACGGTAGCCGTTATGTACCAAGAAGCTATGACAACATGTCTTCCAATAGCACTTCATCGAGTTTAACTATACATGTTCTACTGTTATGCTGCCTATATAATGAATAGTTGCACCGGCAAGAAAAAAGGTAGCAAAATGCAACCATTTGGTCGCAGTCTGGAGCAGGAGCAGGGTTTCATAACTCCCGGGTAATGGGGTGCTAACCCCACTTCTAAATAATTGTGAAACGTTCCTTTACCCCGAGGATAAAAAGCAAGTTTTAGAACAACGAAAACCTGGGGTTAAGCACTGTGCGCTGCAACGATAACATGGTGTTAAAGCCCTTAACTTGTGCATCAGCCACATAATAGAAGCCTCATCAATTCAATCACTGATGACTTCCTCCCTTCATATTGTTTGTGTACTCGCTAAATTTGAGAATAATGTATCAGTATCATTAGGTCCATGTTAATGTGAAGCTGGAGTCTCTGCATTATCGAACTCACATAATGTATTAAATTTGATGCTGGAGATCTATCCAGATTGAAATTGATGAGCTTCAGAATTGTTCTGGCTGACTGATGGAGTCAAACTGCTGTGGGTGAGCGTGCGGACAAGCTGAAGTCATAAATCTCAGTATGAACCACATCATTGTGGCTTTACGACGGATTCAAACTCAATTGATGTCTGTTGGAGAGAGAAAGAGAGAACTATGATAAAAGTAAATCATGATGTTTTGTGTCACACAAACATAAAACTAAAAACAATCACAGTACAAGAAAAGAGACAACATATCAGTGCAAACTGCCTGTTTGTGTGTACCACCTGTCAGCGAGTGTGTGTTTGTGTGTGTCTGAAGAGGATGAGCTGCGACCAGAGCAGCGGCAGCTGCTGTATCTGTGATGCGGTGTGTGGAATGGGAAACAGGGAGAGTAATGGGAAGAATTTCTCCAATTTGGTTCCCTATTGATTTCTTCTTCTCTCCTTTCCCTGTCCTCTCAAAGTCGCATGGCAAGAAACCCACTAACATATAAGACGTGTTCTGGTTATGGGTGTATTGACAAGAGCGGAAGGGAAAAGACAATGAGGCTGTAAAAAAGTTGTAAAACAGGCTGACTTGAGCATTAAGTTAATTTATCGTGTTAATTGTCTCAAAAATAAAAGGTTCAGTCATATGTTCTCACACAACAGCTGTGAGGTAACTCAGGCCTGTTGTCTGACGCAAGAAAGTGGAGCCTGTTAAAGCTCCCGTGTCAGCAGTTTTGTAGTAAAAATGCTAAAATAGTGGTCAGTTTAAAATCTTGATTAATTTATCATTAGATTAGGGAGTGTGATGCGCATGGGTGACAAAGTTTAAATGCGCACTGTGACCCACTGTGGGGTTGAATCCCTGCCCAGGTCTGGGGAAACTCAATTGGTAATTTTCAGAGTGGGTGAGCCGATCACGGCTAATAAAATCAGCAGTTCTCAAAGTCATTACGCCGAGGAATCTGAAGGAAAAAGTGCAGACCTCTTGATCCTGATGTTTTTTTTTTAAGGTAATGATATATTAAGGAAAGAAGGTGTGTGGCTGCTAGGCTTGCTGCGATAGTCAGTGTTCCCGGTGTTACACAGTGTTCAGCCCCGATTACATTACTTGCCCACCACGGCATTATACTAATAAAAATCATTTCAGTTGGAGAACAGACACTACAATCAAAAACTGAACGCGTCCGCTCAATTCAGCGTGAACCGAACGAGAGTCGCAGCACAGATCAGCAGCAGGAGTCGGATTTCATTTATCAGCATGGTGTATGCCGTGCTTATTCATAATATAAGCAAGTTTGTCATTGTACTGTTTTGTTGTTGTTTTTCATCAAGAATAATAATGAACCCATTCAAGCAAATGCTGCCCCAGAATTGCCGCTAATTTGTAAAGTAAAATGCACACGGCCGCACAGGCATTCATAAGCGATTAAAATCGAGGTGGAAAAGAGGGAAAAACTCACACGTCTCAAACCCTTCCCCCCCCATACCGGTATTACCGGAAAATTTCCTCACCGAATACTTTGGTTCAGTTCAGTGTCGGTCATCGTCACAATGTTAGTTGTGTTTATTTTACCTGCTACCTTCCTGAGTATTTGAGTTATATAATGTTTATGTCTTTTGTTTCTGTTATAAAATTTTGAAAAACAAATGCTGAAAACATTTTTTTATTTATTTTTTATAATTAAAAGGGCATGTTAAAGTCTATTAAAGAAAGCAACGGAATTTGACTTACTATCTTCTATATCCTTTGTTACAAAATACATGAAACATGTTATTGATAGAAAATGACTGATGTGTGAAATTAAATGACTTATTTAAATTGAGTGTAAATAGTGGTGCTGCAGGTACTGTTTGCACCAATTATACACTAGCTTTATAAAATAGAAGACAGTTATTATTAATTGTTATAATATTTCACAATATTACCGTATTTTACTGAATTTCGGATCAAATAATTGCAGACTTTTCAAAAACATTATATAATCTTACTTTGAATGGTATAGTGTATATAAAAATAGTATCTTGTTTGCAATATGTGCAAATAGTGATGGATGCTATGCACACAAAGTGTAAATAGAAGTAATATCTGAGCAGTTGTGGGCGGAGTTAGTGAAAAGTACCTTTGCCAACATGATTGGCTATTTGCACACTGTGTAACTAGTGTAGCACTCTGCCGTGCAAAGGCAAAAGACCGTAACTTCGTTTTTGGTCGAAAATGAGTTATTTATTTTTGGCACATTCAAGACCTCCTTTATCATGTGGATGAGTATCTTGAATCAATTCCGTTGTTTTTTCGAGAAAGTAATGAGTTGTCTTAACAGTAACTTCCAAAAGCCCATGAGAAACCAAAGCAGAACACCGTCACACCAGTTACCGCTCTTTGGCTTTGTTTTGGAACGCTCAAATTGAGTTACGGTACCTGCCTTTGTTTAGCCACGCGTCAATATGATGTTACTGTGCCGGTGTTCTATCAAATAATGCTACCTACCTACCAGATTGTACGGTTATCTGCCTTGTGCCTTTGTTTTTGTTTTTTGTTAAAATTACGGTGTAGCCTGTGTACTTTGTACAGCTGTCATCAGTCCCTCTAACTTCTGATGTCCTCAGAGCTTTGTCCTGCACAAATGCGGTCAGAACATTTAGTATGGTCTGAAACCGCTCCATCGACAAACGTGATATATCGATCGCGAAGGATTATGCAGAGTTGACAAAAAAGTTACACATGCCGTAGCAGATGAATACAACAAATAACTAAAGCCCCGCCTCACTCAGTTCGGGTACCGGACCTGGTTGAAACACTCATGCATCTAGCTGGCAGAGTGCCAAAACTTCGCCGGCACCTTCAGCCCCGCCCTAAACACGGTCGAGCCAACACTGGACTAATATATCTATGGAGGTATTTTGTCATGTCAAATGTATTAATAATGCCATCAGAATGCAACCAAAGCACAGGATAGCAATAAGTAGATGGCTATAAATAATTGTAAATCATACAAAATAAATGCCATGATCACTAGATTTTATACAGGTGTTATAATGATTTTGTTAATGGTGATCAGCAACCAAATATTGATAATGTCGAAGTTACTGCTTTTTGCCTTGGCATGACTTCTCACTTTTTGCTGACAATACAAAGGCAGAGTAGCCTACAGTAACTTTAAAATAGTGGTCAAAAGTCAAGTTTAAGCTCAAGATTTTTTTATGTATATAATTTTCGTTACTTAAACATCTATTTGCCAGATTTCCAGTGTCCTACCTCTAATTAATTTGGCGGGACAACTAAAAATCTTTAAAGTCGTTTTTCTCAGTTCCACACTCTAGCGAGTTATGGTATTTTGCCTTTGTAGGCACTGCCTATAGGAAAACCGCAATACAGTTTAAACCAGAACAGAAAAATAAAAATAAAAATCGGCATTTACTCACTATTATGACTTTCAAAACATGACTTCAGGATTGTTTATAAGCTCATACCTCCATCTGTCTTTTTTGTCTTCCACATTTTCTCTCTCACAGTATGTGTTGTTATTGGTGACAATTTTCCTCTCATAATTCACCTCTGCAGGTGTAAAGGAGGCTGCTACCTTCTGCACAACTGACATTTCTTTACAGATGAGAAAATGTGTTTCTTTACACATTTTTGTCTGATGAGATAGTCGAGGTGTATGTGTGCGTGTGAACTGCTGTCTGTGTTTGGTCTCTGTGGCCCTCAGTCTTGTCCTTTATTTCACTGTCTTAGAATGTATGTGTAAGGTTTGTTTCATCCTGAAAGCACAAACAGCACATATGAGAAGCTGCTCTATCCTCTATACACACATACTCTCTCTATGGCTGTTATGCACACATACTTGTCATGTACCTGTAGTACCTAGTCTATTACGATTCAATATCAGATTTAAGAAGTGTATGTGTGTATGTGTGTGTTTGCTCCTGTCAGTGGCAGAGAGCAGCTGGTGTGTGAAGGAGGACGGAGACAGAGGATAGGCAGCATTAGAGGAGTGGAGCGGCAGAATTTAGTGCTTGGTTACTTCACTAGCTCTCTCTCTCTCTCTCTCTGCTCCTCGTTCCTTTAGGGTCCTGTTCTCTGCCTCAGAGAGAGAGTGAGAGCAGTGCCAATCCAGTTTTTTAAAAACTTTTTTTAACCATAATGCAGCGCTGTGTGTAACTGCAGTTTATAGAGCTTAACCATGCAACTCCAAAACCTTCAGGAGATTTACCATTCAAAGGCAAATCAGAAACACGGTTACATTGTTACAGAAGTCAATCTGTTGTTACTTTATTTAGTTATTATGTGTGAGTGTGTGTGTGTGTGTGTGTGTAGTTGTGCCTGAAGTATACAACTAATTACGCCTTTCACATTACAATTAGAAATATACAGAATTGTGTGGACGTCATTTTTGGCCAAGTGGTAATACCAGGCTTGCACTCATTATTCCAAGCCTATAATTAAATTAGGGCTGTCACTAACAATTATTTTGCTATTTGAGTAATCGGTTGATTATTTTGCAATTAATCGAGTAACCAAATTATTATATATATTTTTTTGGTAATAAAAATAGACCCGTAAACAATGACCATCAGCATGACTTAAAATACATAATAACAATGAAGCAATAATAATTGGTTCAAATAAAGTATCAAAAGCAAGTAATCATATGGTTTTATTGAACTACACTGTTAAAATACATAATGTAAAATACATAATATAAACATAATCAACTTATGTACATATTATTACAATTGCCTGTAGAGGGTGTAGAGGGCGCCAATGGCCTTGTGATTGTTGTTGTTACACATAGCATGATCCTTACACATACACAGAATATTTTGAAGAATGTCAGAAACTGAACAGTTGATGGGAAAGATACTATAGAAGTCAATGGGGTTCATCAATTGTTTGGTTACCGACATTCTTCAAAATATCTTCTTTTGTGTACAGCTGAAGAAAGAAATTCATACAGGTTAGGAACAACTTGAGAGTGAGTAAATGATGACAACATTGTCATTTTTGGGTGAACTGTCCCTTTAAGTGGCCACCTCAGTCCCCTGACCTTAAAGCCATTGAAAACCTTTGGGAAATTATAAACCTCAGTTGTGATATGTCATGCATGTTTTCCAATGAAGCAAAACCTTGGGAAAAAGTTGAGCCATACACATAACTAAACAAAGTTTAGTTCAATGCCCAGGACAATGGCTGCTGTAATCAAAAACAAGGGAGAACCAACGACATATTAATAACAGCTTACACTGTAGTCAATGCTTTATTGTAGTAGATTTTTAATATGCCTTTTTTCATAATACAATAAACCCCATATTTTATTATATCCTGGGGTTTGCCTTTCTTGCCAAATAATTTTGTCATTTTAATTCCTTAACCAAATTTAGTGTATTCTTCTTCCCGATATAACATACTACTCATATTTTGATTTGTTTAATAGAACCTGGAGTGTAAAAGCACATATTGTGCAAATAGCCCCTCTGGACATCACTTTTGGCCGCTACTGTACATACCTTTGCATGCATACACACATGGCCCCAAAAAGTATTTGAACAGTTTATTCACACTTAGTTGTCAAAATTAATCATTTAATCAGGAAAAAAGTATCGAAGTAAGTGGCAAGTGGTGTAGTTGTTGATACTAGTCATTTGGTTTGATGCTAGTCAATACATTGCAATACATATTGATACTAGTCAATACATTGCAGACATGCTCACTAAATATAACCCTAACAGATCACTCAGATCATTAGGATCACATCAGCTAGAAATACAAAGGGTTCACTCTAAGCATGGCGAGTCCGCTTTTAGCTATTGAGAGTTTGATGTGATTAAACTCGAGGTTCTGTGGGGTGCGGACTGGATTGATTCCATTCCTAGAGCTTCCGAACAAATGGGTTTTTGGGGTGCGGACTGATGAGGCAATGAACCCGAGGTTACCCTGTCACAGTCCTAGAGCTGCTCCTGTCCAATTTTAGGGAAAAATCGGGTCTATTGGAGACATCCAATATTTGGAGATTTTTTGGGCGCGTCGAAAGAACACCACAGACACAGTACAATCCACATGGGAAAATCTCACAGTAAAACAAGCAGCTGTGCAAAATATGTATATATATTTGTTTTTGGATTCAATTTGCAATGTAGCCACCTAGTGGACTCTCTCTGTATGTGTATGTATTATTCTAAAAGGGGAAATTGTTTGTTTGGAAAGCACACCCTGAAGAAGGCTGTTTGCGCCACTACGCGTGGGTTGTTTCTCCCCAATGTCTTTTAAATTTTCTATTAAGAAAAGGCCAGTAAAATAAAGGCTTTTTAAATAATTTTGAAGAAGAGTGCCTTGGATTTTCTTCTTTCTACATTTATGATTTATGTGTTTTGCAGATGAGAAAGTTATTAATGTATAATCTTATTACTCTTTTAATTCTTTTTATAACTGTATCCACTGTATTCCTCCTTTTGATTCTAAACTGAACTCAAATGGCACTGAGAATTGGGTAAGAGAGATGAAACCATGCTGATGGCCTGGGTCTGTGGTGGAGTAGTGAGTTTGATGTGATTAAACTCAAGGTTCTGTGGGGTGCGGACTGGATTGATTCCATTCCTAGAGCTTCCGAACAAATGGGTTTTTGGGGTGCGGACTGATGAGGCAGTGAACCCGAGGTTACCCCCGTGAGTCAGTCCTAGAGCTTCTCCTGTCCAATTTTAGGGGAATGTCGGGTCCATCGGAGACGTCCAATAGATTTCTTAGGCACGCCGAAGGAACACCACAGACACAGTGTAACCACCATGGGAAAATCTCAGAGTAAAACTGCGGGAGTTGTGAAAAATATGATACACCGGTGTTTTGCCATTTGAGAAGATTATCTATGTATCATCTTTTTAGTCTTTTAATTCATTTTATAACTATACCATGTATCTATTTTAATTTCTTTTATAACTCTTTTAATTTACCTTGCTTTTATTTTGTGATTATTTTAATTCCTTTCTGTAAAGCACTTTGAATTGCCATAGTGTATGAAATGTGCTATATAAATAAACTTGCCTTGCCTTTGGCAACCAGAATGTGTCCAGAAACTTTTTCTTTCTTTTTTAAACAGTTTATCTTTTTTTTTTTTTTTTTTTTTTTTTTTTACTTTTGTTGTTCTTACAAATGTCATTTTTGTGAAATATTTTGCTTAAAGTATGCTAGTGCTATCTTAGATTTTACATTCAACCTCAAAACGAATTTCCTGCAAAAGTTTTGGATTTATCTTCCTCAGTCTCTATCACTCTGTTCTCTCATTCTCTGTATCTTTTTCTCAGTATTGTCGTTTGGCTGCAGCGTAGTTCACCCTGTGTCCCTGCCAATGTCACTGTTCAGTACTTTAGCGTTCTCTCTCTTCCTCTCTCTCTCTCGGTCTCGGTCTCATGGGATGCTTTGTCGGTGGCGGTCGGCTGAAGGACGTAATGTGGTGCTCTGCTCTCTCTCTCCTGGAGTCTGGAGGAGCTGTGTGTGTGTGTGTGTGTGTGTGTGTGTGTGTGTGTGTGTGTGTGTGTGTGTGTGTGTGAGAGAGAGAGAGACACATGATTCTCTGCTCTGTCAGGACCAGCTGTAGATGTACAACTCCATGATTGCATTAGACATATTCAAGAGGGTTTGTTTTCAGCTGTGTGTGTAGTTGTGATGTGACAGGCAGTAAACACAGGCTCAGCAGCCAGTTTGTGTGTGTGTGCGCATGTTATAGAGATGTCGGCATTTGAAGAGCCTTATGTTGTCAGGTGCTTTATGTTGTCTCAAAGTTGCACGGAAGTGTGGTGTTGACCTCAGTATGTGGATGAATTTTTATTAGGGATAAAAAAGTGACAGAAACACAAGAGGGTGGGGGAAGAGAGAACTTCCGGTATATAGGAGGAAATTTGGAAGTTTGTATGTGCATTTCAATAGTGGCTATAATCACATCTACTGTAATTGAGCCAGGTTGGAAGTATATGCACACTGCACAGCCATTTCAAAAGTTTGATAACATTTTTAATCAAATAAATTCAGCCTTGCTGAGCATAAGAGACTTATTTTAAAAACATAAAAAATCTTACAGATCCCAAACGTTTGAATGGCAGTGTATATATTTAAAATAACTGTTTTCTATTACTGTGATACTTTATAGCAGTCATTACTCTACTGTTTTTTTGTTGTTGTGCCATGATCCTTCAGAAATCATTAAAATCCCCCCCCCCCCCCCCCCCCCCAGGATTGTTTTAAAGGGGTGGTTGATTATGATTTAACTTTTCTAACTTTAGTTAGTGTGTAATGTTGCTGTTTGAACATAAACAACATCTGCATAGTTACAACGCTCAAAGTTAAAAACAAAGCAATATATTTGCTTTTAAAGAAATCAATTTTTAAGGACTACTACAAACGGCTGGTAGGGACTACACAACATTCCTCCCGGGTTAGTGACATCACGAACTCTAGAATTTACATAAACCCCGCCCCCAGGAACACGCAGTCCATGTTGAGAAGAGGAAGCGTTGTTGTAGTACAGCACAGCTCAAGCTGTCGCATCCCTCTTTTCACATGCAATACAGTATACGTAACAGTACAGTTCCCACACAAGCGATTTTATAGATTATCATAACAGAATATGCTAATCAAAGACTTGAAGATTGATAACTCCTCATCAGCAACATAAATTCATCAACGAACCATTCAGAAACGTCCTGTTGCATTCTACATGTTGTCACTTCTTCTTGAGTCTCTCCATCATTGTCCGACTTCAGTTTAAACATAAAAGGCAGAACAGTTTCTGACATTTTAGTGCTTGTCTGCTTGAGGTAATCGGCGCTGCTAACACACACGAGCTCTTGAAACTCCGCCCTATGTGCCGGGAGCAGCAGTTCATTTGCATTTAAAGGGAAACACAAAACGACGCGTTTTTACTGACCCTCAAAAAGGGACAATTTTAACATGCTGTAAAAAATTATCTGTGGGGTATTTTGAGCTAAAACTTCACATACACACTCTGGGGACAACAGAGGCTTATTTGACATTGTAAAAATGGGCATTATACAACCCCTTTAATAGAAAGTTCAAAAGAGAACAGTATTTATTTGAAATGGAAATCTTTTGTAACATGAATGTGTCACTTTTGATAAATTTATTGCATCCTTGTTAAATAAAAGTATTTTTTCTTTAAAAAAACCCAAAAATCTTACTGACCAACAACTTTTTTGATACTGAAATTAAAAGTACTATATAGTTGTTGTTTTTTGTTTAGTTTTTTGCTTTGCGCTTTTATTCTGAGTTAGAGACGCTGTATCCAGTCTCCCCTAAATCTCCTTTATTTTCACATTAAGCTAATGCCTAATTAATTAATATGGGCTCCAATTAATATTCAATTACTCTAGCATGCAAAAAAACTGTACGTTGTGGTACTAAATTACACTGCAGCATCATGCAGAGAGGCTAACTGAGGTTAATCACAGTAATAGACTGAGGGAAACGTTAATGATCGTAATTAAAGCAGGCAAAGAGAAAGTCATTTTTGTGTTTACTTCTGTTGGTTTCAAACACACTTTTGCAAGATTTACATACTAGTAGTCTTTTTGTCTTACCTGCTATTAACATGAGACCACAGGAGGCTGTTTAGAAAATCAGCACCATGTTCTTGAAGTCCTGGCACTGGGACAGTTAACAGTCTCATGAGTACAATACTTAACCCCAAAGGACTGCAGGGTAAAGTAAGACTCTATAAACCCCTGTAACACTTGTAAATGTTTGTTTGTAGCTTGCAGACAGTGGCGTAACGAGCCAACACCGGGCCCTTATGCAGGATTATCAAGGCGGGCCCCCCTACTACAGCACGTGATGACGCAATGTCCACGAGTAGGCTACCATGAATAGGCCAGGATAGGATCATAGAGACAAAGCATATAAGAGATAAGAGATGAGATGACTGACAAAATCAGGAGTAGCCTATGCGCACCACAACAACAATAACAAAAAAACACTGGTGAATGCGCACCATAACACATGAAAAACACTGCTGGTGATGGTGCACCATAACACATTGTTACTCACCAGCTCAATCTCAATCTCCCCCTCCTGTGCTATCTTTTTAAAAAAGCTTTCTATTTTTGGTGATTTACTCATTATTTTCTCCAATTCCTCTTTTCATTTTCGCTTTTGAAAGCCACTTTTGTGTTTGTAATTTGACGACGACTCCATATCGATATTGTCTGTCTCAAGTTCAACGGTTTTACTGTTTTGCACGCAATACGCATGTTCACTTACCATATCCGGGATTCGAATTGGGACCCGGGGATTCCCCAGTCCCAATTTTAAACAAATTACACCAAAACATGTATTTAATGATCAGTAAAATATGTTGTCGTCATTATTTATTCAAATAAATTTGCGATAAAGTAAAATGCGATCAGACTAAAAGTAGTAAAATGCGATAGGGGGCCCCGGCTGTCAATCAATATCTTCCAGTCACACAGGCCCCTGATTGGTCCAGGCCCGTAAGCAACTGCATACCCTGCTTACCGATAGTTACGCCTGTGCTTGCAGATGTCTCCAAAATCAGCAAGAAGCTGTCATGAAATTAATTAACATGTAACTTTAAAGACCAAGAACAATAACTACAAAGATAACTATTACGATAACTATACTAATGTCTACACCAACACACAATAACACTCTGTTTATTATAAGCGTGTGCTGCAGGTTTTGTCGTCAGGCTTTTGGACCCCCTTTAAAGTGCCCCTATTATGTTTTTTCAAATATTCCCTTTCATGCAGTGTGTAATATAGCTGTTTAAGAATGTAAATGTTCTACAAAGTTGTAAAGTCGAAGTGCACGATAAATAAAGTTATTGTCTCCCAAAAGAAAGAATCGACACTGAACCGCATTTATGAGTCGTTTGTTTACGGTTCTACGTCAATAGAAAAGATATTTGCATAATGCCCGCCTATGTTGCACGTTGTCTGCCTGTGAACAATTTGACCAGCCCTCAAACGTCATTTTACTGACGACTGCTTCTCAAATCTTGGAGTTCAACGCGGGATTCTCAAAACGCTTGCTCTTGAAAGATGGGTCAGTAGCCAGTTTATTTGGACTAACTTGCTCCTCAGAATCACAACCTGTAAGTGTGAATAATTATTGATGTATATATTTTCTACCGGGTGTTGGAAATGCGTAGTTTTGGGTTTTATATTGTGTAAATTTCCGGCTAACCTGCTTACTGATGGTATTACTGTCTTACTGAAATACTTCTGCTAATTAGCTGTGGGCCACTATTTACTAAAACTGTGTCTATTCATTCAGATTGTCATCGTTACGGTCTTTACAGTGTGCTCATTCGCTGAGCTGTTGGAAGCCTCCGTACGGAGCAATACGTTTAGCTTCCGACACGCGCTGTACGCAGTAGACCAGTCACAACAGACTTGGCCATTAACTCTTTGTCGATACTCTGAGCAGGCTCACAGAAAGGAGGGATTTAGAGAATCATTGAAAAATGTGGTGATGTGCAGTGTATATTATGAGAAAATGGAACTGTTTGACTTTAGATGCATATAAACCTGTTGTAGGAGAGCTCCAAAACAAAATGAGTAACCTTTAAAATGGCATAATAGGGGCACTTTAAGAACCACTGACTTGAACACTGAAATCTGAATGCAGATTTATTATTTCAATAAACCACCTCCTACATGACTCCATGTATGCTGTAAATTTTCTGCTGAATAGCAAAAAAGTGAACTTTGCTGAAATAGGGAAGTTTCCTTGTCCTGAAGTGACATAGAGTTATGAAACCACTATGTTCCTACCTTCAAATATCAGAGGACCTCAATGCAATTCAAACTGCCCATGCTGTTGCGATGATGACTGGAGCATTTGACCATTGCCACATCAGCAACTTTGCCCTATTTCATTGACCGAACTCAAAGTTCTTTCCCTTCATGTTTCCCAGTAGACCCAGTGATGTGATGGCGAATCGGAAAAATTATTTTCATAGAATTTGAAATGCAGCTCAAGATATATGATCCCTGAGCTAAATGCAAACACTTGCCTGTGTCATCCGATGGTTTGAGAGACCCAAAAGCATTCATTTTGATCAAAACTTTTTTTTTTTTGCATGGTGGGCACAGTATAAACATTATCCAATGCAGTATATCCAGATCTATCTGTATGATGTGCTCCTATCTTTTTAGATTTACCAAAATGCTTTGTGGTTTGATTTTCTTTATTTTGCAGAGTTGTGCTTACAGAGCATTAGGGATGCACCGAATTTTTAGAAAATGGCATTTTCGGTTTTTGTCCAAAAGAGAAAAACGGATGAAAATATGAGCCTGATCATAATAGGACTATACATTTTTTATAATTGGTCAAAAACTAAATCTGTAAAAATCTGATTCTGTTACATAGAACCGAATAAAGATTAATATATTAATATTTAACATTATTAATATATGTTCTGTCCAACTGTAGTGTTACTTTCTAGTGTCAATAAAAGTGTGGTTATTTTGTTTTTATTGTTTTGTATTTTTAAAATTCAGCATCATTAAAATGATTGAATTTCATAAAAAAGTCTAATATTAATACAATTATATAAATGAAAAAAAAATATATATATATAATGTAAACGTTTTTAAAACTATTTTTCTCTTTTCAGCCGAGTGCATCCAGAGGTTTTGGTTTCGGCTCAGAATTTTCATTTCGGTGCATCCCTACAGAGCATCAATGTTGTTCTCTCCTCAATGCTCTTTTGTTCACATATAAAAACTTAATTGATTTTCTACTGTTTTCATTTTTGGGAATATTTATGTGATTTCTTGCAAATTCTGTGCAAATTATTCTCTTTCAAAAGAAAAAACTCCATTATATGCAGCCAAACATACAGTAGAGAAGGTATGCATAGAGACATTGACATTGTATGTGTGTGAGAGAGTGTGAGTGTGAGTATGTGAGGAAGAGAGAAACGCAGGATAACGGCGCATATAGGGGCTGACATGGACAGAAGATCTTCTGACAACGTTGACTTCATTGATTTCTCTTGCTCTGGTATGTCAGTTCAGCAGTCGATCTGGTCTCTAGCAGACCTGTTTTTATGATAGTGGAAACACTGTTCTTTAAGTTGTTGAGGAAGATGTGGGGAAGAGAGAGACTTCTAGATAATTGAGTTCTTACATCAGATCCTGCTGACAGTTACAATTCTCCATGAAGATGCGCTCCTGCCATCTTATTTTGACAGATACATACGCGATTCTGTAACCCAGATCAGCCCGTGATGCGAAGTGCAGGCAAAACACTTTGCATCATGTATTTTATAATGTCAAGGTATTGCATCTTCTCTCTTTATTCCAGAGCATTTTATGTTTTGTAACATTATCTTTGAACTGATTATGAAATTGGCATGATACATTTACCTGACATAATAAATTGTAAACATTTGGTTTTATTCTAACAGACTAGGACATTATTTTCAGTAAAGAGTTAAAAGGAATAGTCAAACATTCGCTCACATTTAATGATGCACAGATATCATTAAAACCTTTTCATTTATGGAGTCAGATGAAATAATGAGGTAATTACATATGAGAAAATGTATTGCATTTAATCAAAAATACTTTGCCACGAGAAAAGACAGTAACACGCAGAGACCTTCCCCGCTGACCGGATGCTTCCATTGGGCCGATTGAGCGAGAGCTTACACAACTTTAGGGTTTATTGCATTAAAAAGGCAATAAAGTTGTAAAAATGGATACAACTATACACAGAAAAGCTTTAAGCAATTTTTGGGATTCAAAATCATGGTTTACGATTTGGTCCCAGTCTCTGCCATTGCAAGTAAAAGAGAAACAAGTTGAAGTTCTTTTTTGGAGTAACGACCATTATGCCACAAATGCTGTCGATTGAGCGTAACTTGTACTGAACCCAGAATATTCATTTATGGGCATGAAACATTTATGTTTTTACACAACCAGTCATGAAATAGAGAATATGCGGGTTGGAGAAATTCTGAGACCACAGAGGGACAGGAAAAGTGTATGTGTGCACGTTTGCTCCCGTAGTTCACTGGTCCGTGCTGTAATGCAGGTGATGAATGTGTTCAAACATCAATACGGTGTGAGTAACGAGGCTGGACTCTTCAGTCTGCCATGTTGACGTTTTGTTTTTCTCCGCCATGTCCCGTTCCACCCTATCCTCCCTCTCAATCTCAATATTAAAATGTCTGCTATTGTTTTATGTTGCTTGGCACAGCGCTCCCGGCTTCTTCAATGTCACCTGCGACATAAATCCATGTTCTGCAGAGCAGCCGTATCATATTATACAGTATTTTGGCTGAGTTGCTGTGTTTGTGAGCGTGTGTAAGTGTGGTGTCTGGTTTCATGCTGAGGTTAAAGAGAGCTATTCTGATCTTTATGGCTGCAGCCTTGATCATGCAAATAATGAAAAATATGCTGTGCAATGAGAGGAATTTTGTTTTGTTGGTTAAGAGTCTAAATTTATGGTGTGTATGTGTTTGTATGCATGTTTGCCTGTTGGAGACAGAATGTAGTAGAGATTGTAGTTTCACTCAAATGCATTTTGGATGAGGTTATGTGTTTGACATTTTAAAGGTGCAGTGTGTCAGTTTGACCTGTGATAGAGCAAATAAACAACAAATATGTTTACTTAAGGAAAAAAATCTGTAACCGGTGTCTGAATCAGCCAATCTACTGTAAATCAGAATTGGCCATGAAAAATGGCATCCCTAATACGATGTTTCTTTATTAAAAGAAATGTTTTCATGGTGTATTAAACTGATCAAAAGTGACTGTTTACAATGTTCTTTTACATTTTTTCAACAAAGAATCCTGAAAAAAATATATCAAATATATCATATATCAATTTTGTAGAAATGTATACAGTAGTGTATACAGACCCTTTCCAAAAAATTAGAATATCATGGAAAAGTTTATTTATTTCCATAATTCCATTCAAAACATTAAACTTCCATAGATTATAGATTCAGGGCCAACAACTTAAATGATTTCAAGTATTTAGTTGTTTATTTGTACATAATTTGGGCTTCCAGCTCATAAAACCCACGAAAACAGGATTTAATTTTTTTTGAATATTACATGAAATCACACAGTAATTACACAGTCATACCATGGTCATTGAACCAGGTTTTGGTTCTTTTGGCAGTGTGGGCAGGTGCAAATCCTGCTGGAAAATGAAGGAAGCATGAAGTGCTCTGAAAATGTCCTGGTAGACGGCTGCGTTGACTCTGGATTTAATAAAGCACAGTGGACCAAAGTCCTCTTTTCTGATGAGAGCAAATTTTGCATCTCATTTGGAAAGCAAGGTCCCAGAGTCTGGAGGAAGAATGGAGAGGCACACAATCCAAGATGCTTGAAGTCCAGTGTGAAGTTTCCACAGTCTGTGTTGGTCATCGGCTGGTGTTGGTCCACTGTGCTGTCCACTCAACGCAGCCGTCTACCAGGACATTTTCAGAGCACTTCATGCTTCCTTCAGCAGACAAGCTTTATGGAGATGCTGACTTCATTTTCCAGCAGGATTTGCACCTGCCCACACTGCCAAAAGAACCAAAACCTGGCTCAATGACCATGGTATCACTGTGTAATTAGTCATGTAATATTCTAATTTTTTCCTAAATCCTGTTTTTCGTGGGTTTTATGAGCTGGAAGCCCAAATTATGTACAAATAAACAACTAAATACTTGAAATCGTTTAAGTTGTGGGCCCTGAATCTATAAGTTTAACGTTTTGAATGGAATTATGGAAATAAATAAACTTTTCCATGATATTCTAATTTTTTGGAAAGGGTCTGTATGTAATATAATACAATGTTTACAGTTGTGAAGTGAGTACATTTATCTTTGATTGCACACACAGTTATTCTATAATGGCTTCTTTTTAGTAATGCCATAAAGAAATATTTTAAATATCTCATCCATCAAGGGATCTCTTCCAGTCTTTGACAGGCTAACCTTACAGCCCATGATACTCTGGTGATTTGATAATACAGGCCTGTTTGGATCACATGGGTTCAGTTGTGTTTATTCTATATATTGACAGCAGAAAGAAAAGTTCATGTTTGTAAAATTTGATATGGAAAACAGTCAGCAAAAATACATATTACACACGCCAACATTTAAAATGAAGATGGTATTTTACATTGATGAAAAATATACATTTCACCCTTTAAAGGAAAATATTTGCACCAGTACTATCACCTAATTGCAATCTGTTAATAATTAAATTTTACGCCTCTGAAAAGACTTTTCTGCAGGTTTTTTTTGACTATGCGAGTAGAGAAAAATAATACTAACCAATAATATCGTAGTGTTGTGCATTTCAGTCCAATCAAATCCCTATGGATAAAATCACGTCCCCGCCCTACATTATTTCCCGCTGAATAGTCTGTTTCACTTAAAAAGCAAGAACCACTTCAGCAGTTTATGAACTTCAGGATGAGCTTTTATTGATCAACCATGTGCATTAAGAATCACAAGTCTAGAAGGAAAAGAGAGAGAGAGAGAGAAAAGGAACGACTGTTTTACTTATTCAACAGCTTGACACACACCTCCTCCCCCGTTCCCTGCATCCATCCACCCCACGCCTTCACTCTTTCAGCGGAGAGACAAGAAATCAATGGGCGACCATAAAGAGCCCAGAGCCCTCTTTCCAATGATAGTGATTTGACTTGAATACATAATCAACAATTATAGCTCATAAATAATAAATGACATGACATATATAATACTTGCCTGGGTTTTAAGAGGACAAAGAGTGTTTAATCATGATATTAGTGCTTAAAGGAACATTCATTCAACAGCCGGTCCTGCACTGTGAACTTAGATCCACACAGAGTAATTATTGTACGTTGTGCTTTTGAACACCTCTCTTTCTTCATCACAGCTCTACGGGGTGATCAATGCACAGCTACAGCTGGTTGAAGGGGACCAAATCCATAAAACAGTTGATTTGGTTCCATTTTACCAGCTTTAGCAAAGCATTTTAGGGCAAGACCAGAATCTCAAACTGGACCGGGGAAGGACACCACAGAACCTGTAGAAGAAGAACAGAAAAGTTGAGTGGTGGGTTTTTTCTCTTTTAAAAGTCACTCACAACAACTTTAATGTTTACAAGAAGCAGCAACACAGATTTGTACTCCATCGCACAGAAACAGCGTAGAGCAAACACAAATGCAGGCCTTTTTTGTCCTCAAGTTATCCCACTGGATATATTGGACACCTTCATCCAATACGTCCAGCGGGATAATTTAAGGACAAAAAAAAAGCACATATATTAGGTTATTAGAGTGAATCATATATTCAGTATAGCTTCAGCAAGATAGATGCACTTTAATTTATGGCTCCGTCTTAAAGCTGTATGTGTTTTGGTGCAGAATTTGGCACTTGGGCATAAATTTGCACTTTTCAAAACTGAAACTGAATCTATGGGTGACACAGCTGTCCCAGAGCAATGTAGTTCATCAAGTTGCCCACAACTGGGGTGCAAAACATTTTCTCTGTTAGTTTAGTTAACGTCCCTGTAAACTAAAACTAAAACTTTTAGCTTTTGTTGATTGAAATAAAGCTGAAATAATTTTTTTACTTTAAAAACAATATTTGGAAATGTTGCCCTGGTAACTAACTGAAATAAAGTTGAAGTACTACAATTACTAAACTTAAAAATGAAATAAAAAACAATTAAAGCTAAATGGAAATATATCTAAAAACTAAAACTAAAATGACAAAAACATATAAAATTACTGGACTAAACCTAAACAAAAAAAGAAAAGCTAAGTAGATATAATAGAAATTCTATAAAATAATATAAAATAACACTGTACACTAATACTGATTTAATGCTGTAAGTGTTTGACTGACAAACATCTTTCTTTATAGCTAATTTTGTGTTCGGATTTGGATAGATAAATATTCAGGCGAAAACATTTTTTTCTTGTCAATATAAGTTGACAAATTCTCTCTCTCTCTCTCTCTCTCTCTCTCTCTCTCTCTTTTGTATAAACAGTCAAATAATATTTATTTTGGTGAGTGAAATTAGTATCTTCAGTCCGTTCCCTTTTGTTTTTCTCCAATATTTTTAAAGCAGCATGAAGTGATTCTGAACATGTTTCTAATGTTTCTAAAGTAGAAAAACACAATAGATCTGACTTTATTTTTCCTACTATCCATGCACTGTCCAAGTTTGCCAATTGTGAAGGCGTTTTAGTCCAGTCCGACCCAGAACCTAGAATGAAGTTGACACCTGTTTTAGAGACTCAATTACAGCTTGTATCAGGTTAGACAACGCACACAAACAAGAATTAATGCAGTCAGGATCAAGATAACGGTGGTGTACGAATGTAGAATGGAGGTGGATGCATCATTGTTCATAGAGAAAGGGCAGGAAATTATTTAAAGAGTTTATAGAGGAAAATAGGAGTGACCACCGATGACAGAGGAATCAGTGTAAATGATGGCTGCGGACAATCTTCTGAAAATGAATTCATCACATGCCTGTCAATATGGTTAATGAAGCCAGAAGACAACACACAGCTAGAATTAACTCCCATTTACCCCCCTCACTTTCCACTCTTCCTTTGTCTTTTTTATGTCTCATTCTCCCTCGTTGCCTTTTTAAGCTCTCTCTGTCTGTTTTCTCATTCTGTCTGAAGTCTGTGCTTTTACAAGGCGGCTCTTTGCAGTTTAGGCCGTTTTCTTTATGTTTGTCCTTCAGGCTGGATCTTTAAATTAGCATGAGCTAATAATTTTGCCGTTAGGGAAACTGCCTGCCATTCTCCCTAGACAGCCTGAAGAGAAAAGCATGTATTCATAGTGTAAGTGTGTGTTTGATCTGGCTCAAGGAAAGTGGCATTATATTTTTTTTATGATAGGCTATTTGTTAAATCTTTCCCGCATCCACTTCAGTTTTGCAGTATACCTCAGGGCAACCCACATACCCAGTTACTTAACACTTTCTGTTAGTACAACATTTGGATTCTAACACTGTCCCCTAACCATTTGACAAGATTTTTGCTTTCAGTGTGGAGAAAGGCAAAAAATGTTCTCCTCATCCCTAGTTAGGACACAGTGTAGGAGAAAAGAGGAGGACGAGAAAACAGGAAGTAGAACAAGGCAGGGCAGAGCGAATACATGACCCCATTGCAGAATTACTGCATAATTGTTTTCTTGAACTTCCTTCTTTCTTTTTTTTTTTGGCTTTTGTGTGTAATAATAAATACACAACCTTCCATTTCAGTCTAATTACTAATATTAGCATCTAAATACAAACAATAATACTTCATATCTATAACGATAAATGTCCTTTATATCCACTGTGTTCATTTCAGCTTTGTCTGTGGATCAGCGCACACATGCTGTAGAGGACAAAGTGAAAGGATATAAAGAGACGGTGCTGAATCAAGACATGTTTCATCACAGATTTTAATACCAATCCATACACTCAGCCGCTTACAGACACAATGTGTTTTTTCCCAGAATAGCTTTTATCCTATCGGCTTTTTGAAAGACTCATTTAGGATGGTTGTGCTTGTATGTTAAAAGAGTTTCTGTGTCAGAATTAAAGACATTGCATGTCTCTGTCCATTCTAGTACTATATGTCCCCCACATTACTTTTATTATCAGGACAGCGTAACGTGTGTGCGTACTGCGTACATGGTATTGCGTGGTGTTACAAAATGACATTTCAGTTTTTATGACTTTTTCTCTCTTTCTGTCTCCATAGTTGGACAAAAGGGGTTCTTAGTTGCCCACCTGAGTGACCCTCGCTTCCCAAACAGAAACCAAGAGGTTAAAGCGATGGCTCACCGAAAAATAATTTGTCTAATTTATTTACCCTCATGTCATTCCAAACCTGTTTGACTTTCTTTTGCAGAACACAAAAAGGTTTTGATTACCATTGATTTCACTTTATGGACAAAAAAAGTCCATAAAGTTCTATTTTATTTACAGAATAAAAAAAAATCGTCATACAGGTTTGGAATGACAATGAGGGTGAATAAATGATCAACACTTTAAAATGTGACTGCAGCACCTGTACCATTGAATCACTACCAGCCACTTTTATTTAACAGATGCTACGGAAGAAATTCCAAACTGCTGGACACATAGAAAACAACAAAAAAGAGGGGAAATGGTTTACTGCACCCTGTGTGAGTCTGTGCTTCATAGAGTGCTCTTAAAAGCCAGCAGCTGAGGATTGTTTAGCACACCTGACCCAATCAGATACACACGCTGTGGACACCACAGCAGAGTCTCTGTGGACATTTTAATTAGCTGGCTGCTAACTGAGTTAATTCACTTTGCAGCAGTACATTGAACTGACCAGTGTGTTTTGCTATGAACTTTAGAAAGGCCTTTAGTAGTTTGTAAATAGTTTTTTCCTTCTCAATACATTCAATCTCAAAAAAAGAGATGAATTGTTGTAGCGCAACTAGCAACCCCAACACTGGTGATTTGGGCCTGACTTTGCGCAAAAGCCTGGGGCTAGAGTTTTGGAGGTGCCCTCAGATAGAGCAGAGGATGTGGGAAGAGGTGCTGAGCGTGCTGCAGTGTGCTTGCAGAGCTGGCTTCTTTCCTTCCCTCTGCATTCGGACGTGAGCACTTGCGTCGGCCCTTACTCAGCATTATTTCTGGCCCTGATTGGCTGATCCATGCATCATACCTCTACAAATAAAGTAGACAGTAGTAGTCAGCTTTTTGACTCTCCTTTGTCGGAATAAAGTGTCTGAATTTTGGTTGATTCACCGATCATTGAACTTGGTTTTTGGTTCTGAAGCTGCATTTTGTTGTATGTTGTGTGCTGTGGGCCTGTTAAATCACAAAGGATCCTTATTCACACATTTTTTTGCGTTGGGCCATTTATAACAACAGACATAGCAAATGATAGGAAGATTGGTGTTCCTGTCAAAAAGCGCCACTGTGCAACTTCCGAGCACATGCACCAGTTCACAACGTTCTATAAATATTCCTTTTTAGGTTTTATTTTTTAAATGACAAGAACAGTATCAGAATGTTCTCTGTACCAACAATTATTAGCTTTTTATTTTTTGTAGTATTAATAGAATTAGAAGGATTAAAACTTGTCCACATAAGAGCACCACTGCTCTATATGCTCTGACAGTTTCATTTAATTAAAGATCTTTTTATCCTGTTTTGGTTACTCTGAGATTACTGGCATCTTTGTTTTGCAGATCTTTGATTTAATTTCAGAATGATGTAATCCCCAAAGCGGTTTTATTTCTTAACCTTTTAATCTAAGGGGAACACCTTTTAAGGAAATCAATAGCAATTTAGATTTTTTTTCTTTTAATTATTTATTTAATCCCTTTTTACTTGTGCTTCTCTCTCTGCAGATGTTAGATCAGTGGGAGTCATCTAGATCATTTGCTCCTCTGTTACTGTAGGGGGTCTAAAATTCTTATTGCCTTTGGGCCACTGTAATCTGGTTTAATAGAAGCCTCTACTCCGGGGTGTAACATTTTCATCTAATTGCAGCATCTAAATTGTGGTTGCGTTGAAGATCTTATCCACTCTAATTTGCAGCACTGTTATTTCTGCTCTCTCTCTCTCTCTCTCTCTCTCTTTTATCATATTGTCTGTCCACCAAGAGATATGTGGAATGGAGCAGCTTTAAAATCTTTACAGCTGCTGAAAGAGAACTGGCTGCTGAAGCAAGTTCACATTCTGTTTTTGAGAGGTCTCCAACACACTGAAGGCCTCTGTACACCCACAGGCACTGATGGAGTTTCTCATGTCCTAATGACCATCATTTATATCTTGGAGGTCTGACTCAAGAGTCAAAGGAAACAGAAAATGATTTGAGAATCATCAACAGAAAATGTTCTTTGCTATCAAGTATTTATAATGTCACTGAGATTACTGTTGTTATTGTTAACTAAAACTAGAACTAAGATTTTTCGGTAACTGAAATAAAATATAAATATTAGATGAAATACTTGTTTGAATTGCAACTAACTGAAATAAGTTTAAGTACTAAAATTAGTAAAACAAATAATAATAATAATAATAATAATAATAAATAAATGAAATCTAAACAGAAACACAAAAACGAATAAAATGAATGACAAAAAAGCACATAATAAAAGTATTAAAACTTAAATTAAAATAAAAACTGAAATATACTTATAAAAGATTATTCAAAATATGAATAAATATTATGAAAATATAATAAAAGCTTATTCAAAATATTAATAAACACTATAATAGTATATAAATAATACTAAAAGAACACTGATCAAGATGCACCATAGAATATGATAAAAGTTCAGTTAAAACGCTGTATATGTCGAGTAAGTATTATGTCCTAATACGCAACATTCATTAAAAAAGTACCCAATCTATGAGGCCATGGGAGAGTCATTGTCATATTCATGTCTAGCAGGGGTTGTTCAATCCTGCTCCTGGAGGGTCATTATTCTGCAGAGTTTTGCTTCAACCCTAATTAAGGACACCTAAAGCAGCTAAACAAGGTGTGTTTGCACAGGTTGTAAAACCCTGCAGGACATTGGTCCTCAAAGACCAGGACTGTACACTTCCTATGTATGGCATGGAAAACTGATACAGTGGATGTTATAGGTCACATGACAAACGGACACATGACAAACGGATGTAGTATGTCTGGATTGTATTCTTACAACATACATATATGCGTATAGTACTTAATACAATTCAGTAAAGCCCCTTTCACACAGAGATTCCAGAAAATACACGGATTGATTTTGGTTCATTCACACTGCCAGTGATTTTCCGGAATCTGTGAGTGCGTTTACACACATCCCGTAAAGATCCCGTAAAGACACGTGACATCAGGATGTGTTGTAGAAAGGCCAGTCTAATCTTCCACTACCGCTCTTTCCATTGTAGTCATGCACTTGGTGGATTTTTTACGCAGCGTCTTAAGTTTACTTCCGATCTGATTTTTTTCCGGATTCGGTCGTACACTAACGCATCGCATACCGTTTCACAAAGCTGGCGAACGATCTCAGCTTCAGCGCAGATAGCTCCCTGGTCTCTGCTTCATTCTAGTTTGCACACATTTTTTGCCCTTACGGCATTGGTCCTGGCTTTTGTTCACACAGGGCGCGTTCCGGGACTGATGCCGGCAATGTTACTAGGTCCCCATCCCGGCATCAATCCGGGATGTGTTTGCGTTCACACAGAAGGCACTCTATCAATTTTACGGTAATTTCCCAGGATCAACGCGCTGTGTGAAAGGGGCTTAAGTAATCTGATACTGTGATTTTTCAGAAATGTGCTTTCCCACTTCCTTCTTGTTTTTGCTCTTTCTCCCTCACCTTCCACTCTCCTTAAAGAGCCCATGCAATGTTTGTGGCTTTTAGTCCAAGAGTGTTATATCCATGTTTAAATTTGTATTTTTAGGAAAACTAAAATATTGATGACTCATCCTGCACAACGCATATTTTTGTCCAATCAAATACTTTGTAAAATAAGAGTCCTAATACTACCTGCAACCAACTAGCAAATGATGCCTAAAAGCTAAAAACGAACTTATAGCTAAAGCTATTTTAAAGTGTGTCCCACATCAAGTTTCTGTTTGAATAGATAGTACACTACCGTTTGCGATATTGATAAAAATACTTTTAAAAGAACTCGTATGCTCAGCATCATTACTCCAGTCTACGGTGTCACATGATCCTTTAGAAATCATTCAAATGTGCTGATTTGCTGCTCAAAGAAAACACCAAACCCTTAGTAGTGTATGTCAAATATCAGGCCGTTTCATTGCATCTCTAACTCTCCTTGCTATCTGTACACCTCTTTAGTAGTAGCTACTTATACAAACACAACTTACAGGCATTTGTGAAAACAGCACTAGAGCTTTAGATTCACACACTTACTCACAATAAAAGTCTACCAGTGAAGGACAGAAGAATAAAAAGGTGAAGAAAAGAAATGGAGAGGAACTGAAGTGGAAAAGTGATCTGACTGAAACGATTTGTACTGTAGCCCAGCTGTGTCCCCCTCCTCCCTCTGTGTTCAAAGAGAAAAACCTGGTGTTACAGAGACTGTTTAAATGTGTCCACCTGAAACAATGACCGAGAGAATGGGGCCAGGGGCCGGTGGAAGGGTTGTGTGTGTGCCTGCCTAGTGAACGGATGAGGGCTAAGCTCGCCTGTATGTTTAAACACACTCAGAGCTGAGGTCATATGTTGTGAGAGTCTCTGAAGTCACATAGAAGCATGTGCTTTAAATGTATTCATGCACTATAAAGTAAATTTGAAAACATGAGTATAATTGCTGCCTTAAATTAAATTAAATCAAATCAAAGTAGTGACAAATGAAGTATATATTCTCTCTCTCTCTGTACTTGTTTGTTTTCTTTACAAATATATTATCAGCATAACAGTGTGAGTAAAAAGTTCAATTGAGAAATGATAAAAAAAAATAGAATTCTGCAAGTTTGTACAAAGTTCATATAATTGTTCACATCATTGTTGCTGTTTCTCAGTGAGAGGCATGCTGATTTATATTTTTAACCTTCCATTTATATTGAGAATAACTTCTACTGCATGTTAATTCAAACACAGGGTCTTGTTATTTTTATGGTTCTATTTTCAGCTCTATTGCAAATGCAATGAGGTCGGTGTAATGTCACAGCAGCAGACGGTGAAACTCTGCAATGCAAATGATGAATACACAGATCAGCACAGAGAACTCTTCTGAGGTCTCTTCATACTGAAACTTCTTCAGGATCATCTTACCCTTCTTTCCCCAATGTCCTTCCTTATTACCCTGAATTCTATCACTCAATCTCCTCATTTCTCTTTCTCTTTCAGTAATGTTCTCAGCACTTGGCTAACACCCTGTGCGGCGATGCTGGAATGTTAACTAGGTTCTTCCTGACGCTGCACCTCTGAAATATATGTTCACTTAAAGGGCTGTGTGTGATCACGGATGCTCCTTATATATGCGAGTACTGCCTGCTCACCTGTGCTTAAACTTCCATTCTGCTCCAGTTATCCACTACAACACATTTCTGATAACCATAGATTTGCACAAAATAGCAGTTACTGGAGTAATTGTTCATTTTTTAAAACTTAATTTTTGGCATGCATCACTGTCATCAAAATGACCAAAACAAATATTTGCCGTTATACTTTTATGTTTGAAATGTAGTATGAATATTAAGTTATTGTGGTTTTACAGTAGCAACTGATGTAAATAAGGTTAATTTTTATTTATTGGGGTGTCCAGTATTTTTGTCTAAATTACTTTTACCCATTTTATCTGTATTTGTCAGGGTTATGTTGCTATTGTGGTTTCATTACAGTTTCTTTGTTTCAGTTCAGTTTGACCTTAATCACACCCGGTTAGTTGCCTTGGTTTCTGATTAGCTCCACCTGTGCCTATTTAGTTCCCTTGTGTATATATAGTATATCCCCTGTTTAGTTCAGTGCATTGTCGGTTATCATCATTATTAAGTGGGGTTTGCGTGTATGTCAGATTCTCCTATTTATTTCTGTTTGTGGATTAAAGAGTTTTTGGATTGAATTCCTGAGTCATTTGTGTTGGATTGCTACCACACCCATAATCAAGGTTGTTAGTAGGACTGCAACAACAAATCGATGAAAATCGATTATAATAGATAATGAAAAAATCTACGGCGAATTTGATTATCGATTAGTCGCGTCTGCCCGCTGTTGACGGAAACCGTCCGTTAGTCATGTCGCTTTAGTGAACAACACATTTCACAGATGAGTGAATGTGTGTGTTCCTCACCTCGTACAAATGAACATTTTGTGCCTTTGTTTTTGTCTTAGTCATTTTAAAAAATGGTAAGCAATCAGTTGTTTTTTGTTTTAGAATGTAGTAACCCTTTTTTGCACATAATGTAAATCATTGCCTACCTAGATACATTCACTTTTTTCATAGCCTTTATAGTACACATTGTTTAGATGATTTTTTTTTTTTTTTTTTTTTGGATTAAGGATTAAGTGTAATCAGGTTTTTTACTAAAAATATAAATGTTTTAAAATATAAATTAAAAATATACAATTTTCATCTGATTAATTGACGAATCGAAGAAGTTATCGACAGATTAATTAATTATCAAAATAATTGTTAGTTGCAGCCCTAGTTGTTGGTTAAAAGTAAAATGACTGACAGGTTAACACCATAGTTTGTTTAAAGTATTTTGGACTATATATATATGTATATATATATATATATATATATATATATATATATATATATATATATTCAGATGACTTTTAGATAATTAGATTTTAATTATTTGAGATGGAGTGGGTTAACATTAATGTAAGGAAAAAAAAATTGTTGTCCCTAGTCTCCTCTGAGTTTACAAATGTTCATATACTTTTTTATGATTTCAGTTTTTTTTTTTTTTTTTTCACATTATGTTTACTTTTTATTCAGACCGTAAATATTTCCTCTGTCCCTGCTAGTAGTAAGAAAAGTACAGAATGTGTTTTTTATGGCGGCCAGTATTGCTGAATGCGCGTTGGACTCTCAGGTAGTGGATTTGACTCTGCAGGAGCGGATGCCCTGGGAGAGGAAAGATAGACCACTGCAGGAGTTTTTATCATTCTCACACACACCCACCACTCTCAGATTCGACAGTGTTCAGGGCAGTTTCTGATATTAATATTCCAATTACATAGTTATTACCATGTAGTAGCAGTGTAGTTAGTGTTTGCAATAAATTTGCTGTTAATATGATCTTATTTCAATTAAGAAGATGCCTCGAGCTGAGGGTGAGCCACGTTGCTGCATGCAGTCTGCAGCAGTGAACAACTCCCATTTCATATCAGAATGGAAAGAGAAAGAGAGAAAGTATAGGAATTAATGTTTTCCTCGTCGCTGATGGAATGAAGCTTTGCGTCGAAGCGCCCTTGTTCTTTTAATTACTTCCTCCTGGTTTACAGCTCCAGTGAATTTTAATTATCCAACATGCTAATTTTTGGGAAGAACATCCATTTGCTATCGGGCCGTTTTGGGAGAGTTGGACGCAACTGCACTTGGAAGAAAACAACGGCACGCTCATCTCTGGGTGATTTTGCTGGTGTTAGGAAATGTTGAGCTCTTCCAACAATTCTCGTGTGATGGGGAGAAAGTAATTATGATGTCATACTGCAAACTTCCTACTGAGAAAATTCCTTCAGCTCAGCTAAAAGAAAAATTACAGCCTATAATAATACGTCCATCTGTGATACTCAGCTATACTGTTACGTGCTATAATTATATTCGCAGGACTTTAAAGCATGTCTTTCTGTTTCCTTCTCTCTGTTTTTCTGCAGTGGGAGCATGTTTTAGATAAGGCTGACTGTTATTGGGATTTAAATGCTTGCAGATGTCGCTTTAATTGATTGAAACAAATTACCAACGCATTGATCCTCGGTTCGAGAGTGTTCCTTGTGAGTGGCACTGAAGCGAGGTGTGTGTGCCGCAAAGGAATTGTTCCGGTTCATGGAGACGAAACGCTCTGCGTACGCCGACGCAGGGCATTGGCATGTGAAAAAGATTTCAAAGCTTGATTTTTATTCTCTAGGTTTATTCACACTTGTTCATTTATAGTCAGTTGCAGCTGAATAATGACCTTCATAATTGGTTATATAGTTTTAAATGGCTGCCTAGTAATAATTTTTACTGAGACCCTGTCACTGCTCACCTTGTTTTTAAAAATGTTGTGAGCTTCCTCTGTAGGCTGCATTTTAAGGATAAAAATAAAGGTGCATAATTTAATTTTCATATTAAATATTTCTATTTATTTCAATACTGAAAAGTACTTTTTCAAATAAGGCCTAATTTACCCCAATTGTGTGACAGTATCATTTAAATGTTTGGGATCTGTAATATAAGTGTTCTTAAAAGAAGTCTCTTATGCTCACCAAGGCTGTAAAATCTGTAATATTATGAAATATTATTGCAATTTGAAAGTTTAGTAAAGTTTGCAATTTAAAGACGTCTTCTATTTTAATATATTTTAAAATGTATTTTATTCCTGTGATGGCAAAGCTGAATTTTCTTCAGGGTCACATGATCCTTCAGAAATCATTCTAATATGCTGATTTGGTGCTCAAGAAACATTTCTTATTCATTTCAATGTTGAAAAGAGTTGTGCTGCTTAGTATTTTTTGTGGAAACTCTGATACATTTTCCAAAGTTCTAAGATTGAAAGAATAGTATTTACTTGAAATGGAAATCTTTTGTAAAATTGTAAATACCTTTACTGTCACTTTTGAAAAATATAATCCATTCTTCCTAATGAACTAATTTCTTTAAAAATCACACTGGCCAAACTTTTGAACTGTAGCGTAAATGTACGATATTAGTGTTTAGCATCATTCCCTCAAGTCACTTTACACGGTAGTGTACTGAAATCAAACACTATGTGTTTTAGGTGTGAAGCACTACTTCGTATGATGGAGTTTTTGTTCAAAATCAGTCACCTACAAGGTTCTGTTCCAATCAGGATGCTGCTTCACTAGGCAGCGAGGAAGCTTACTAGGTTTTCAAACAGAGGACATTGACACACTGACACACACCACTTGATTGACAGCTTGATGAGCCCCAATGGTAGGGCATGACATGGAGGTTGGCTGAAGGGACAGAAGATTTGGATCAAACACTGATCACTGACTCTCCTGAGACAAGACTTTTGTCCACAGCTCTACCTCTCAGAAAACCTAATGCTGCTGATTTACAGACTAAAAAATGCACTCTCGCTTTAAAATTTTAATTGCTGTACAGTTTAATTTTTCTAAAATAAGCATTGATAAATTAAGTGAGATTAAAGAGCACAGATTTATTTGGTCTTTTTGTTGGAAACTAACTTCATAAATTAACAACACACACCTGAACAGGGATGGATGGACTGGGAATAAAATTTCCACCATCATTAGGCCGCCTATTTAAGCCTGCAGAGTTTCTTCACCTGCAACAGGACGAACATGGTTGGGGATGAATGTATGGTACTTGTCAAGTTAATTAAGTCAGTTAAATCATAAAACAAATGCAATTAAAGCCAGCCTGAAAGTTTATGGGTTTCCATTTTCTCATTGTAAATATTATATCTTTCGACCACCCAATTATGGACTGTTTTAACATGATTAATTGTGCAACTTAATAGTGTTGCCTTTCCAATGTTAAAAAAATAAGTTTGGGGTCAATTAATTTGAAGAAATTAATAATTTTATTATCAGTCAAATAATTATTATTAAATTAAGTCAAATAAATGAAGTCTCAGTATAATGGATTATAAAAGTATTTTTAATACATTAATTATGCGTTGAAGTGCATTTTATAATGCATTTTTATAGTCTCATGATTAATTGTAACCACAGTTATAATACATAATACTTGTCTATTCATTGTTACACCTTCAGAAAGTATAATGTATTAAAACAGATGACAAGCAACCAATTTCAGATGTAACAAGGAATCTGCAAATATTAAAAGGCATTTTAATTTTAGTTACGATAATTTATGGAAAGACATGGTACATTATGAGTAGCTTTATAATGCATTATACTTAAAGGCTTTAAGTGTTACCAAAAATCTTACCGACCCCAAACTTTTGAACAGTAGTATAGATAATTTACTGTATATATACAGTACATATGCAGTGTGAAATTATATTTTATGCATAGTGCATACATAACAGTATAATGGGCAAATGTGATTTGGATATTTGTTTTTAATGAACCTACAAGTTTGATTAAACCATCAAAATATCATGAAACACTTTTTTTTTTTTTTATGAGGGAAGTACAAAAGACTGGCAGAAAAAGGCAAAATATTGCTACAGATTTTATGCAAAAAACAAAAACCTCACAGGATAAAAGCATACATTGCATTGACTACAACATAATCATCAGTTCTTAATTTCATTGGTTCTCTCTTGTTTTTGCATGTTCATAATTTCTTTGTACGGCAGCTTGGCCAAACATTATGTCTGGCATGTTTCATTGCGTTATCACGAATAAAAGAATTGACTAAAGCACAACTATGCAATTAAATATGCTTACAAAATTTGTTATAATATTTGTGTAAGGGGGGAAGATAGCAATTTTCCTATGCCGGACATTACTTTTGGCCACTACTGTATGTGATATGTGAACGTTATTTGCATGTTATATGCATATATATATTATATATATATATATATATATATATATATAGTCAGGGATTATATGCTGTGGGTTGTGATGGTCCTGTCCCAGTACACCCCAACACTCAGTGTCCATCAGAAATGCTGTCTATAAGCTGCTGTATTAAATTAACAAAAGCGTCACATCCTGTGCAATGGTTTCCTTTCATCATGTGTCAGTAGCCCAACCCTTCAGTACACTTGTGTTAGGAAGACTAATAATGTTATGCTCTGTAACCTGCCTCCTTATTGCCCACCTTGATAAACTGTGCTTGATTTATCTGCCCGCACCCGCATCACTCCCAGGCTGCACTGCACTTAATCACTGCTCTCGACCTGACACCATCAGCCAACGTATTTTTCATAATCTCACAAATCAGACACCGATTTATGATTTAACAAATCCCAAATCCTCCCTGGAAATATTTCTTTTTATCTCCTCCATTATTGCTTCTCTGCTTGGCACACGTGTCAAGTGATTAATTCTCTGAAATTATTTCATCACATAGTGCGATTTCCCGTATACAGGACATATGATTTACCACTCAAGCCAATTTGTGAATGTTTTTCTAATGGGATATTACTGCTTGTAGATCAATTGTGATATCATTTATACACAATCCTTTATATTTAATGACTTGATTTCATTCGACATCTCTGAGGTATTTTAGCTTGGGTCTGTGGCTTAGTGGTTAGCATGCTCTAAAATAATTTAAAATATTAAAATAGAAATAAGTTTTGATTTATTCCTGTGACGGAAAAGCTGCATTTGCAGCAGCCATTACTCCAGTCTTCAATGCTTTCCACAAATATGCTGATATATATATATAAATTAGTAAACCCTATCCAGTAATTGTTATGCCTTCTGTCCATCATTTCCAGTCCTCTCTTCCATTGGCAAAATTAGCCATTTAAAACATTAAACTAATATTTCCCCTAATAACTTATTAGCTGGTCTAAATATGCTTTTTACTGTGAAAATTATGTTAGTATAAAAACTATGTGTCCTTACTATTGTGATATCCTCTACCACGTTGGCCTAGAATGTCGACAGTATGTGATACGTTTATTTCTTCCATGTAAATCCTAAAAGCGATAGCCTAGTTCACCCAAAAATGTTAACCTCAAGTTGTTCCAAATCTGTACACAAAAGATGATATTTTGAAGAATGTCAGTAACCAGACAGTTGATGGCAACCATTGACTTCAATAGTAGGAAAAAAAAAATACTATGAAACTCAACGACTACCTGTTTGGTTACCGACATTCTTCAAAATATCGTCTTTTGTGTTCAGCAGAAGGTTTGGAGCAACGTGAGAGCATTCACTTGCTTTCTTTCTTCTTCTTTTTTTTTACAGTGTTGTGTAGGGCTGTGTTCAATACAATGATACGACCGATTACTAGTCGATATGAGTATTGATACAGCTGCTTCTGTATCGATTCTGCAGCACGTGCGCATCAGTGGACCATGCTTAATTTAAATACAAGAACAACGTTTAAATGAAGTGGAAATGTGCTGAAATGAATTGATAGAATATAATTTATAGGCTAGAGCAAGGTTTAATCTGTCCCACAGAGGAACATAACTGGGGTTGCCTGATATCAAGAGATGTAATTCCCCAATCAGAGCTTCACATTTGCGTGTTTTACTTATTTTTCTCAACCTGGCAAAACACCAGTAAGCTTGTAGTTTAGCGATCTCCAGTTCGATATTCTAATCACAGAAAAGTGAAATACATTATTATATATATTATTGATGTGCTTAAAAAAAAACACAGAAGAAAACAAACACAATATTGTACCTGGTGGGGAATGCCCAATGTTAACACGAAACCTATGCCATTACCTATATTGTTATACAGTGTTACAGATGCCCTTCATAATGCAGAGGGACACTGCCTGCTCTGCCTAGAGTTAGCAATGGCCCTATATAGTATGCAGTGTTTAATAAACAGCTGTTATACTAAATTCTACTGAGATTAAATTTAGTGCAGACCTGTATCGTGAACTATATCATATCATGGCCTCTGTATCAGAATACGTATCGTGACTTTTGTGCAGATTCACAGCCCTAGTGTCGTGCTGGATGCACCTATAACTCATTGGTCCCAAATCACACTCTTCAAAACTGTACATTTAAACCTCAAATATCTTTGGCTGAGATTGTGTCACAGACAAATAGCTTGTTGGAGACCTAGTTTGGATGGTGGGCTGGATTTGTCCTGTATTTAAGCTGGGGCTAGTAAGTGTGTTGGGATTCTAGTGGGCCCCTCAGTGCTGGGCTTTGACTGTCTCAGCTCACTGGCTCAGTCAGCATTGTTGCATATTTAATGTCCTGATGAATGCTTCCACCTGCTGACACAGGAAAAGTGACAGAACAATACACCTCCCAGCCCCCTCCATCCCTCCGTCCAGCAGCTTCACAGCCCGTCTGCCGGGAACACCGCCATCATCAATCCGGCCTCTCTCTTTCTCTTTCTCTTTCTCTCATACATGCTATTTCACATTCACACACTTCACAGCCTGACCTATCTTCTGTCTATCCCTTGAATCTCCTCCTGTGAGTTACTCGTCTATGTACATATCGTCCATTTTCTCATCTCGGTCACTCGTTCTCTCTCTCCAGTCGTCCCATGGGAGGCTTATCCCACTTTCATTCGCTTCTTCCTTTGACCATTCTTTCTGATTTGCAATGTCTCGCTTTACTTTCTCCTACACTAACCTACCGAAGGCCTTAAACAACTAATGCATAGCGACCGTTATAACTTTTTTATAGATGTCCTACCTACTTCTTTTTAGACATATATCGTCAACATCATTCCTAGACTCTAATCCACACGCATACAGACTCATCAGATCAAGTCAGGCACTGCTTAGCTTGGTATTGGTGTAGCCAGAGCATCCTCTGATGGGGTTATTGGTCTCAGTGGACGTGCTTTACCGGGTTCTGACCATCACACAGCTTCCCGTAACACAGTCCACAGACATCAAGACTCTACACAGCCCTGCTGCTAAAGGCTGAGAGAATATTCCCCAGCAGTGCTGACACACACTCACTCGACACAAAAGCGGGACAGCTGGGCCTGTCTATCCAAAAGTTCATCTATGTACTTAGTCCCTCTGTGAGTACAGAGACTCTGTGGAGATAAAACATATACATTTATTAATGAAGCGTCAAGACTGCCAGAAGCTAAGAGGACAAAATTGTGCCAGTGAAGTGAAGGTGCCTGTGTAACCTTCTCAGATGATGTCCATGTTGTTTTATACTTTTATATATATATATATATATATATAAGTAAAATAAGTGTATGTATGTATGTATATATAAATTAGTATAATACACTTTATTCTATAATAAAATATAAAATAATGTGAACATCACATCAATATATTTTTTACTTTTATATTTTATTGGTCATAAAGATTTAGTTTATTTGATAAAATCATCATTATTGGATTGAGTATAGCTCCAAATTAAGGCTTTAGAAAAATACAAAAAAAATAAAAATAATTGTATGCATTTTATAAAAATAATACTTGATATATTTGATATACATTTTCATTTAATATATATAACATTGAGAATATATTTTAATGATATATATATATATACAGTATATAGTGTATTTACTTTTAATGTTTCTTTTTTACTTTTTATATCAAAAATATTTAGTTTGTTATTGTATAATATAAATTATACATATTATAAAATCATTATGTATTCAGTATAGTACCAATTTAAAGCAATTTGCTGCAACTTTTTTGCGTAAACCAATTTCTTTTTTTTCTTTTTTTATAGTTCTGTAAATATACATTTTTAAAAGATACCAAAAACAAAAAAAAACACCACAATTCTTCATTTCCATATTTCAATCACACAGTTTTTGCTTTGCAGGATTTACTCAGATGCGTATTACGGTTAAGGGTGGTTATTTAAAAAAAAAAAAAATCCTCTAGAAACAATATGAAACTTGTGAATATCCTTTCCAGCTAACTGAGATGGATAAATAGACTATGACTCCATTGGCCAATCTGTTCCCAGTGAAGAGTAGAGGTCATCATAACCAGTTGTGTCAAAACTGGGACGATCAAGTTCAGGAGGAAACCACAGACGTAAATGTTCAACGTTCAAAGCCACTGGACTTTGCCATAAATTATTTTGAAGACTCTTCATCCCAGTGGCTTCATCAGTATCACTCTGATGCTATGTGAAAGCTCTCTCTCTCTCTTCTTCACTGTCTCTCTCTTCCTCCCTGATTTTATTCATTAGTAAGCATTTGTTCACTGCACCATCTGAACTGCTGTCTGTGTGTTTTCGACATGAGGCGACCACAGTTTGATTACTCCATAGAAACCCAAGCGTTTTTGCGATTCTTGCATCACGTCACCCGGTGCATCATTAGTTAATAGCCAATTTAACAGTAACATGGTCACTATCAGGCCAAGAATAGTCTTTTATAACGGCATAAGACAAATTTCAATTTACACATTACATCCGTGCTTAAACACGCCTACGCTATTCACGCAACAAATGTACCATTCAAACCTATTGAAAAAACACTGGTCCTTATAGATATTCAGTAATTGCTTAAGAACGTGTATGTGTGTTCCTCAGCCCCGTTTTTTCCCTCACCTGGGATACATACTTCTTTACATTCCATAGCTGCTCTTGTTCATATGGGCATATAAAGAAGTATGTCTACCAAGCAGGATATGTGGGCACATGGAAGAATGGACATCTTTCAGCCCTAATATTCCACAAATATAGGTGGTTAAGGGCCAAACCACAGAGGTACTGAACATTAATAACTCTTTTACGAAATAAACGCAGTCCTACAGCACACATATATACACACGCTAATGTCCTTAGTACTAAGGACATTAGTTTTAAAACTTTACGTCCAATTTGCGCACAAATGTCACAGGACGGCACAGTTCATTTTGTGCCACACCAGCGTAGTCTTTTTTTTATTTTAAATTTGCCAATTATATCCCGGAAATTGCATGGTCCTGTGACTTTACAGGTCAGGTCACTAACGTTGAGGGTTTTTACACATCATTTCACTTCAATAAGCCAGCTGAAGTCCGTAAAAATAACATCAGGAGGAGCTCTCTCCGTTTTGACACTCCAGAAAGGCGAATGCGAATCTCAGAAAATGCATTTACACTTCCTTTTGTAGATTCATACAATTTTTCTTCTGTCCTCTTCACCCTGCAAAAACTGCATTGCTGTACACACACCCACACCAGGCAGCATGTGCTAGTTTTACTGGAAGAGCAGTTTTTCACTTAGTCTACGCAGAGCGCAGCCAAACACGATTCACCTTGACTGTCAGCCTGAGAGGTACAGCTGCAGCGAGAGGAGAGAGAGAGAGAAGGATAGAGAGAGATTTGGTTCTTACCTAGTGGGTAGCTGTCAGGTAGATTCCCCCAGCTTCAGATGGGCCAATGCACCACAAGGAGGAATAAAACAATAAAGGGCAAACAGGAAGAAGTGCTCTAGCTTTTCCTCTCTCAGTGTCCCAGGTGCTGCCTCTGCAGTCTCTCTCTCTCTCTCTCTCTCTGTTCTGCTATCTGAGTCTATTTCTCTCTACCTCACATTCTCTCATTCTATCTTACACTCTTTCTGTCCCCCCCACCCCCCTCCTCTCTCTTCCCCATCTCACTCTCTCTCTCTCTCTCTCACACACACACATGCGTGTAGTGAGAAAGTTTGTCTAGCGGAGGGCTGCTGTGTACCCTGATCTTCTGATGTCTGCAAATGAATGGGGAATAAATGTGCCTGACCTGCCCTCTCTACATCTCTCCTGTCCTGTCCTGCTCTCTCTCTCTCTCTCATCATCCATAATGCACAGCCTATAGAGCCAGTACACTCCTCCTCCTCCTAATTCTCTCTACCTTTACCCATCCCCTCTCTCTCTCTCTTCCTGACCCCTGACACATGCAAGCATTCACCATGTCTCTTACTCTTACACTGTCTCTCTCCATTCACTTTTAGTTTAAAGTGCTTTATTGGCATGGCAAATTTATATACCATTGTATTGCTTAGGTCATTTCAGTTTAGATTGGTGCGATGAAAAAAATGTGCGGAACAATGTACGCTAAAATAAATATGCAAAAATTGTGTCTTTAAGGCTGCGACAGCTATAACACCCTCAAAGGAACACCTGGTGTAGCCTTTTGACGAATTTTTTTTGTGCTATATCTACTAAGGATATATATTACACCTTAAGGTAATTAGTTTGTGCATTTTTGCAAATTCAAGAAAATATTTAGGGATATGGTTATGGGTGGTAATTATAATAATTAGCTCCTTTTTTTATGAATTAAACAGCAGATGTCTATTATATATCCTCATTTATGTTGCTAGCTAAATGTGTGTGGTACATTTTGGGAACACAATTGTAAATCTGACAAACAAACAAAAAACCTTAAATGCAAAAACAAAAACAAAACTTTGTAAAAGTTTTGGCACTTGCTATGTAAACACAAAAAATGGTAAGCAAATTTCATCTAGTGGAAATGTTTGGTACTGCGCCCAAATCAAATCTTACTGAAAGCTTATTTTTTGAGATGTCAACCTTTAAATTTGGAACACAACTTGTTTAGAATTACGGTTTCGTTTTTCTCACAATTTTAGAGTAAAACATGTTTTGGAAAATATGTATTTCATATAAAAATTGGTAATTGGTAATGGTAATTCTGGTAATTAATTGGTAAATCATTTTCAGGGGTCATGCTCAAAAAGTGATTAACAGGAAATAAATGGATCAAAATTATTCTATATTCTATAAAGACTGTGTATATGGTTTTACACAGTTTAGGGAGAAAATTGTCCCTAGAAGTGAACTAAATCTGGGGATATTTCATATAAAAATGATTCACATGACTTTTTTTATTTCAGAACCTCATGACTTGATACATTCACAAGTGTAGTTTTAATTTTTTTTTTTTAAGGTTTGTCTGTAGCAATTGTCTTTTAGTTTTATATAAAACAATAGAACTCTATGGCATGTCCAGGGAAATATGTATGTGTGTGTGTGTGTTGGGCAAGCATCTTTCACCTGAAAACCCCCTTTGCTCTCCATCCTACTCTGATCAATACCAATTTATAAGCAAATGCTGCTCAGCTGACTCTCCCGTTTAATGAATTAGACCATCGCTGATGTCACTCCACTAATGAAGCCCTTCTCAGGAGTGTTAAGCAAATCTGCAGAGGGTTAGTTTGCATATGCCTGTGTGTGATAGAGTATTTAAGAGGAAAAGTGTTTTACCAGTCCATCCTGTGTATAAAAAAAGATAACTATGAGGAAAAGAGTGAGACTAAGAATATATGATGGCCGCAGTTGTACTCAGTGAGTGTGTGAGAGAGAGAGATAGTGTGAATGATATGTGACTGATAATTACAGCAGAGGGCAGTCAGAGGAGGAACAGACCATGTCTCTGATCCAATGCCACCCTATGGTTTTTAACACCATGCGGCTGAATGTTTTCTGAAACCAGCGTTAATTACTTTTGATCATCGATAAGCAAAAGTGAATACATATGAATAGTTACAATAAAAAAGCAAGAAAGATTGTGGGTGAGTGATCTGATGCTATCTTAAACACACTAGCCTACATGCTGCGTGCGCTGTAGATGAGAATTCAAAGACGCACTGCGAGTCATAGCGCGCATACAGAGCAGGACATATTTATGCATGTGATCAGAGAAGCCTCTCCCATCACACACCACATGTCCCACTATCCAACACTGTCTGTGTTATGCTCACACGTAGTCGCCTCAATGTGACCACAATATGCTGCTTGAGCGCTGACAGTACATTTGTTTTGTCATTGGACTGGGAGCCTTATCAAACTAAAATGTTTAGTCCAGTTTAGAGTGTTGTCAAGACCCTTATTTTAATAGGCGCAACACAACAAATCATTAACAAGATGATTTAGAGCATTTGTTCTTATCCATTACGTATAGTTCAGTTCAGTGAGGTTTATTTTGATTCAATTTACACTGTTAAAAGCATCAATCGTTCTAATGCACTTTGACTATTATAATTTAGTAAAGAGAACTCAGTTTTATTTCAGTTAAGAACATTCGTTTGTATCCATTACATATAATTCAGTTCAGTTTGTAGTGAGGTAGTTCATTTTTATTTCAGTTTGGTTTGGGCTACTAAAAAGACTGACTTTAATAGGATCAAGCTTTTTTTTTTTTTCATTGAAGTTAAATTCAGTTCATTTAATTTACACTAAATTTGAATTAATTAGAGCATTTGCGCTTATATTTTAGGCACAATCCAAATAACATTCCATTGAGTTTCATTTTAGACTGTTAAACAATTGTGAAAAAATTGATTAATAGATGAGATTCATTTTTTATGCAATTAAAATGTAGTAATTTATTTTGTTTTACAATTCATTAGTTCAATTCTATTTAGACTTAGAAAGAGTGTGACTTCAAAATTGGACAACATAATAAGTAACAAAGTCTCGGTAATGCACTTAGACAATTACAGTTGAGTAAACCGTTTAAGAAATTCATTTTCTGTCTGGGTGCATTAACAGCTCTTTTCCAGAGACAGCCATCGGTTGCTAACAGCTAATAGCTAAGTAAATCGTGGCTCTTCTTTCTGCATCAGCACTACCCTCTGAGTAATTAAACTAAAAGTACTCGTCATAAATCAAACCCACTCCTGTTTTCAACCACCTCTGTCATTGTCCCTTCCTTATAGGATATCAGACTGTGTTTTTTGTAAATCGACCCCTGTGACCCCACACTAACACACAGAGTCATGACCGGCTCCTCATACAAGTTGCTGCCCCGGCAGCTCAACGCCATAGATAGCAGCATTACCAAGAAATAGGCTCGCATCAACACACATACACAGAAGCAGGTGTACCATTCCTGCGTCTAACTGAACATCCAGAGCTTCACAAGCAACAGCTGCTGCCATCCTGATGTCACCTGATCCATCCCAGCTCCTGTCCACTCCACATATAAACATGACTGACAGCCCAGGGGCTAATGCTTGTCCTCGAGCCATCAAAGTAAAATTAGAAAAAGAAAAGTAAGCATCTCCCTCGACCACCACACGGCTAAATATCAATGTCAGGGGCCAACAGTGGTGGATGCGCTACAGTGTACTTTTAAAAGTCTTTTCAAGAAAGAAATGAACAAAAAAACGAACGTTCAGATTTCAGTTTAAGTCATTAAATGAAGAACAAATCTGCTAAGGTCGCAGCTCTCTGCTTGATGCTGTAAGGAGTTGCTAGCTTTGCATGCTAACACTACTGCTAAAACTACTTTGACAGGAGCCGGATGGCTGCACATGCCGCCTATGATTGTTCCCCTTTCATCCTCATGCACGCGCTGATACATCAACAGAAATGCAGAGACGCAGACAGGCTGAAACGTGGTGAAACACACTTGCAGTACGTGCATGCGTGTGTACACGCATCATATTTACTCACAAACACACACACACATACTCACCAGGGAAGAGGCAGCTTGTGTGTGGAGCCAAGAGGCAGGGAGAGCGTCCATTCCCAAGCAGCTGATTCAGCGTTTGAGAATTTGAGGATGAGAGGAAAGAGAGAGAGAGAGAGAGAGAGAGGGTGGAGGGGTGGACAGATGAGAAAGAGATGAGGATGAAAAGAAATGCAGAGGGTTGCCATCAATACTGGAGTGTTCTTGGCTCTTCAAGGAGTGAATTACCAAAATATCGGACGAAAGTGACCGAGTCGGATAAAATGGCCCAAAAGACCTACGTTTATCTCAGTAACACCTCCCCACCTGTCCTGAGAGAGAAAGAGAGCTACGTATAGAACTACGCCCCAATACCGGCTGAAACAGGAGTAGGAGAAAGTATGGACATTATGCTGACAGTTTTAAATGAGAGACAGGCGACCAGAGAGAGAGAGAGACAGAAAAGGAAGTCAATGTGAGGTAAAGAGCGAAAGATCAGAGTGTTTGTTAAACAGAAGTAAAAATAAATATATATGAGCCACCAGAGACCACCAGAGATGATGGTCTCTCTTTCTTTTCCTCATTTTCTTGTTTGCCCTTACTGTATATTCCATCCTGCCAGACAATTCTGTCCATACTTTGTCCAATAAACGTCCTTGTCCTTTCACATGAGAGAAAGCAGCCATTAAGGGCAAAAATTACATCACCGATACACGTCCACGTCACCGAAAACGACAAATGTTAGCTTAAAAAAATCGTTAAACGTCATAAAGTTGACTTCGAACATATTTTATGCCGAACATGTGAACGGGACAGACGGGAAGTGTGCTGAGGGGCTGTCGGAAGAGCCTCCCACTGCTCCAAAGCTTTTATACCCCAAGGGTCAAGGCAAAGAGGAGCCCCCCTGGCCCTGCACCCACTCCCCTACTCTGCCTGGCCTTATTTAGTGAAGCAGGGTAAAAAATAGCCCCTCAAGTGCTGCTGGCTTGCTCTGATCTGGAAGGGGCGGGGCCTGTTCTGGGGGAGGGGTTAATTGCCAAATGAGAATTGCGTATCTTCTTCTGTCACTCGAACACCTTCTTACCTTTTATTATTTTCTCCCTGTCCTCAAAAAAGAAAAAAAACATCTGCTAATATAATTCATTCCCCACCCTGTCCTTCCGTCAGCACACCCTAAATCCCTCATGCCATCTGCCCTCACCTCCAGGCTTTCAGCTCAGCCTCTGGAGGTATTTTTAGGCAGGCCAAATAAAGAGGTACGTTCAGTTCCTGCCTTGCCCTACCCTGCACCACCCAGTAGTTTGGCAACTCTGTGCACTCTGCTATCTATGGTCAGAGCCACTGAGATTGAAGACAGAACCGCAGACCTAAAGAGTCACTGCATTGCTTTTGTGCATCGATTGATTGAAAGGAATAGAATTTCTGTTATCTTTGTTTGATATGTTACAGAAAGTGAGTTAAATTGAGTCGCATAATAAAGCAAGTCGTTTCCCCCACTGAATCTTGTTTTGCACAGTGATGTTTGTAGTCTGTACTAGTTTGTTATTTGCTGTAACAGAGCAGTGTAGATGTGCGTGTATGTTTGTAGAGATTTGGTTCCTTCCAAGGCTTTCCTTATCATCTTAAACTCCGGTCTCACTGTGTGATATTTCTGTCCCTATGAAACCTTGTTGCTTGTCAGATTGTACAATATGACCCCAGAGACATAAACTGTCTTTTATATAAGTCTGAAGACACACTTGAACTAGCTCATCAAGGTCATCAGGATAGCAAGCTGCATCTGAAATCGCATAAATAGTGGCTACTACATTTGATGACGAATAAACTTCTCGACTGTGAAAAAAGTATGTTCTGTGTAGAATGAATGTGTGTATGCATTGCATCCGCCATCTTGGCATTGTCATCTGACCTACCAGCATCGGTTACTTCAACTCACTGTCATTCACAAATCCTCTCCACTGGCCACATGGGATAGTAAAACATCAGATGTGCATTTCAGAATCTCTGCGGAAGTAGTAAGTCATCTGGGTACTTTTCGCCTACCGTTTTATGAATACTGTGAATTCAGACATACTAGTCTTTTTTTCACAAACTTTCACCTTATGAACTCTACATTTCTGACATATGGACATTACTTTGGCAGTCACCTCTGATAACAGATTACTCTAAATTGTAATGTAGAAACATGCATTTTCTGTAAAGCTGCTTTGAAACAGTATGTATTGTGAAAAGCACTATACAAATACATGTGAATTGAATGTGAAGTGAATATTTGGACCTAATTATAAGAAATTAAAAAAGTCAAAAATCTGAAATCTTTTGTGGCAGGACCAATGTGGGAATTTGTGAGCTGCTCATTTTCAACAGCAAACTTGCGGTCATTTCAGTAGTACGATTACAGCATGAAGGAAATGCTGATTAACAAGATGTTTGTTGCGTATCATATTGACGAGCTAGTATCAACATTCTGGTCCCTTTTTCTGTCTTATAGGAGCAGTTGCGCTGCAGGACAGCAATATTTCTGACACTTGCTAAGCATGTCTCTCTAAAGGCTGTGACACACCAAGCTGATGGTCGGCCAATGGCCATTGTCGGTCTGTTGTTTGGCGTCTGTCGGCCTAGTGTTTTTGTGGTGTGTTGGCACTAGTTGGACCCGTGGTGGAGCCAATTTTTGACGACTTTTTGTCACTGTTATTTTTTTATGTTGGTTTGGTGTGCCCGGGCCTTCAGTGATCAGAAAGGTATCTTCTAAAATTCCCGAAAGCTGTCTAAGGCTAGCTTCACACTTTGAACTTTTGGGATTGACAAATGCATTTACTCAATGTCCCGTTTAAACAGCAGCTTACTGTAGCGTCTTGAATACAGTCAGTATGAACGTGCAACTGGAGTCAAGCCCATATTCTTATTCATATTCAGTGACTAAAGTAATATCAAAGATGGTGACGTCCATGCAACTGAAAATCCATCCCGCGAGTTCATTAACCAACAGCAGTTGGAGAGCGGAGCATTTGACTCGCGCATAGAACACAAAACTGTTGGACAAAAGTGACTGGATCTAAGAACGTTCAGATGACACACAGTTCATATTTCCATCGCTGTAAGTTACCAAAACCGAAACCACACTGGAAAACCCTCAACACAGTACAGTATACCCTGTACAGTATAGAGCGGCTCTCTCGCACTGTATGTGATGGACAACTAGTTGTCCAGTCCAGTTCTGTTCACACTGTGCAGGATTTTCCGAGAATGTGGTTGTGAGGCCTGAATATTTACAGGTGTGAGTTTGGTAATAGAATGGAGTTGTCACTCACGTAAATAACTGAATTGTGTGTTATCGTAATTGTATCAAGGCCTAACAACCATATTCTGCTGCTGTGTGAATGAATGTGTGAAATCATGCAGTGTGCACTGGGCTTTTAGGGAGTTAACCATTATAAGGCACAATACTTTGGAACAATTTGTTCTGTAAAAAAAAACACACACATCATACATCATTTAAACTTGAATTTAATTGTTTCTACAGTGTTATGAGAAGAGATGACTGACAACTAAGAGAGAAATGGTGAAAGAGAATGGGAAAGATGAATGGAGACCGTAAAAGGGAGGGATTCTCTCACAACTGAGGGGGGCAGCAGGAGCAGGTAAAGAAAATAAAATTATTGATTTCCACCTTAAAAAGGCAATCTCCACACAAGTGCTCTGGGGAAACACAGTGTGTGAGCTACTATATGCATGTCTTAGTGTGTGTGAAGGTATTTGAGTGTGTTATGAAAGAGTTAGTGATAACCTGCTGCCTTAGTGTTCCCAATGGACAATGTTCTATTGGTCGTTCTGTCATTCTATTTATTTTTCTTTCTTTCTTTCTTTCTTTCTTTCTTTCTTTCTTTCTTTCTTTCTTTCTTTCTTTCTTTCTTTCTTTCTTTCTTTCTTTCTTTCTTTCTTTCTTTCTTTCTTTCTTTCAATTGTTCTAAGTCTGTCTATCTGTCTGTCGTCTGTTGCTCTAATGCTTTATCTATCACTGTCATTTTATCTATCGTTTTATTTCTCACAGTTTTCCTATCAGCCTGACTCTCTCTGTTGATTGTTGAATCTGTTGATTGTTTGTTCAATCGTATCTTCATTTGCTCGTTCGTTCTTTCTATCTTACATTCAATCGTTTTTTGTCTTTCTGTCTATTAAGAGAAGGCAGCTAATTTTATATCTTTTATCAGCTGGCTTTTTCTGTTTTCATTCTACAATTTATTAGAATTTTTTACATGTTATTTTCTATATATCTATTTATCGTCGTTCGTTCTGTCTGTAGCATGACTCAGACCTAGAGTAACATCTAATAATACTGTACACGCACTAAATGAGAGAAAGAGTGACAGAGGAAGAGAGATGGAGGGGTATCAATGCCAGTATCTATTCTTACTCGTTATTACACAGCATGCCTCTTCTGTTCCCGGCCGCTGTAGTCACCAGTCTTAAATTACAACACCAAGTGTCATTAAAGGTGTACACAAGTTTATTTCCTTGATTCTATTCTTCTGTGAGCACTTAAGCTCAGTGTCTTAGATAGACTAGTGGTTAAAGCTCTGGGCTAGAAATGCAAATATCGTAAGTTCGATCCAAAGTGGGAGTGACTCATGAATTGGAGAATTACCAAAGGATTGTTGTCGCGGTTGTGCCCTTGAGCGAGGCTTTCAATCCTGGTTTGCTCTGGGGTGACTGTCTATGTAATTAGTGTCCTGTTAGTCGGATTGAATAAAAGGCTGGGCTAAATGAGTAACCAAATCAGCAGCTCAGAAATTTGTATATTTTCTGTGCATGGCATTTTTCACACTGTGAATTTCCATAATAATAAAGTTCATAAAAGTTTTGCTCACGGTTCTCAGTATTTGTTCCTTGTGCTCTGTGGAAAAGAGATTATTGAAAAGCACTGCAGTGCAGTTAACATTCAAATGCTACTATTTGAGAGATCTTGTCTGTGGCATAAGGTTAACGAAAGAGAAAAGAAATTAGGCAAATTAGAAATTGCAATGGCATTTTCAGTTTTTGTCTGAAAGAGGAAAATGGCAGAAAATATATGCTCAGTGTTCAACACTCGGGTTTCACAACCGCTATCTTTTTTTTTTAAATGTACAGTTCACTTTTTTTTTTTTTTTTTGGTAAATTATGAAATATAAAGATAGAAATATAAAGAAATATTAGTCCACATTCAGACAGTTTCCTGAGCATTTCTTTGGCTTTGGTGTACATATTCTACTGGATTTGTTGTTAATTGAAATACCAAGTAAAGTTGATCAGTGAATTATGTAATCTTGAAATATTTATGTTTAACCACAATTGACCCTTTATTAAGCCCTGCTTCCCACTTTATGGTTACTACCTCAGACAAGCTTTATAGGACTTTTGACTGAATATTTTTGAATAATTACATTAATTTTCAGTAAAATGTGGCCATAAAGTATTTTTTTCATAAAGTTTTTGTTCTCATTAACATTTTACCATATTTTTGGATCATTTCTACAAAATTCAAAAACTATTAAACTATTCAAACACACAGATCCTCCATAGACTTACATTAGAAAAGAGCAAAAGCAAATAAAGTTGAAAAAATAAATAATTAACAAATAAAGTAGAACACATTTATTCAGCGAGTCAAAATGGTGATTGTCTCAAATGCATTTTAGCACTTGATTCAGTCAAGCACATACAGTATGTACTTCAGGAATACACTGACTATGACCACCAATGGTTTACTTGCATCTCGAGCTATGCATGTGGTGTAAAGGAATGGAATGTCCCTTATTTTCTCTCTATGACGCTGTGACATGCTTGTATTTTATCTTGTTGCATGTGAATACAAGCTCCAGTTGACTCTTGTGATTGCACGTGTGTACGCATGTCTTCTAAACAGGTGACTCTGAAGGAGAGTGTGAAGGTGAGATATGCTAAAAGCTTTCGAGCTGCTGCCTCCCGGAGCGAGAGAAACAAACTACAGAGACTGAAGCTACACAAAGTGTTTTTCAACATGCTTGAGTGTGTGTGTTTGTACGGATGCGTGTTTCTGCACAGGGTGCAGTTAACTTTCCCAGGGGAATGTCGCTTTAGTGGCACTGTAATGGTCTAAGAGATGAATGCTCTCTCTGCATTACAGTGGGGATACACACATTCACTCTTTCTCAAACACACACACACACACACCCCTCTGGGCTAATCTGAGAGAGAGGGTTTGTGTGTTTCTGTGGCAGAGATTTCACACACAAGTTGTCACTTTCATTACTGGTCGGTGCCAAAAAGATCTGAGCTAAACTCTGTGTGTCAGTTTCCAGTCTGTGCGAGCTTTTCCGAAATTAAATAATTAAATGAAGTTGAACAATGACAAGGTTCAGGTGACTTAAAACAGCTGGAGTGGATTTGCGTTGCATTATTTTTACAGATGGACAAGCAGTTATTGAAATGGGTCACATGCACGTCACAAGCTGCATTTGTCTAATCAATGTTATTGACCTCATAAATATGCAAATAAGATCATTAGCTCAGGGTTTACAAATGTACAGTGTGTTGCTTCACTTCCAACATTGATTTTAATCCACCACAAATGCTGAGTCTGTACAGCATTTAATGAAATGAGATGTGAACATTTCACATGCATTTAATCTTTTATATATAACTGATCAAAAGTTTGGGGTCAGTACGTTTTTTTAAAATGTTTTTAAAAGAGTTCACCAAGACTGCATTTATTTGATCAAATATACAGGATAAACAGCAATAGTTTGAAATGCTATTCATTTTTAATAATTTTGGTGCTCAAGAAACAGTTCTTATCAATGTTGAAAACAGTTCGAGACTCGACGCTTCATCGTCATTGACAAGTTTTTCCGGCTTTCCATGTTTTCACTGTTATATGATAGGGGGCGCTATTAAGCGTCTTCTGAAAGAGTATAGCATCTCTGGATCCAAAACCAAGCAAAGAAAAAGATCTGCGTATACCACATTTTGCAGATACTTCAAAGCAGATATTTGTAGCACAAGATATTCTGTTCAGTCAGTATGTGCTTTTCCTTTTTCTTTTTTTTTTATCAATTGAATGTTTATTTTACGAAGAAGGATTGACATGCTACACTACACAGATTTTTGCCCAATAAAAAGCTCTATTGAATGAGAATGCTCCTCCCCCACACTCTCAGAAAAAAAGGTACAAAAGCTGTCACTGTGGCGGTACCTTTTCAAAAGGTACACCTTTGTACCTAAAGAGTGCATACAAGTCTCTCAAAGGTACATATTGGTACCAAACGTGTACATATTAGTACCTAAATGGTACATATTAGAACCCTTTTGAAGGGTACTGTCCCAGTGACAGCTTTTGTACTTTTTTTTCTGAGAGTGCAAAATGTCAATGACTTGCATGTAGTAAAGCATGACTCATGGCTGTTACTTTAAAAATTAAATAAATAAAAAACATAAGCCAAAATCCCAGCCAAACGTCCTGTTTCAATAGGAAACAAAGGTCATTTGATTTTAGTGGGCTCTATGATGACTGATTTCACACGACAGAAACGGGTCCAGTAAGAGAATATGCTGTAATTTGTGCAGCAGGCAAGGGGTGGGTCTTTTTCTTCTAGTAAAACTTTAATTAAAGAATCCACCAGACTCCTGTCAGAGCATGTGATCCTGAGGAAACAGCTGGTGTGTCAAGTAGGAGTGTCTGAGTACAGTAGAGGTTAAATGGCCTCCGGCTGCTCTGTGAGTCTCAACACCCTTTAGTGAGGTTTGGGCAACTGCTTTTCCAAACTGGGCATGATCCAGAACACTGAGAACAACACCGCACAAGACTGCTGTGATATGGGCTGATGCTGGATCAGTGTGTCTGTGTTTGTGACTGGCTGTAAGAGAATTAGAGTATCTCTGAAAAGCAGACCGATTGAACTTAATTTTATCTGTAGGGTTATTCCTAAAGTCATTTTGCCCTCATGTTGTTCCAAACATTTTTGTATATATTTATTCTGCTGAACACAAAAGAAGATATCGTCTGTGTTTTTTTGTCCATACACTGAGAGTTATTGGGGTTCAGTGTTGATTTGGCTTTTATTGTATGGACAAAAAACCACAGGAGACAATATCTTATTTTGTGTTAATTAGAAGAAGTCATACAGGTTGAGTGAGGAACAAATTAAAGAATTTAATTTTTTTTGTGAAATATCCAGTTAACCCTTGATAAAGCAACATTTCAACAAAGTGTTTGTGTAATTTTCTTAGAGACCATTTATTATTTTTTTTTTTTTGTATGTTTCAAGTGACTTAAAAATCAGTCAGAGCAAACTTAGGTGGCACCATTTTAATGCTCTCACATTGGCTGTTGCTGTGCTACATTTGACAGCAAGAAACGCAATGAAGAATGTTTTTCTAACTCAAACAAGCTTTATATAATACATCTTCTCTTAGGAATGAACTAGCGATTTCCGTAAACAATCTTTGGTTCAATATTTCTTACTTAAACTTAACTTTTTTACTGACCCCAAACTTTGGAACAGTAATGTATGTTACTAAAAAGCAAAAATCATTCTGAGAAAATGACAAACGGAAACGGTTACAGTAGGATTGGTTTTCAAATGTGCAGTGTGAAATCTTAAAACGTGACTGCCCAAGATAAATCACTAGCTCAGGATAAAGTATGACCAGTGTGAAACATGAAGCAAGATAACCCAGGACCCAAGTGTGAAAGCCCAAATATAGCTTAATATCAGCTGCGTGGAGGACTGCACTGATCGGCTGTAAAAATGTCAGTTTCAAGAACGTATGCTATGTTTGCTCCTGTGATAATATTTACCATTCCTTTGTTGATCAAGCAGTAAATTGCCGTAGTGTGATGGACGGCCCAAACAGCCATAGATTCACAAATTCCTGTCACAATCTGCTTTCTGATCAGCTCCATAAATCTCAGCTACACTAGCACAGCTCAAAGCTTTTCAGTGGGCAAAAATATCACCCTGACACATGGAGGGAGGCGATAACCATATGAAACAGTGAAGGAGAGACCGAAAGGAAAAAATACATCCCTCTTACCGCAATCTCTTTCTGATTGCAAATCGAATCAATAACGTGCTGCTGTTTTGTTACCATTTTTCTCTTTCTCTTTTTTTTTTTTTTTTTTTTTTTTGTAAGTAGTGTCTGGACTCTTGCAGTGTATTTGAGATATGGAGAACAGCACAGTGTAATGTGTCAGACCTGAATCAATAAAGACAGCTAAATATAGTCCTGCCTTCTGTAACTGAGCAAAAAAATAGATTTTTCTATGAATGTCCATTCAAAGTACACAACAGGAATCGTGAGGTACTGTAAACTGTTTGTGGTGGAAAACATGTATCATCTGATATTTTGTCGTGTATGTCTCAGATGTGACAGTTTGTGAGTGTATAAATCAAAGTGTAGTAAATGACAGTAACAGCAGTGTGTGTGTTGGGGAAACAGCTGCTGTAATGCAGCAGACTGGATCTCTCAGGCTCAATCACTGGGGCTCTCTGGTTTCTCTGGGGCAGCACCCAAACCCCCTTGTACGTCCAGTTCACCTCGATTCATCCCACCAAATCATAAGCTACCAGGCCTCCCTTTAACTCCTCTCTGAGTCCATATCCACTCTACATCAGTTGCTCTTAGTTAAATCAAGATATCTCATACAGTAGGACATAAAATGGCAACCCAACACATCCAAAACTGTACAAAAGTAAAACAAAATGTAAAACAAAAAAGAAAAACGTGAATTGTATACTACATAAGCTCAACAATATGTGAAATTATTAACATGACATGCTGAATATGAAAACTGACAACTTTGTTTCTTGATTTTCAATGCTTTTGTGCTTTCAGAACACAACTTTTTGTTGTCAGTATATCTGTTTTTTGTTGTCAGTATAACTGTTTATTTTTTGTGTGCCAGGGAACCTGTATACAACATTTACATTGATGAATTGGTAGCAATTTTGTAGGAATTTGTGCAATCTCATTTGTATGTTTTGTATGATCTGCTTATGCCACACTGAAAGTTAGTTTTAGGTGTGGACTTCCGTGCTAAGTTTATTTTCTTCTGAAATTCGCATTTTTTTGCACAAATCAAATCGTAGGAATTCACGTGAAATTGCAAGAGAACTTGTAAAATAGTTCTGTTTTCTTATTAGATCATACTGGTATTTAATGTAGTCTGGATTGTATGTACTTTTACATTGTGTGTTTTGTTCAAGTTTGTTCTAAAACAATTGTGTTAAGTAGACTGTCCATGTTAGCATTTGCCTTACTGCTTGCTGGCTGCTTCCATGTGATAGATTGATTACATGCTTGGCCTTTGACATCAACAACAAAGTTTGTTAATAAGCTGACTTATTTTGCACAATTATATAGTTGGTTGCATTTTTATTACTCAGAACATGAACAATGATGTAACTGAATGTTAATACATATCCTGGCCACAAATAAACATGCCTCATCGTGTTGTTTGCCCACAAGTTTACATATTTTATGCATATTTTAAAGGGCACCTATTATGCTTCTTTTTACAAGATGTGAAATAGGCCTAAGTCTCTGATGTCCCCACAGTATGTATGTGAAGTTTTGGCTCAAAATACTTTTTATAGCATGTTAAAATTGCCATTTTTTTTTGTGGGTGAGCAAAAACACGCCATTTTTGTGTGTGTGTCCCTTTAAAAGCAAATGAGCTGGTGCTCCCGGCCCCCTTTCAAGAACAGGGCGGAGTTTCAAGAGCTCATGCTCTGGCATACTGGCAAACAACAAAACAGGACAATCTCACACACTGAAAATGTCAGAAACTGTCAGTAGCAGTGTTCAGCTTTATATATTCAGTCATCTGACTGTACTGTGCATAATAAATGCGTGTTTATGAATTAAATGCATGGCGGGATAAAAATAATGAAATGCTCCTGGTGCCTTAATGTTCTATTAGAAATTTAATAATTTCCACTCCTGAAGTCGTGATTATGAGCTCGTTGCATTAAAGTGGGCGACTTCAAAGGGCATTCATGTGCAATTTTTAACTAGGAAACTCGTATTCACGATCCTTTTGATAGCACGTGAGGGCAGCATCAGTGAAAACAGGCGGAGACAATGGTAGCTTTAGCAACATTAGCCGTACAAAGTGCCAACAAGCTCTTTCAGAAAGGCAATTTGGAAGGACTCACAACATATGACGTGTGATACTCTGTCTGGATCTGAAGTTTGCGCACAAAGCGTTCATATTGACCCATCTTTCAGAATCAGCCTTTTTGAAAATCCTGCGTTGAAAAGCTCCTCGTTTATGAAGCTGTCCGGCACAAAATGACTGGTGCAAAGCGTATAAGACTTCAGCAATTTTCTTCAGTACATTTCCTTCGAAAATAAAATTGAACCACAATGTCCTCAGTGACTCAGATGGTGGAAGTTTATGGAGACATCCCATAACGCAACACTTGTAATGCCTCTTTGGCACAGGCATTGACAACTCCAGCTGCTACAGCGAGGATACAGAAATGGCGGACTCAGGGCTGTCTCTATGCTAATAGGGCCAGATCGTCACTGGCTGTGGGCGGGGCTTCTCCCTACGATGACGTCATTGTAGGGGGGGGGTCTGAATCAGCTCGTTTGAAGGGACTGCTTTTGATTTATGGGAAATATAAAAAAAATGAGTGAGTGGATTTTTACCACTATAGGCTGGTTGTTCTCACACACTGCGGTCACACATCGGTGTTCAAACACCTTATATAAGTGATTTTTGCATATGAATGAAACACATCACAATCATTTGACACGTGATATTAATAAGTAAAATCTTTTTTATACACCGACAGGACATAGCCAGCTTTGTTGGTCATATAGTGGGAGCAATAGCCGCTTTCCGACCGGAGGAACCTTTTCACAGTTCCTAGAACGATTGGCTAAAGTACCCGGATATCGGCGTGTTCGCACCGCAGGAACTAGGAACGATTTTAGTTCTAGGAACTCAATTTGGAGGAACTAATTTAGGTCCTACTTCAAAGTAGGGTCTAAACCAGCACTATAGGAACTACCCGTGACGTTAGTGTACGCTGATTGACCGAACGCACGTGGAACACCAGCACCCGCCATTTTTAAAACAGCTATAATGTAAACACACAGATTATAGCCTATACACTCACCTAAAGGATTATTAGGAACACCATACTAATACTGTGTTTGACCCCCTTTCGCCTTCAGAACTGCCTTAATTCTACGTGGCATTGATTCAACAAGGTGCTGAAAGCATTCTTTAGAAATGTTGGCCCATAATGATAGGATAGCATCTTGCAGTTGATGGAGATTTGTGGGATGCACATCCAGGGCACGAAGCTCCCATTCCACCACATCCCAAAGATGCTCTATTGGGTTGAGATCTGGTGACTGTGGGGGCCATTTTAGTACAGTGAACTCATTGTCATGTTCAAGAAACCAATTTGAAATGATTCGAGCTTTGTGACATGGTGCATTATCCTGCTGGAAGTAGCCATCAGAGGATGGGTACATGGTGGTCATAAAGGGATGGACATGGTCAGAAACAATGCTCAGGTAGGCCGTGGCATTTAAACGATGCCCAATTGGCACTAAGGGGCCTAAAGTGTGCCAAGAAAACATCCCCCACACCATTAAACCACCACCACCAGCCTGCACAGTGGTAACAAGGCATGATGGATCCATGTTCTCATTCTGTTTACGCCAAATTCTGACTCTACCATCTGAATGTCTCAACAGAAATCGAGACTCATCAGACCAGGCAACATTTTTCCAGTCTTCAACTGTCCAATTTTGGTGAGCTCGTGCAAATTGTAGCCTCTTTTTTCTATTTGTAGTGGAGATGAGTGGTACCCGGTGGGGTCTTCTGCTGTTGTAGCCCATCCGCCTCAAGGTTGTGTGTGTTGTGGCTTCACAAATGCTTTGCTGCATACCTCGGTTGTAACGAGTGGTTATTTCAGTCAAAGTTGCTCTTCTATCAGCTTGAATCAGTCGGCCCATTCTCCTCTGACCTCTAGCATCAACAAGGCATTTTCGCCCACAGGACTGCCGCATACTGGATGTTTATCCCTTTTCACACCATTCTTTGTAAACCCTAGAAATGGTTGTGCGTGAAAATCCCAGTAACTGAGCAGATTGTGAAATACTCAGACCGGCCCGTCTGGCACCAAACAACCATGCCACGCTCAAAATTGCTTAAATCACCTTTCTTTCCCATTCTGACATTCAGTTTGGAGTTCAGGAGATTGTCTTGACCAGGTCCACACCCCTAAATGCATTGAAGCAACTGCCATGTGATTGGTTGATAAGATAATTGCATTAATGAGAAATTGAACAGGTGTTCCTAATAATCCTTTAGGTGAGTGTATATTTACTCCAGAAACTAACTATACAAACATGGAAAACAGTGATAGATGGGTCTCTAAACCTTTATGCTGAAGAGAAAATCCAACGCAACTTTGATGGGACCAAGCCAAACATGATTATGTTTATCTGCCCAGCTAGCAACACTGGACATCAACCACACGGCATAGGCTAATAACCTTTTTTTCATAAACTGTCTACTTTCTATAACAGTTCTATCTAATAACATATTAAACAGTACTGTTAGACAGATCGCTAACTAATAAACACAGAGAATGCGAGCATTGTTTGCTCTGGCGTTCTCAGCGCCGCCAAAATAAAGGTCCATCGCGCCGTCAAAATAAGTCACCGTGCTTGCGTCACTCCCTTACCCCTCCTACCAGTTTCTATGGCCACTTGGCCAGTGCGAACGCAAACAGCAAAACCGAGTTTGGGGGAGAGTAGGTCATAGCTCCTATAACTAAGTTCCATTAACTACTTGGTCGGAAAGCGGCTAATATAGTTTTGTTTTGCATCAGTCATGCCGGATTGATTCGTTATTCTTCTCACTTTCCTTGATATGATCATTTTCCCACTCCCATGGCCATTTTTCTGACTTTTTAAATGTGATTTTTTTTTTTTAAATCAGTTACATTTCTGACATTCACTGTGAAAGGAGATGTACCAGATGTACCAGCCACTTAAAAAAAAAAATTGTGGGTGCACATGCGTGAGAGTTTGTGTGTGTGTTTGGGGATTTTGGGTCTATTTGTTTTGAACAGACCATAATTCAGTGTGACAGCCAGGGCTTCTCCTTTCCCGAAGGTTGCAGAAGACTTCTGTTTCCTCTGGTAACTCAACGCATGCAGCAATTCTCTCTTTACTGCTGGCTTTGACAAGGAGGTGTTCCTCTTCCTCTCACATTTATTGTCTCCCTTACATTTCTTGTGGACTCTTTCTGTCTGAAAGAGTAGTTTAGACTAGACCTGAACGTTTTATAAAAAAAGCGTCACTGTGCTCGTTTATGTAAACTCACCATCAGAGTTTTATGTTGTTGCTATGAGGTAACATTGCTAAGTGTTTTTAGCATAGTGCTGCGTGGTTGGGTAGTGGTGGGTATGCTACAATGATCTGGGTGGTTGAATGTGATAGATGAGGGAGCTGAACATCAGTCTTGCAGTTAAGCCGCCTTTATTATATCAATAAATTTGTTTAATAGCTCAGTGATTAAAAAATGATTAACTGATCACACTGTCAATTTGATAATGCCTGTCTACCATATTTATAACAGCTGCACAAATTGGCTTGATTGTGACTTGTCAAACTGGTGAAAACTCTTACAATGTAAAAACTTAGACATTATCACTTTTGGTCATCTGAATTAAAATGAACTTTGGTAACACTTTATTCTACAGTGTCCTTGTTACACATGTTACTTGTAGTTATACTGTAGTAATAACTATAAATTATGCATAATTACATGCAGATAACCCTATAGTAAATGGACATTCGTACTTGCTGCCTTCAATTGATTAATAATAATAATCGTGTGTGTGTGTGTATATATATATAACTGTCTTATTGTCAGGTGTTTTTTTTTTTTTTTTTTTTTAAGAATGATTGAGGCTATTTCAAGATTTCTTCCAAACATATTTATTTATTTATTTATTTATTTATTTATTTATTTTATTCGTTTGTTTGTCAGGGACAATGTACAAAATACATGAATCTTACGAAAAGATGTTTTGTACCAGAGTTAGCAAAAGCTATTTTCCATCTGCAGTCCCCATATCACACTAATGTAAGGGTGCTCAACCTTTCTGCAAAGTTAAGTACAGTATTATACTAAGTATATACTGGTATTATTGCAATAATAATATAGTAAGTATCCATGTGCATATATAATTATATTCCTTTGATTTATTGAATTTATAATTTAAATACAAATATTTGTAAAAAAATAAAAAAAACTTCAGTTTTTGCTGTAGCTCTCTATATTTCTATGTCATCGCTGTCATAGAGTAATTAGCTGGTCAAGTGGATTTACTTATTGTAGAGTTAAGGAAAGTTATCATGACCATTGTAATGTTTGAAGTGGATGTCATAACAAATGTCAGTGGACCGGGACGATTTTAAAACGAGCGCTTCATTCATAAATCCGTAAAGATCTTATCTTCATGCTGTGGAAATACAAACTGGAAAACAGAACGCAACGAGCGCAGCGCTGAAAGGGGGCCGGGCTACAAAAGGTCTATAGTCATGCTGAATGGGCAAAAAACGTGTTGCTTTTCATTAGGAAATGAAACAAACATTATTCTATGTCTTGCCATATAATATACATAAAACAGGAAATGTAAAAGTGGCTTTGGAGTGGAGTGATTCCAACACTTTGAACATGAAGGGAAATCTCTGTCGCTCCAATCCGCTCACATCCTCTGCTGGAAACTAATAGTACAGTGAATGTGTGACCTCCAGTGATTTCATCGCACTTTTACAGTTGAACAGCAGCGATCAGCATAGAGTCTGTCTGTGTGTACTGTACAGCATGTGTGTGTCTCGTCTGTGTGTTTTCTGTACTGTAGGAGCAGAGAGATTGAGCGAGGAGGAGGGAGGGTGATGAAAGAAAAATGAATAAAAGTGGAGCGCTAATCCTATGATGAATCTGTGTGTGTTTTTGCCGTGGCAGCTTTGATTTATCACCAACATTTTATTCAAGGTCCTGAAATTAGTGAGACGCAGCACAAGATAGAAACTACAGACAGAGTAGAGGAAAAATAGCACAAAAGAGAGGGAGAGAAACGGAAAAAGGGGCTGCAGGAGTGGCTGATATTGAGCAAATGTAATGTGTATTTCATTATTTTTTATATATATATTTCCATTTTATTTCTGTTCTTTAATCTCTGGTGTATGGATATACCAATATGATTAATGATCCAGGGTAGTGGCGAGAGCTCTGCTGTGGAGGCCCGGAAGAGCACTGCTAGAATGATGCTCTCTATGACACTTCCCGGAGATCACAGCCCCTGTAGGTCTGAGAATATAAGCACACAGTGTCTCAGAGATTGGGCTGAGGGTAAAGACGGCTAAAGAAAGATGGAAGTATGAGAACAAGCTTATAATGTCCAATGATGTCTGTATCAGGAGAGTTTATACTGTAGTCTGTGTATGTCAGAGACCGTGTACAGTGTTACATATAGAGGAAGGACTCACGTGGGACTCGCTGGAGAGAGAGAGTGTGTGTGTGTGTGTGTGTGTGTGTGTGTGTGTGTGTGTGTGTGTGTGTGTGTGTGTGTGTGTGTGTGTGTGTGTGTGTGTGTGTGTGTGTTTCGGCCTTTGGCTCTTTCCTGGAGCTACAGAACAAAGAATGGTTAGATTTCCCCGGTGACGTGTTTTTTCACAGGATCTTACAGAAATTCTCTCTACTTCTTTATGATTTATCTTCTTTAACCAGCTTGTTCTTTTCACAGTTTTACACTTCTGATTCAAAGATTTTCCGTTTGTGAGTTCTATTGTGAATATGTCGGGTACTATGTTAAATACAATAGGGTTATTTTCTACATTTCATAATACAAAATATGTTTCGAAACCTCAGAGGCCGTTTGCACCAACCATGCAGAAGGAACATACACTAACATTCAAAACAATGGAAGAAGTCTCTTATGCTCTCCAAGGCTGCATTTATTTGAAACCGTAATATTGTGAAATATTATTACAATTGAACATTTGAACAATCAATTTCTATTTGAATATTGAAATATGTAATTTCTTCCTGTGATGATACAGCTGAATGTTCAGCTTCACTACTCCAGTCTTCAGTGTCACATGGTCCTTCAGAAATCATTGTAATATGTTGCTCTAGATTTGCTGCTCTAGAAATATTTTGGTCACACTTAGTAATTAAGGACACCTAACATTATGTGCTTGCATAAAAAAAATAAGTACTTATTATCTTCATATTGTATTGCAAAACACGTTTACTGCTATTGAGGTGATACAGGAAACAGGATACAGGAAAGGTTATAGGGACAGGTTTAGTGATATGGGTGGGTTAATGGGTAAGGGAACGCTCAACAGTGTAATTATAGATGTCATTACAGAAATTATTTAATTACATGCAGGTATTTTTTTATGGTATTCTGTCATGAAACTCTGGAATGGCGCAGGCTGATGGGTCCTTAACGCCAATGCTTGCTGCTCAACATTTAAATGGCTGGTTAACATTCACTATAGCAGTTTGCTGCATGCTTTCAGAGTTCATCTAAAAAAAAACACCTTCCCTAGCTCCACCTGTATAGATCTGCTATGGGTAATTGATGTATGCTATTTGTGCTGCAGCAGCATGTCTTGCATACTCACAGCAGTGTATTGCCATATATGTATATTGGCAATTGCAAGTTCCTGTACTTGTTTTGCAGCAGCAATAATCTACAACAGCAATAATTAGCAGCAGCGTAGCAGATCTATTCCGCCAACACCAAATACATGAACACTGTCATATCCATTACCATGCTAAAAATCTTTAGAGAGTTGTCATGATATAAACTGTAAAATCATGTACATTCACAATAAGTGCATTGTATCAACTGATTAATTTAAATGTTAGTACAAAGTAAAGACACCTGTAAGTGAGACCATAATTTCTTACTATCAATGTTGAAAACAGTCACTTTGTGAAAACCAATAAAAAATGTTCAGGATTCATTGAGTAGAGAGTTAATGGCCATACCCATGTAATACTGTACATACAAAGGCAGGATCAAGTCCATTTTATGAACATTTAGCAAATTAGAAAAAATGATTGTGTGCTCAGCTCGTTATGTTGTAGCAGATGTAGATTAAACAGTTCATTTACTTTGCTCTAATATGCTTTAATGTATGTTTCCGATTAGCCAAACTCGCAGTTACTGCAGAAATGCTGCTTACGCCATTTCCAATAAAGCAAATAAACCCTACGTTACCTTGTAAATGTGTGACTGTGCATTAATTAAACAGAAGGCTCCAGTCCTGATCACTTAATTATGAACTACTAGTTTGTGATGTTGACCTTGTTATTTATGCTGTACAATAGGGTGGTCCTTATTTTTAAAGTCTCCAATTGTCATGCTCTTAACCCTTTAAATTGTTCCTTTATATAAGAAAATACAGCATGCCAACTTTTATGGCTGTAACATAATAATTACTGGTAGCTCAATAGCTTGAAACTTTCTGAGATTTTGATGATTTTCGTAAAAACAGATCATTTGAATTGGTATTGTACCTGGCTAGTAAAATTAAAAAAAAAAATCTCCATAAAAGCATCTAATGCACCATATATTCCTAAATATGTATTTTAGATACATATCTCAGTTTACTTATTGTAGAAACTAAATCCAAATTAATCCATCCATGACCCGGTTTAGCAGATTTACCTTTCCTGGTGGAATCAATACATATTTCTATTGATGATCACCTTGGTTATTGTTTGGGTTTAGAGCACATTTTTTGGTTTAAAAATGTACATTACGTATCCTTGAAATTGACCCGGAACTTTGGCCGAATCAAGCAGATTATCAGGAGGCACAGGCAACCATACATGCAAAGAAAGTAGTCAATGATCACGCCGAGAGAAGAGTGGCTCTGATTCAAGAATACAATGGCTATCTCACACACTCTGAAGAACAATTGCAGTTTCGCCTTCATGTGGTGGAAGATCAACATTTTTGCATATTTCTCATTTTGAAGTTAAAAGGAACAGTTTAAGAGGTTAAGACACTAACATTTTGCAAAAAAAAAAAAATTGGACTTGATAAGGACCACCCTACTGTACAAGACTACATAGTGGTATTATGGCTTTGACATGGCTTATCCAATCAGAATGTAGCAACACAACTCTGTTTTATCATTTTGATTTAATTATGATGGTCAGTTTATAGTATTGGCTACTGCACTTTCTGAATGATTGAACAAATATACACTCTTTGCAGTTCCATACACACGCTCCACACTTATACTAAAACTGAGATTTATTTTATTTTTTTATTTTACAATTATTTATTTGTTTAATTTATTTTATTTTTTTAAATGATTTAATTATGAACTTTTCATCAATCGACGAACAGTTGCCTCGCCAACCCCGGTTTGGGACACCCTGTTTTAAATTATTAATGTTATATGCTCAGATGTAGTTAAACAAATGCACGCACACATTCACAAATACATAACAAGCAGAATATGTTATTTGAGAGATAGAGGAAGAGCATATTGCCCCAGCACTACAGTTATTAACCTAACATAATGTTCAACTAACAACCCAAAGCAGAGGAGCAGCCTGTAATCTCCATCATGCATTAAACATCAGCCAATGCACCGAAACACATTACAGCCTGAGCAGTGTGTAATCACTCTCTCGCAGAATAAGGCCTGACTAAAGGAAATATAAACAAGAACACTGCACTCAGATCTGGGAAACAGGATGCTAATCACTCTTCTTTTTTGATTTATTTATTTATTCTGTAACCATTGTTAAGATCTGCTTCCCATTCCGAAGTCCAGACTGGTGCTTTTGTACTTGGAATGGAAAAACAGAACGTTAGCATGAACATTCTTTGAAATTTCTCCTTTTTATGTCCCGGAAAAAAAACCCACAAAAAACTGTACTTGGGTTTGGAACAAAGTAAAAATGTGCAAACTAATTTAAAACATTTAATATTTAAATATATTTTTCCACACAGTCGGTACAGAAAATGTGTGTATTATTTCCATGTGAGCTTAGAATTTTTTTTAATGCTTCCTAAAAGCTGAAAAAAATTAATGCTTCTCGAGAGAAAGAGTGATCGTTTTCCCTGGAGGAGAAGATGCAAGATGGACTCGATTTTTGTTTTCTGCTTCACTTGTTACACTTTGTTCATCTGAAGTAGCTGACTACACATTTAGCAATTTCATCCATGCTGCATGCAGGAAAGACGTGTACATAAAGAAGAGAGTTGTCAATAAATGCAATTATGCCGCTACTGCCATCTAGATAATCGCATTTGGACGCCTCTAATCCTCTTGCTCTGCCCTCAGTCTTTCGTTCTTTCTCTCCACTTTCCTCCTCCTGCCCTTAGACTGGTCATGGATGTTTCTTCAAAAATGAACACTTTTGTCTCAGGGCTTGTGAGTAGAATATTTCTCTGCATGCTTTCCAATTAAACTGTAATTTTGAGAAATTATGCAAATATTGATCCTATTAAAATTGTGTGTAATTAGGATCAGTAAAGTTCTAGCTATGAAAATATCCTTGGTAAGGAAAAAAAAAAAATTTCCGCCACTGAATGCTATGAAGCAAAACGCATGAGATGTGATGGGAATGACACTGTGGTGGAAATTATCAATACTTTCAGAAAAACAAAATAATAAAGACATAAGTACATTATACATGTTCACTGAGGGACATTGTTAATAGACAAATTAAATAAACTAACGAAAGTGTGATTGTCTACAGGTTCAGAAGTGGCCAAGAAACACCCATATTTATCTTGATTTTAACTGTATTTTGTGCACACATGCACACTCTTTTCTGCCTGTTCCCCTTCTCATCACACACACATACAGAGAAACTGAGAGCTGTCAGAAGTGTAACTGTAGCTCTGTCACCCTGTGCTTGTTGCGGCCGTATGGCAACTATTTTATGCATGGCCTCTAACAGTTGAGCCTGTCACATTTCATTGCCGGCACTATATGCTGATCCTCCTGAACACACACACACACACACACACACACACACACACACACACACACACACACACACACACTCCCCGTTTCCTTTACTCTGTCTTTCTGGTCAACCTGCCATTGCTCCTGTAGTGTTTGCAAACTGAGCTCAGTTACAAGGTCACCACTCTTAGATCTCTGATGCTTCTGAACACTTTACTGTCTTCCCCTTTCTTTCTTTTTCTTTGTCTCTCTTAATCATCTGACTGACACATTCCCAAAGTGTCAATGTAATGCTCTTTTCTTCATACACTACCATTCAAAATCTTTGACACAACATTGAATTTGTCATTATTACTATTTTACACATTTTAATAATAATAGTAAAGTCATCAAAATGAAGAATGGGAGTCATGTTCAGAGTTATGTTCAAGATCTATAAATCTTATTTTGTGTGTGTGTGTGTGTGTGTGTGTAACAAATTTGTTAATATATTTCATTAGTAGCACTAATTTAATTAGATTCCTAACCCATACCATAAATGACAATGTAAATATTTCCACCCGTTACATTATAAATTAGTATAAATGCACCTGCCCATAACCTGCTGCTCTTAAACAAAGACTCCAATTTATCCCGTTTACATAGCAGAGAATGACCATAAAATGTTATGCCAGTATAAAAAAGTGAGAGAGGACGATACTTCTGAAGGTATGCATTAAATATTATAGTTTGAACACTTAAGTATAGGGTTTCCTAACACAACCAGCAACATTATACCTTACTCACAGTGACACATCTAGTGTTTCTGGGAAAGTACCACATAAAATACACACTTCATTCTTAATGAACCAATATGATCAATAAAAATCACCATTTGTTTTTTTTTAAAGGCCCCTGGACAACATATTAGATTCAGTTCTGTTTTCACAAGAGCAACTGTTTAGTATAATTCTTTTACTCCACACCATTAAACACATTCCTCTTTCAGTATGAGACATTTATACTCTATAATATTACACATTTAATTACAGTTAATCCCTTTTTACTTGACTGGGAAAGAAAAGGATTCCAATTCATTACGCAGGATTAGACGTGTCTAAGAGATGGGAGGGTTTCTGTAGAGCGTGGTCAATGAGTGTGTGTAGTAGGAGGAGAGAGTCTGGGCTAGTGGTGCATTTAAAGTTATTATGTGATTCCACTGTTTAAAACAGGAATGTCTCCTTTTCATATTTCATGCTCATTGGTCTGTCTTTGATTGACTTTTATTCCTCTGTGAAATAGCAATGATACCTCTAAACTCTTCCCTGGAATACCAGAGTCTGTAGAGGAGGATCATTTATTTTATGAAGGCGTTTTTTTAGACGTTAGTGACACATTAAGAGTGAGATTGTGTATTACTCAGTGTTTCACTGTGAACAGATGTTATAGGAATATAATATTTATTTGAGAATCCTCCTAGTATCCAGAGGCATTTGAATTCCTCTGGATAAAATGCAGTCCAAATGCAGTCCAATTCACATTACAACTGATGTCTTCGAATACTCCTCGAATATAGAATGGGCTCTAAACGTCTTAAAGGGATAGCCACCCTCATGTCTTTCCAAACTTGTATGACTTGCTTTCTTCTGTGGAACAAGAAAGAAGATATTTTGAAAAATGTATTTTCTCTCTCTCCATACAATAGAAGTTAATGATTTATTGCAACTGTGCACAGGAATTAAAGGGAAAAACGTGAACACTGTTGGTTATGTCACAATGTGCATTGTTTTTTATGCACAATAATGTCAGGTCCAGTCACCTTTGTACAGCGCTTTATACAATACAGATTGTTTCAAAGCATCTTTACAGTGATAACAGGGAAATTATACATTTTGGCTGTTGTTCAGCTGAAGTCAGTTCAGTGTTGATTCAGTTCTGTTGTAAAAATTATGAATTATTAAATTAGTTCACTTCATCTATCAAGCAGTTCTGCAAAAAATCATGTCATTGTTTTATATCAGTAATATATAAGTATTGAAAAGAGTCACACAGGTTTAGGATGATATAAGGAGGAGAACATTTAAAAAATATATATATATATTTTTACAGTAGAAAGTTTCTAAGCTACTTTTATTGAAACTTTTCATGTTGTGACCATGTGAAGTCTACAAATAGTCAGATTGCTTCCATTGAAGCTCAAGATGCTTCTTTTATTATGTTGGAGAACATGATCAGGTTACACGAGCCTGTGAAGTTCATCTGGAGTGTTGCTGTCATTAAATCAAATGACATTATACCAAAATGCTAATATTATACCTACATACAGACATTATACCAAACCAATAATTCTTTATATCGGAAAACAGATAACTGATATATTGGCCAATTTAAATCCAAATTTTAAATAATTTTTGAGAGCCTGATTACAAAAACAAGTGTCTCACCATTAAAAGCCATGTCTCAGCACACAATTATAATGTTCTCATTATAATTTGATGTAGCCTATATGACAGCACATTACACTGTACAGCACACTGTATTTTCCTTTTTTGAAGTGATTTATAGCAATTCAAACAAATCACGGTGAACTGTGCGTATCTGAAGTGTCTCAGCTGAAGGTAATAATCCATTATTTATCAACTTTAATATATCAGCCACATTTTCTTATCGCATCAATAACAGTAACATAAAAACTTGACACATATAATGTGCATCCCTATACAAAACTATAAAAGTTTTTGTTAAATTTTTTAATCAGATAAAATTTGTCATTTGTATTTTCATAGGTGATCTTGTACATTTGGACCCTAGCTGTCTCCTTCGTTCCTTTTAATATATTTAGTGAGCTGCTGATAGTCAAATATAAACCAGGGGCAGCCATAAACAAATTAAGAACATATTCTAATTGCATGAGATTTTAACCGCAACACCGATTATGGAAGTGCAAAACTTTACGAGATCTGAGCAGGAAAAGCAAAATGATGTTACACCATGTACCTCTACAAACCCTTCAATTTCTCCCTTTCAAAATCCCATTTTTTCCATTTTGAACTGTGCTTTATGGACCGTTTGTTCTTCATTTTTATCTTTTTCATTAGTTAACCTTTGCTCTAAAAGAGGAAGAGTGAGGGTGGGAAAAATGAGAGGGGGAAGGGAATTACAGTCTAGAGGGTGCAATGAGAAAGAGATCCAAGTGGATCGATCGCTTATGAATATTCTGATCAGTGTCCTGAGCTGAAGAAAACTGCCAATGTTAGATGATAGCAGTGCACAGAAGACAAAATTGAAATCGCTAAACTCTAGAGGACTGTAAAAATGGTAAATCTCTATAAGAAGGAAGGATTGTTACGTTTGAATTTACTCCCCACTCAAAGACCACCCAGGTGTGGAAAATGTGAAAGAATAGATGTAGTAGTATCAGTATTAGTGCGCTTCCTCTGAGAGGGACTATAGGGGGAGGCGTTTTATAGACGATGATTGGGGAGGGATTACACAGAAACACAATCCAATATTAGGAGGAGACAGACAGCTCCATATCAGCCACTCTCACTATCTGTCGTCTCCATAACCGGATCAGACCTACTGGGCCCTTCCTCTTGCCAGAGAAAGAGAGAGCATACATAATAATGCAGAGGGTGGATGGAGACAGGTCAGAAGAAGAAAATTGACGACTTTGAAATCTTTTAGTTTAAAACCATTCCAAGGGTTGAATTAATCTTTTAAAAGATATGTTCTAGTATAAAAAAGGGGCTACTAAACAGCCCCTTGGAATTGTTTTATCCTTGATTTGGACTGTATGTAATTCATACAGTGTCCAAATTAAAAAATGTAAAAACAATACATTGGCGTTTTGGAGAGGCACTGATATATACATTGCTACAGCAAGGTTTCCTTGGTGAGAATGTGCTGTTTATGTTTGTTCATGTTTATGTTCTGTTATGTCCACACTGAAAAAAACTACTTGTAAGATTTACTTAATAAAATCCTCGTAACAATTTGCACAAGTATATTTTAAGTAAATTTTACTGCTATAATATCAAGTACAACTTACGTGTCATTATCAAGTAAAATTTACTTAGTATTGAATGTAACGCTCATGAAGAAATTAAGTAAAAATTACCTATTTACATTTCATTTAGAAGTTATATTTATTTAAAGTAATTAAGTAAAGTTTATTTATTGTTTTATAATTAGGAAGCTTGCTTTTATGAAATTATTAAGTAAATCTTACCATTTAATGAAGTAAATAAGTAGATTTTATTTAAGTTTTTTTGTTTTCATTTACTTAGTTTTATGAAATTATAATACTCCCTATAATTATGTAAACATTGCTAATTTCTTTTTTATAATCATGAACATAAATAAATTAACATTTTCTCTATATTTTTCACGAATCACACAATTAAAATACAATTAAACAGTTTATTTTTCAGTCATCAAAAAATGTTCTTCATACAAAAATGAACATTCACAGTCATCTCTTGACACAGGTGAATTCAGTAAAACTTCAGAATTATACTGTAACCCTTGTTTTAAACATAACAAATGTATTAAAAAAAAATATATATATGCAAAACATTCAACATTCAAAACAGCACTCTGAAATAGTGAACTTTTAAAGAATACCATTACAACTTTAATGTATTAAAACATGAACAGCTGAATGTTTAAACAGTTACATCATACCATAGCATTTAATACAACTTCATCCTTAATCTTTGAACTTTTGGGTAAAGATTAAAGGAGAACTCCGGTCATTTTTTGGTAAATTTGGAGTGCTGTCAGTACAGAGAACAACGACAAAAATCGGTGTTGCCTACACCGTGTTATCCTCTTTTTAAAAATTTGCACCCTGTTGACTTCAATGGGGCAAGTACTAAACCTGCTTTTAGCCTCGTAACATCCTTGATGTGTGTCATTACAAGTGCACAGCCATGTGAGTGATTCCTTCAGAGTGAACACGGGTGAATCTGACTGCAGTAGATGTGAAAGATATGGATAAAAGTGATGTTAATTCAGCCAGTGCACATACCTGTATTTACTTCCTGTTTTCGGTTCGAAGTCCACAGTAGATGATTGTCGAGTTCTCCACTGTTGCTGAGTTACCTATGATCTACTGCAGTCAGATTCACCCATGTTCACTCTGAAGGAATCACTCACATTAGCTGTGCACTTGTAATGACACATCAAGTATGTTAAGAGGCTAAAAGCAGGTTTAAAACGTGCCCCATTTAAAGGGTTACTTCAGGATTTAGCATTAAGCTTTGTATTAGTAGAAAACCTGTAGTATTTTCGAATTACCATGCTTTCCACCCTCATATCCCCCTGAGAGGAGAGATTTATGTATTTTTTGTCTGGAAAAAATCCTCCGATGACGCAAAAATCGTCATTTTGCGTCATCGGAGGATTTTCTGGCCAGAGGCTAAAGACTACAGCCAGTAGAAGGCGTTGTTCCGCATGTTTTCAGCCCGCCCATACAGGGTGGGATCTCACTCACAGAATGTACACAGTGTCAGCCGTCTTTCTTTGGAAGCTAAGCTAGCAGGCTCTTGTTCTGTGGAGAAAGCTGAATAGTAGGAGAAAGCTGAGTAAGTATGGGTAACCATCCTCCTTTTCCCGGACATGTCCGGCGGGCGAGGATCGTTCAAAATGTCCGGGATTCGGCTTTTGCTTTCTGCGGTCGCCATTCATTGTTTACATGCACACCTCATGTTTCAATCTAACTGAATTCATTCCGATCGGTGAATCTGAATGTAGTGTTTACATGAACGCTAAACAAGTGATCGGTTGATGTGCGTTTTAACATTGCTAAGAAAATTCCCGCACCTCCGTTGCGAGACCGGCGCGTCTCAGTAATGAGGCCACCGGCCTCGCGCTGTTCTCCCGCGGCCGTCAGCCTCGTCCTGCTCACCACAGTAAACATAATGAATGGCGACTGTAGAACGCAAAAGCCGAATCCCGGACATTTTGGGCGATCCCGAAATCCCAGGCAGACTCCTCACGGAGACTCACTAGTAGCCTAACCTTGTTTTCAACTGCGCTGTCTTACCAGTAGGCGTGGCCTCCTAGGGCAGCGAAGCAAGTGCATTCTGGGAGTTGTTGTCTTTCATCCACATAAGCCAAAAATACATTTTCTGGCTTTTCTCAGTCTAGAAAGCTCCAAATTAAAAAAAATTCTTCACATTTCTTCTACATAAATGACCTATTTTAAATACACATTCATCTTCCCAGAGGTGAAGTATCCCTTTAAGTCAACAGGGTGCAAACAGGGCAGCAAAAAAAAAAAAGGATAACACGTGTAGGCAACACCAATTTTTGTCGTTGTTATCTGTACTGACAGCACTTCAAATTTACAAAAAAATATTAAAATTGACCGGAGTTCTCCTTTAAGAAGGATGGATGCATCAATTGGATCTTCTCCATCAGCACCATGGATGGACGACCAGTATTTGAATGATGTGCTGAGTGATGTCACTGCAGCTGTCCTCCTGCATACAGTTTAGAAGAAAAAATATAAATCTTTTGAGAAACAAAAATAGAAAGTGACTTCATTATCACAACAGAATGAACACATACACTTACTAAAAAAAAGTATTATCTCTACGATCAACTTAGCGCACGATGCTTTTAGAAACACAGACCTTATTTTGAGACCTCATTTATGCACGATTTAGTGCAATTGAAAAATTGTAGCTTTATGTGTAGACCTTCCTGGCAATATTCATTAAGAAAATTCAAACTTTTCCATAGTCAACAGTATAACGTTAACGTTACTTAACGTTACAGCAGGAAAGCAGTTAATGTTAATTTTAAGGCCTAATGTTAGCAAGCTAACGTTAGCAGTTACAACGGTATCCAATCAGTTTGAATTTTTTACACGAAAAACAGTCCTTTGTGAATCTATAAAACTATTGAAAACTTTTCTGATTAAATATCCGTTAACTAATGTAGGAAGTGAAATGTAAAGGCGGGGTTATAACGTTAATGTAATATGGATAACCCAGACCCGTTACACTAATACGAGGCCATGTTATAAGATCCATGTTATAAGACCGCGGGCAGTTATACGATAATGTCTATTGAGTCAAGTAAACAAGAATCATCAATCAAAATCCTCACAGACCCATCTTTTATTATTTTGGACATTTATGAATTAATCAAAGAAATCCACAATATATAGTTAATGTAGTCACAACTAAACTAGAACTATCCATTTTATAATAAAGAATCTGTTGAAAAACAAAGTAAAAAAAGAGTTGTGTTTGATATTAATGTTCTTAACAACCAATATACCAACCAGTGGCTCTCAAACAAGGGCCCGGGGCCCACTAGTGGGATTCAGCAAACCTCCAAAGGGGGCCACAGGATGACTTAAAAGTATTTAAATTAATAATTTATTATTAATGTATTAAAATAATCTAACTCTAATCTACTGCAAATTAAAAAACACGCTGAGTTCTTTAAACCAGTATTGGGGAAAGTTTACTTTTACAAATTCCAATATCGTTACTCCCTAAAAGTAACTAATTGCGTTAATAACTTTTGCATTCATTTTTCTCACCTGAGCTGGGCTTGTTTGTTTGTTGAATAAGCCTCAGGATGAAGGAAATGCAAGATTACGTAATTTGTGTTGCTTATAATGCGTTACCCCCCCCCCCCCCCCCCCCATACTGCTTTAAACTTCTAGAATCAAAAAAGGTTAATAAAAAAGGTTTGAAAACAAGCAGCTTCATCATAATTACTGGAAATACCTTATATATAGGAGGTCCTTCAATATTTTTTTTCAAAATGGTTGAGAACCACTAATACCTATTGAAGCAATGGTAACTCTTTAGTTTATGGTCCAATTCTCACTATCAACAACTTGCTTATTAGCTTGCATGTTACTTGTCCGTTTCTACTTATAAAGCGCCTATTAATGGCTTATTCTGCATGACCATATTCTACATCCCTTCTACCCAATACCTAAACTTAACAACTACCTTACTAACTATTAATAAGCAGTTATTAGGAGTTTATTGAGGTAGTTATTAGTTAGTTAATAGTGATAATAGTACCCTAATCTAAAGTGTGACCGAAGTCACACCTTTTCAGGACTTTGTATACCATGTTTACAGACTGGTTATGCATTTTCTACCTTAACAAACTATGTAAATGTTGTTTATGTTAAATTGTTATTGATTTAAATGCACATTTAAAACACTATACATTGTGTTATATTGCCCCAGCATTACAAAAAGAACAGTTCAGTTCTGGTAGTGACTTTAAACTAACAAAGTTTAAACTAAGTGACTTTCTCTCAATATTTTTCCTGCTATAGTTCACTTCCGCATTCCAAAACCAGAAATGTAAAAAAAAAAAAAAAAAGGTACATTTTTGCAGTTCTGTTTGGTGACACAAGTGTTACAGAAATATCACACTTCAGCTTTCAGTGGTTTATTGCAAATGGACACAGATGTTAAAGACGGAAATGTGGACACTGTTGGACATGTCACAATAATGTGCATTGCATGCGTATAGACGTGACATAATAGCAGGCACAAAACCCATGGTCACATGTGAAGGACAGGCTGCCTCCATCTCATTAGTAATGGCATGAGCTGCCTCCGTTTAAGCACTTTCTCTCTCTCTCTCTCCGCAGCACCAATCCTCATCCCCGTCCACAAGAACTCATCTTCTTATCGCTACAAAAACGGATATAAAAATGGAGAGAATCATCTATCAGAAAGCACCTATTCCTCCTCCTATTTGTTCTCGCCGTCTTTCTATCGCTCTGCCCTTGCTACCACCTCTTTATATCTTTTCTTGCTCTGCCCTGACTTCCCATTTTATCGTTTACTGCATATTTGGAGGAGAGAAAGTGTTCTCTTTCTCGCTTTCTGTTGGAAAGCTCTAGAGACCTGCATTTCACACTCATGGGGGCAGCTGTGGTTTGATCTATCCTTTTGCCCTTTGCTCAATACAGTGAGACTTTTCTAAATCTCTCTCTTGATCTGTCAAAGGGATCTCCTTGACTTTAATGTGTGCCAGTGGAACCCTCCTTGCTCAGGGCTGAGCTTAGTCAGCGATACTGTATGTGTCCCTCTATCTTTCTCTGTCTCTGTTGCAGTGGTGGAAAGAGTACTAACAAATTGTAAAAGTATTCCTCCTTAAGTAATAATTTACTTGAGTACAATTAGAAAAATAATATGACTTAAGTAAGAGTAAATAAGTAAATAATATGACTCAAGTAAGAGTAAATAAGTAGTTTGCTTAAAAAGTAACTACGTTACAAAGTACTTTAGGATTATTTTTCTATTTTTACCCAACATTGGGAGATGATAGCGATACGGAGCGCTAAACACTCACGTCATCTGTTTCATTCATACTGGAAAGCCCAGTAATGATTCATCCCTCACGCAGAAAGTCCACAAGTGAGATTCATAGAAACATTAAACTTATTACATTTCAGGAAATGCCTTATATGGATATAATAACATGCTTTGACTGATGAAACATGAAGACAAACAGATGATAGCGATAATATATCTGTGTTCATCAAGCTATTTCAGGTATTTTCATTAGAATGATGTATGTCTTTAAAGGTATAGTTCTCCAAAAATGAAAATTAGCCCATGATTTACTCACCCTCAAGCCATCCTAGGTGTATATGACATTCTTCTTTCAGACGAATACAATCAGAGTTATATTAAAAAATGTCCTGGCTCTTCCAAGCTTTATGGTCAGTGAATGGCTGGAGAAAATCTGAATTGAATTAAAAAAATATGAAGCCCAAATAAGTGCGTCCATCCATGATAAAAGTGCTCCACTTTTACTTCAGGGGTTTAATAAAGGCCTTCTGAAGTGAAGCCATGCGTTTGTGTAAGGAAAATGCCCATATTTAAAACTTTATAAACTATAATCACTAGCTTCCGCTAGACGGCCGTACGCATCGATTTACGTGGAAGAATAACCCCTGACCCAACGCAAATGATGAACGTGGAAGCTCAGAGGAAAGAGCTAAACAAAACACCGGTCGCAAATTAGCAATTTTGAAGAGGAATGTTGGAGGATTTCTATATAATAGAAGAGGAGCTTCAGTTTCTTGCACAGCCCTATTTGTTTAAACCGCGAGAGGCATCTAAGCTTACGATACTCCTACATCCTACATCATGCGTGCGCCATGGGTTACTCTTGTGGCGCAAATCGAATTGCGTAGAATGTTTACGGTCGTCTGGCGGAAGCTATTTATTTTAGATTATAAAGTTATAAATATGGGTATTTTTCTTTCAAAAACCCATGGCTTCGCTTCTGAAGGCCTTTATTAACCCACTGGAGTAATTTTCTTTTTTTTTCAGCCATTCACTCCCATTATAAAGCTTGGAAGAGCCAGGACATTTTTTAATATAACTCTGATTGTATTCGTCTGAAAGAAGAATGTCATATACACCTAGAAGGACTGGGTGTGTAAATCATGGGCTAATTTTCATTTTTGGGTGAACTATCCCTTTAATGCAATGCTAATCAACATAGTTTGTATCATAGAATTTAATAAAATAATATATTCTCACTCTGTGTTAAGAAGCAAGATGAAACCACAGAAGTAATTTCAAACACGACTGACATATATTGTGATTTTGGAGCAAAACATGTTATTAAACTCATAAATTGTAGTGTTTGACGATATGCTAAGCAAACATACTAGCTTTCCCTGTTGTCAAGAGCGATTCTTTTATTACTAATTTTGAAAAGCAAGTCCAGGTAAGATCATTTGAATGTTTTCATTTGAATCATTTCATAATTGAAAGCAAAGAAGGTTTAGTGAGAGGTCCGATACAAAAAGAGAGATTTACAACAGTATGAATAAAGTGCCAGTAAAAAAATAAAATAATAATTAAGTGGGGTATGGTTAACATGTTAAATTAAATTCTCTTTTTTTTTTTCGTTCTACTGAAAATGTGCTGGGAGCCCACTGTTGCTATAGTAACGAACTACACTTTTACATACATCTTATTGACAGATAAGTCATCCGATCTTATTTCACTGTTGTTGAGGTTTTTTCAGCTTTGTATAAAGTTTGCTTCGTACATTTAGTTTAACTGTATTGTTAAAGAGGACGAGCTTTACCATATAATTGAACTGTCTGCATGTATTTTAGACACATTGATTGTTCTTGCTCCGTCCATGCAATAACTGCGTCCATGTAATGAGCCGAGTTTTTTTATTTACTTCAACTGCTCAGTGCTCTGGTATTATCAATGGGATGACCCATTTCAGGAGTTGCCATAATTAAAATTTTAAATCAGAATATGAGCATAGCTCACTTACATTCAAAGAAATATTGAAACGTTAGCGATACTGATTCAAAACACGAGCGCCAGTGATTGAATGTCAAAGCGTGGTTTGAACGCCCCGACCCCCAGCCGAACTGGAAGTTTTGATTGGTTTTGCACCCGAGTCTGTTAGGCGTGTGCTTGCCCTGTTGATCTGTCGGCACCTTTGTCAAAGTACTTTGTACTTTTGGTGAAAAATAAATGTAGCGAAGTTGAATACTTTATTTTTATTCAACTCAAGTAAAAGTAAAAGTACCACAATTTAATTATACTCAAAAAATCTACTCAAGTACTGTAATGAAAGTATTTGTAATTAGTTACTTTCCACCTCTGCTCTGTTGGGACGCTCACAACATTTTCCCATGATGTGGTGGGACAGGACAGGCAGTCAGAACACACATACCTCTCTATCACATGCTCTCCACTACTTTACCAGATGAATAAGTGTGAGAACAGAGAACGTCCTGACCTCTAGCCTCACTTTCCTCACTAACCAATTCAGCATACTAGTATATTAATGGTTCCACTTCATTTCAGAGCCCTTTCCAAACATAGATGATCGTAGTAAGTCAGCCTGCCAACTCATCCAATCAAACGAATGAAGGTTATATATGTTCTGGGTGTTCATTGTTGAATCTCAAAGATTTCATCCCAAATCAACAAATAAAATATGGGAAAAAAACTAGCATTAAGAAAATAAAGCCTTTTTAGGATTTTATATATATAGATATTATTATTATTATTTATTTTATTTTTAATTATTATTATTATTATTTTATTTATTTTTTCAACAAAAAACAGCAAAAAAATCTTAAAAATCAAATTTAGGTTTTAGTTGTTTTATCTTCTTTTTTATATATATATTCTACCCTGATTTTGACATTTGACAATAGCCATAGACGCAACATAATTCTCATCTGTATTTCAGTAATTTTATTTTTTTTATTTAAAATGCATAAATAATAAACCACTTTTTTACAATATAATGAGAATGAGATTTTCTCGCATCATACTACTAGGGAAATAAAAATATCACAATGCAAAAAATCACACTTGTCTGGGCTTAATTTTCCATGTATAAAATGTAAATTCATACTTGTTTTTTATTTTCGGGTGAATGATCCAGAAATGTTCGTAAAAAAAACATATAAATATCTATAATTACATGATTCAAAATCTGAAATCCTTTTGAACAAGCTTAATCAGTTTATCTAGTTTAAACAGCTCATTTTGGGGCTGTCTCCATTCATCAGTAATTTCCTCTTTAACAAGGCCTATATACATTTACTGCATGCAATTCAAATACAAAATTGCAGAACTTATTTTCTGTGAATGTATCTTGAATTAAGTTTATTCTTCTTACTCCAATGCCATTTTTATCTGGTTTTAAGCTAAATTGTCTGTATATTTTATTAATTCATGATTTTTGAAAAATAAAAGGAACTTTTATAATATATAATAATAATATTTAATATTTATTCTCTTAAAATTTGTGTTTTTAGACCAGTCCTGTTTCATAACTTATTTACTATTTATCTCGAATCTATTGTGAATAAATCTTTGAATGCAGCTCTCATCTCACCTCTAGATTGGCATTGGAGAAGTCCACTTCATGAAAAGAAATTAAGCTCTCCAATATACATTTCAAACCCCATTTGGATATGATTCCCTGCATAACTCCATTGATTTTTTTTAAATATTTTAATATGGAATGTTATTGTGCCCGTAAAGCGGAGGAGCAGTGTTGTTCTTGTTTTGATTATTTCTCTAATGTGTATTGACAGTGAGAAAACATTGAGTTTATGTGGATTTTCTGTCCCACTTGCACACTTTCCTTTCCTCCAACAGCATGACACGGAGAGAGACGCTCCATTAGAGGAAGTGACAGGATGTCAGTGTGTATCTCTTCTTATTTTCTCCCCCTCTTACATTATCTCCATCATTTTTAAACCCCTCCCTCAAGTCACCAACACTTTAAGGGTAACAAATGGACTTCAGATGCATTTGACCCTGTGGGGACACGGTTGAGGAAATGAAAAATGATCTGTTGACATGGACACTATCAAGGTGGTGTGACCTTGATATTTTATCCAAGAGGTGTAATTGCCAAACTCCATTCTGCGTCCATAATGCCAGTCAATCCTGGAGGCTTAGATCAGTGTTTTTCACAGTAATAATAACTGTGTTGCTTGGTTAATCTCAACCAAATTTAACTGATCGCAAAAGCTGCAATTTAATTAAAATAATGCAGTGTGTGTTTCAGAGTAAAGCACAGCACTGTGTTCATTTATACGTGAGCAGCTCATGATCCGGTGTTTTCAGCATCTCAGAGTGGCTCGGTTTGGGAGTGAGAATGAGAAGAACTTCTAAACCGGCTGTTCACAACAAAAGAGAAGCTTTAAGAGCTCATTGCGGTTTTCCGTCAAAATAAAAGCTTTAACGTTTAAGAAATTTAGACTGCCATAAATATTAGCAATGCAATTTTACAGTTGTACTGTGAAATAATATATTATTTTTCTTACAATTTTTTTTTTTTATTTAGTAGTGAAATACTACAATAGTAATATTATTAGCAATATATATATTTTTTATAATAGCAAATTTTATCCGAAAAATTGCAATTAGAATTTTTTTTCCCACTCATTGTGCAGCCCTGCCAAGAAGTTTAAGACCTGGATGCCATCCATCATCCACATTTTATGTCATGTGACTGGTCACTATGGAGCTGCAGTTATATTCAGGTTTCAGACAATGCCCCTATACATTATGGGGACATGCCGATGTCCTTGAAATTAAAATTGCTAAATAAACATATTAAGCGATTTTTTATTTTTTTATTTTTTTATTAAAAAGCTACAAATGCAGAACGTTTTCTGTGATGGGTAGGTTTATGGTTAGGGTTACGGGCTAGAAAATATCATTAGCTCAGTATAAAAACCATTAAGCTTATGGAATGTCCTCATAATGATAGGAGTACCAATATGTGTGTGTGTCTGTGTGCACTTCTGTAACTTCTCAATCACCTGTTCCTGTCTATTTTAAATGCACCTAGACCTTTACACACACTCACATACTTACATTCAGTGCTATGCAAATGTCAAAGCTTCCTTTGCACACAAAAAAGAGCTGCCTGTCCTAGGGCAGTTTAATTTTGTTCTTTGAAAAGCGGTTTAACTCATCTCTCCCGCAGACCAGGTGGGCTTGAAATGCTTCTCAATCATCATAACATGCCCAGAGTATTACAGTCAAATCTATATGGGTAACTGCACTATAATGCATATCAAGATGATAACAATTATAAATACTGCCCATATAACTGTTTATCTCCCCTGCCAGCAGCAGGAACATCAAGGAAAATACAAATCACTGCTTCTCTCTGTTTGAGACTATACTGGGAACCCAGAGATAATTTGTGAGAGTGTGTGTGTAAATTTTTATATTCATCTCAGTGTCTGAGACATGGATGAAGTGTTTGTGTGTAAACTTTACAGTCTCCTTTCCTGTCGGTCTTATATTTTTAATTGCAATGTGTTTTTTTTTTGGTTAATAGTAAGTTTAATATTTTATAAAAATCCCATTAATATAAAATATAATACCGCATACTTCATGGCACAGGTCATGCTGGTCTCTGCTGATCCTGCACCCAATGAGATCACTTGCTCAACATTTAAATATTCGGGGTTATTGTTTGCTGTAAGCTAGTCCTGCAGTGTGCTAGTTCCCCTGATACTCTCCACCTCCCCCAGCTCCACCTGCCTAGATCTGATCTAGATATCTAGATTTATGTATGCCTATTTATGCAGCAGCAGCATATCTTACATGCTCACAGCATCATTTCTGTGTATCAATTAGCAGTAGCAAGTTTTATTGTAATTTGCTTTTTATTTTTAAGTCAAGACCTTTAGATGTGTGTCTATACAGCAATTGGCTTTCAAAAATGAACTAAAACCCTCAGGAATATCAACTAGACTAAAAAGGGACAACAAGCCCCAGTTACCACTTTTAGGCACGTATGTGCACGCAGGTAAGCATGCACATATGAGCCTGTACCTGTCTATAGATACAAGCAAATGGTTGTATCTATGTGCGTAGAAATGGCTGCTGTTCTCTTCCCTTTTCTGGGCTGGTTACACAGGGGGCATCTATTAAAGGAAAGGTCCCTGTCAGCCTATGATTTAGCTCTCGCTCCTCACACTGCCACAGACCTACAGGATATGGGCCAGGGGGCCAGCTGAGTTTACTAAACTTCACAGGGGACCAAAATAGCCCCTATGAGCCTATAGACTGGGGCTAGTTGTCATACTTTTATGTTATACTAATATGTTAGCTTGTTTAGTCTGTGGATATATCTGTATAGGCACATCCCTTAAAGTCTTGGCTTTCAAAAAAAAGCTGTTGAACATTTATGTTTTTATTGCCCAAGAAAAACAGTTAGGATTTTAACAAACCCCTAACACTTAGTATAGTATTGGGGTAAGATGTCAAATTAAACAGGCTATTATAGTGTTCAACTAAATTTAAACGAAAGTATAACTATTATAAAACAATTGATGAATCAGCAAAACTATAAAAGGCATCTCTATTCCACTGATATTGCAGTGAAGAGGGGGACTTTCAAAGCAAAATAGAGACAGCGGAGATAGCGTGAGGGAGAAAAGATGATAAAATCATTGCCGAGGTGGCAGGTTACAGACGGGCTGTGATCAAGGGGGATGATTGCTGTTAAATTGACTCTTCCTCTTCTGCGGGCTGTCGCAGGAAAGTGTGTGGGTGTCCCTCCCGCTCTCTCGTGGGACCTCCTCTGCCACTGCCCGGTCATTCAGGCTTGAAAAGGGCAGCTTGACTGATACCAGACCTTCAGATACTCTCCTGCACACTAGAATGTTAATGTCTTCAATCCTCAACTTCAGTGACTGTATTGAACACCAACATACACCCCTTTAGCAGTGCGAAAAAACTGTTGAGGTTTGGCGTGATCCAAACTGTCTTTTGGCACCTCCTACTACATCCAAATATAAAATATATTAAGACAATTATATTTAAAAGCAGAAATACCTTGGTTACTCTGGGACACAAACCGTTTAGTAAATTGTCACAGAGAAGAAAGGAGGTTGAATGGTATTTACATGTTTTCAAACAGCTGTATTCACTATGGTTTGTATCAAACAATATTAAATACAAGAGTACAGAGACAAGAGAGCTGGTTCCAGATTCTTCCACTGATATTCACTGTCAGTTAGCAAAATAGTCGTTTGTGAGCACCAAGTCATGGTTTTATGTAACAGCAGCGGCTCTGGGCATGCAACCAAAAGAGCAAATGTTATCAGTTAGCCAGTTTTATTCGAGTGTGAGGGAAAAGAGATCAGAAAACCTCTATGTAAAAAAAAATTAAAAAATCCATTGCAATTGAAAGCATACAAATGTTTCAATCTGATCTGAAAGTGTTTATTGTACAACATTTTCACACCAAATTGTTTGTCTTGGTGTATGCAGGCCTTGGCTCTTGGTTAGGTTTAGGGTTAGGGTATGGAGCTGAACTTTATGGTTAGGTTTAGGTTCGGTTTGTAGGTATTCCCCACAATTTTGTCTTCTCATTTTCAAAGTTGGTGGGGCTATCCGGTGCAACACAGCAGAAATAGAAACCAAGCGATTGACAAGATGGAACAAAAAGATAGAACAAATGCACATGCAGATATAACCCCAAAATGTACTTCAGTTTTAATGTGGCTGGCCAGTTTCACCACCTTTTAGACAAACAAATTTGTGCAAAAAAATTCAAGGCGCATGTGCAAACTGAGCATACAGCTTACGTGCGGTTAGAAACACTGAATTGTACACGTGTATTATGCAGATGATGAAATTTACGCCATGTGCACTATGACCATATTCTAGCATACACATAAAAACAGATCTTTAAGTGGATGAGGTCAATTTTATACCTTGCTGCACATTACCTTTTTAGTACAAAATGCACAATATAAGACCTTGCCGTGGTACTTGCTCGTTCACCCTCTACCTCCAAAGCATTTCCTCGATAGTCTTCGCATCCTCTTCAGCAGCACCACAGCTAACATCTCTCACCATTCCAGCAGCAGTCCCGAGTCCCCACCCTAACACTGACAAGCAGTACTGCACCACAGCATTCTCTCCTGTTCAACACGCTTAATGTCTCTCAATTTATTACATTCTTTTTATAAGTGGTGCTTGCGAAGGAAAGCCTGACTGTTATTATTGTGCACTGTGTGAGTTAGGGGTTTGCTCTTAATTACTCAAATGTATTAAATGTAGTAAAATTTGCACGTTACTCCTCCAACGGCATTTCTGCTGCAGACATTAATGATACAAATCATGTAGCTTATTGACTAAAGTTGTTACTTTTCTAAGAGATCTTAGAGACTTTTTTAAGAGACTTAGGATGTTTAATTTGGTGGATTATGACAGATGTTAAAAGCACATAGACGTATCCATAACTAGGTACTGTAATGCAAAAACCAAACAACCACACAGAACACCTTAGTATCCACCTAACAACACACTTGCAACCACCAATGGTGCATTTAACTATCATAGTATGATGTATCATTGGAGAAATCAACTAGCTAGTCACAACTATTTCCAGAAACAGCAGTAACTTTTTCGCACTTCCATCATTTTAATAATGTAGAACTATTGTTAATGACGTCATGCAGGTGGTGGAGTAATTGGTTTGATATCAAATTAATTATCAGATTATATTGCAGTAGTTCTAACCACACAAGTTTGCAATGCTATTTGTGAATGTATGTTGGAACTATGGTTTCAGAAAACACCATGTCGGTAATGCTGTAGAGAGTGGAGACAGTGGCACATTGAGTGAGAAAGATAAAACCGAGTGAGTGACAAACAGGAAGGGAGAGAAAGAAAAGCAAGGAATGAGGACAAATTAGCGTTTCAGTGTTGTCACTTCTGTTCAAGCCTCTCTTAAGTCATTTATCAATGAACAGAGTCTGTAAATAACAGTGGAGAAAACAAGCAATGATGTTTCTCACGCACCAGTAGGAACTGACAGAAAGGTCTCCGTGAAATTCCCTGGTGCGCTTTCCACTGAATACAGTCAAAGAGCAACTCCTGCATTGCAGTAAACAGACACTGGAGAAGATACAGACAGGAGTGATCACACCCACCCACAAACACACATATATGCTGTGCCATATTAAATATATAGAGCTCTTTCAGTTCTATAATAGCCACTTTTGTGGTGCTGTACTCTGTTTGTCAGCATAATGAGCTGCTTCATAGGCATACTGTAGGCAGTAACTCCACACGCCAGATGCCACACAAATAGCATTCCACACATCAGACTTATTTTAATAGCATTTGACATTAGCATGTTGCTATCTTTAACCAAAACATTCACTTTTACTAAAAATATACTGCACGAGGTTAGTGCAGTAATTTCTCCCTTCCACCAACCTGTCACTCGCATGAGATCCCAGCAATTAAAAAAAGGACAATGAACCAATCAATCCCCGATGGACAAAATCAAGTCCCGCCTTACATTTTTATCTCATTTGAGAAGCTGTTTTGCTCAGTAATACGTCACAATTGGAAAGAAACAACAATCACAATTTCTGTTTCATGCCGACTTTAAGGTCTTCCAACGGTATTTTAACTTTGAAAGTAAAGCAAGTGTAGTATTTATTGATATTTATATATAATAAATTATTAATCATTTTTAGTTATAATAATGGCAATAATAGTTGATGCATTCCTTATTGAACTGCTCTCTGTCTGTGCACAAGTGTGTGTGTGTGTGTGTGTGAATCAGCATTTACTGCAGTAATCTTAAGTATCAGCAACTGTGTGAGACTATTACTCATGGTAAAGGAGGCAGGGTGAGAAGTTTAGGGGAGCTGTCAGTAACTTCAACTGTTCTGAATTTGCTTCATTAATCCAAGTGGTTTTCATTCATCTCTCCAGTCGCAGTGCATCTGCCCGAGGACGGGCCTCCGCGTCTGCCACTGCACCAAACCGGTTCAGCGAGCAGAGTCCAAATGATGACACAACTGTGCCAGAAGCTGTTTACTAAAGAAAACATGAATAATGACAAGAACCGTCGAGGAATCGTCCAGAGTGTATGAGGAACAAGAGCAAACAGGACAAAGTCAGCAGGAAAAGGTAGTGATAGAATGAAGATAATTGGTGGAAGAGTGAAAGAAAAGCAGGAGTTGGTCACCTGACTTTTGTCTGACTTTGTAATTAGCAGGTTGTCCCTGAGGATTGGCCCTATTGACTACGCCAGGGTCCCACAATCCTTTGGCTCTCCTCCGGCGGTGTCTTTCTTTAGCCCTGATTTTGGATGTTGGCAGGCAAGTTTCTTTTCGTTGGCATTGCGACGCTGCAGCAGCGTGCCAGCTGTTTACGCCTCTTAGTCTTTCAGTTACGCCGTGTTCCTCCTTTGCTTTCCTCCTCTAGACACTGATGATGAACTGCTACAACTACTTCCACTACACTAGCACCCTCCCCCTTCTCACAGTTTCTCCTCTTTTTCTCTTTGACACGAATTCCTGTGTGTGTTAAATCATTTAGCTGCATTCTCACTTGGATCTATCACTAGGTTTTTGGCAGCAGACACTTGCAGAAATCATAGTTAATGCTCTTAACATCAGCCGATTATCTGACAATTAATTGAATTAGTTGTAACTCTGAGAGCCCGAATGGGCCCTGAGGTTAATTATATTTTGGGTGCATTTGAATCTACTGCCCTGGACTTAATGTGAAAAAAGCCTCTAAAGATTAAGAGAGTCAGAAAACAAAAATCAATAGCGATTCTTGGCCGTGAAAGGATGGATTTGCAATTAATTCTGATAAAAATCTGCTCAGAAATATGGAACTTGAAAATAAAATGTTGGTTTTGTGACACTGCACCTAACTCCAGTTCGTTAATTAAATCTGATCAGTCGGAATAAATCTGTAAGTCAATCTGTAAGTGATTATATCAGACACTAGTGGCAATAAAATAGCAAAAACTTTTAGGGCCCTATCTTACACCCGGCGCAATGCAGCACTAAGCACGCTGCAAGTGTTTTTTTGCTAGTTTCAGTCCGACGCAATTTTCATGTTCACGTCCTGCGCCACGTTGTTTAAATAGCAAATGCATTTGCGCCCATTTGTGCGCCTGGTCTGAAAACGAGGTTTGTTCTGGCGCATTGTTGGCACGTTGCTATTTTGAGGCAGTAGAAATAGACTGCGCAATATTTTTTGTTATTTAAAGAGCGCGTTAGTAATGTTCGCCAATAGACGGGTCCACAACGCGCGTACACTCTGCTTATTAAACACACAGAGACGCGGGGCAGCACACAAACATGCCAAATATTTAAAATAAAAGGATTACAGTGTAAAAGATTATTATTGTGTACATAAAGATATTGTGGAATCCGGCTTGTCCCGTAGATGGTCTGCTAGCGCACTTTTATCTCGCGCACGAGCAGTTCCGTTTGCGCTCTGGAGACGCATTCGGTCTTGCCACTATCAAATGCCGTCATGTAAATAGCGAATCTGCCATGGCGCGAGCGCAACTGGCATTTAAAGGGAATGGGAGATGAGACTCTGATTGGTTTAACGCACATAAATCCCAAAACACACCCATTACTCATTAAGAAAATAGGGACAACCCATTTTTCCCGTCGTTAAATTAGCAACAGTGGATTCGGACACGCCCTAAGTGTACTTACGCTTTGGACCATGCGATTAGATCGTTAAAATAGGGCCCTTCTTTTTTTACATTATTCTTTTTTACATTATTCTTTTTATGGGACATGTTATTGATTAATAAGACCTCAAAACATGTTTAGCATAGTGCATGATCTGTAATTTGTAATTTTGACATTTGCTGCACGTAATCATCATGGGCAGGTTGCATAAACTTCAAGGACTAGTTTCACAAGTTATTCATAACATTTTCTTCATTCTTTAAGGTGTTCATAACTATTGCAAGCAGGGCGGGGTAGAGAGCCGGTGGCGTGATATGATAATGAGTGTCATCTGCGTGCCACACTGTCCTCGAATCTCTCTTGGAGGATATACGGAGGCATAAAAAGAGGAGCGACAACAGTGAAGGACCAGGACCAGGCCTGGACATTTACGTTATGTTTTGTTAATGTGTGTGCGGCAGTCGTCTGTGAGGGGCTGCCACTTTAATTTAGTTTTGGGTTTGTTTATTTTGATATTGAAGTGTTTGAACGTTCGCCGGTTCCCACCTCCTTCTTCCCTGAATAACAAACCTTGCTACAATAACTTTAAGTCAGTTACATAAAAATGTAGATTGGCCTAATTTGATACCGAAAAGTAAGACCCCTAATTAACTGCTAGTTGGTCATACTAGTTATTAAGACAGTCTCATAACGTAATGGCTATGTCAATGCAACTGGCCTGTGCACATGTATGGCTTTTTTCAAAAATGAACTTGCTCAGTAGCTCACCTGGTACAACATTGCATTCCCAATGTAGAGCAATCGGGTCAAGATTAAAGAACTCAAGATAAAATGGTATGGTTACCTCATCAAGTGCATTTCTATCCCAATTTTGTTAACACTATCGGTTAGGTTTAGGCTAGAGTAGGGTTGTCACCAGACATTTAATTTCTGAACTTCTGTGAAACGTACAACAACCAACATACTAAACTTTGCCAGATTCACGTTCATCTGTTTCGGATAAAACTTAAAACGCTTTTAGCATCACTTACTTGGCATTTCACTTTGAAAGTGTAGTGAAACATGCAAGAAGCAATGTAATACAGTATAATTTTGGAGAAATGTTACCACAGGGAATTTTTTTTCCAATGAGCCTGCAATATGCATTATAGGCTATCTACATTGGTTACTGTAATGACTAACGCAAAGCTAAGAGACGTGAATAGCTGGAGTGATGAAATGATGTGATTGAAATATTTTTTCATAACCAGTATTTTATGCATCCTACATACACACGGTTTTAAAAAATTTGCATAATTTGACAAAATTACTGCTGCACTTTGAATGCAATAAACATACTGTATTCTGTTCACAAGTGATATTTGGTTTGATTTTTGTTTGTTTTCTATGTACAGATTTAATGTTTTTTACAGATTTAATTTTACTGTTGCTTTCTTGGTAAACAAGTACACTTTTTAAAGAAAAAAAACTTTGGTGGAAATAATGGCACAACTGTGGGAAAGTCTTTTTAAGTTCAAATTTATAAGTTTTACAATATTAAACAATACTTTTACAATACTATGTTTAGGGCATCATAGTTTTTTAAAGCTGGATTTTCATAGTTTAAAGCAGCCTGCATAAAACCTGCTTATACTGTGTCCAAAAATGCTCACTTGTTTGTTCATTTCACCATTCAATACACAGTGAATTACACATGTGAGCGAATTAATGATTTGAAGACACTACAGCTCTTGTGAATGCCATTATATACCCATTTACCCATTGCTTCCCCAACAATGAAAAAACGACTTGAAATTCGATTTGACTAGTTAGACTAAAACCCATGTCCAAACATTACATTTGAATTGGATTTCAAAACACATATGAGTGTGTTTTGGATTGGGTTTGTAAAAATTTACATACTAAGGTTTTATATTCTATGTGATCTGGTGTATTTGTATTTTAGACACATTTAAGAAAACTGAGGCCAGGGGTCCATTGTCTGTTTTCTTGTCTCTCTCTTTTTGAGTAATTTTTTACCACCTCACCCTGCTGCCAGTGTTTGGTCCTGGAGCATGACATGAAATGAGATGTGCTGAAGAAAATGAGTTTGGTGTGAATTGCTGATGAGCAGCAGCTTTGCTTATGAGAGTGTGAGTGTGTGTCTTGCACGGGTAACCACAGCATCCCACTGGGGACAATGAAAATGTCATTTTATGTAAGTTTCTTGTTCAAGCAGGATGCGGAATACTGATAGATGTTTTTAATGTGGAAGCAGTTGTCCATGAGGAGACTCTGAGCTATATAATGAGGTGGGAATCTCTCTCCATGGGGGGAATCTCTCTTTAATAGAGCTCAGAGGCCTGTGACATCATCGGCAAGCAAATCTACAGTACTGTATTGGATGTGAGCGGGCCACTTCATTTGTCTGAACATTACAGCTAAATTTTACTCACATAAAATTGGTCATGTCAAACAGAGGATGTTCCCAAGAGTATCATGACTTTGCATATTTCTTGAGATCAATCTATATCAAGTTTTCCCATTGAGGGTAATTACAATTTTGTGTACTATTCTTATACTTTGTCATACCAATATACCTTTATACGATGCCAGTCTACCTATATATAATACTTTTCAAAAGTTTGGAGTCTTTAAGATCTTTTAAATGTTTTTGAAAGAAGTCTCTTATTATCACATATGCTGCGATTATTTGATAAAAAATACAGTAAATAGTTATATTATGAAATAACTGTTTTCTATCTGAATGTATTTTATTCCTGTGATGGCAAAGCTGAATTTTCACCATCATTACCCCAGTTTTCGGTGTCACATGATCCTTCAGAAATCATTCTTAATATGCTGATTTGCTGCTCAAGAAAAATTTCTTATCAATGTTGAAAACAGTTGTGCAGACTAAACAGACTACATATTTTGGAAGTCAATGGGGCCAATCAACAGCCATCCCATGTTTAATATCCAGCAGGTGAGGATGAAAATATAAGCATAGACATTTTGTGGATGCTGCTTTAAAATTAGAGCTTGCCAAAATATAAGCTTTTCATAATTCTTAAAAGTAGTGAAAATGCTGACCTGTTTTGAAAAAATACACTGTAGTTTATAGTAATTGGCTACTAGAAGCATTTACATTTTTAGTAAGCCACTCCCCAGCACTGAGCTGCTTAACTTACCTGCTCCCTAGTGAATGTAGTCTATGTTGCCTATACACTAGCACCTAGTATACTGTGGCTTTAAATACTGTAATATTTTCTTTGATATCTAAATTGGGTTTCAGGTACTCCCTATGGCCAGTCTTTCCCTGCTTCAACTTATAGTGGAGCAACACAGCTAAAGTTTCCTGTAGAGATATGTCTCTCTCTCTCATTTTCTTACATATTCCCAGTAGTTGGTTGTAAAACACTCAACCATATTATTATTCTTTTTTTTTTTTTTAGATAAATGATGGCAGAGACTCTAGTCATTAAAGCCTCTTCCTCATGTTGTGCTCTTGTTGGGTTCAGCAATATCGATTAGCACGCTTGCCAAGTGAGTACAAAGAACGGATGGGGAAATTTTTTTCCTTCGCTTAGAAATGTCATGTGGTCCAAATTTATGAGACTGGCATATCAACTCAGCTTTAAAGTTCACACACTGGTGTTTTATAGACGGCTTTTATGCATGTTCTTCACTGCTTCAGAGCTGCTCTCTGCCTCTTTGGAACCTTAAAAAATTCAATAGAATTTGATGTAGCAGATTTATAATGCATTACCTGATTGTAACCCTGAACTGTGCAGTGATAACCCATCTGACTGGAGCTCGAATGTATTATGCTTCAGCACAATGGGGTTATGGGATTGTTCTAGAATCTAGAGTATGAGCTGTTGTGGTTTTACATGTAATAGTGGATCCAGTTTGTTGGACATGAAAATGTGAGTGTTTGCAGTGGTTTTAAAACTGCTGGCCTGGTCCTTTGGGTTTGACTTGAGGAAATATTCCAAGTTATATACAGTGTTAATTAGCAACAAAAGTAATTTAGATTTCTGCCTTATTTTGTAAAATATTATGAAAAAGTGTTTGGAATGGACGATAACGATAAAGATATAGTTCTAAAAATATTTCTTAATATTAAAGAATAGCAGAGTTCACACTAAAGCTATAACGATAACATCACAGAGAAACGATATCATTGGAATCACTTTCAGAACGATTTTATCCAGCTGATGAACAATAAAACATTGACAGCCAATCAGAATCAATCTTGCTGTAACAAGCTTAAAGTGACAGACAAGCATGCTCTTAAAATAAACATAGTGATATCATCCACTGGTGTGGACACTAATATAGTTATCTTTATAGTTATCGTTCTTGGTGTGAACGGGCCTTAACAGTGGAATGCTGAAATGCAAGAGTGTTTGTGGGTTTGAAAACCATGCTTCATCACCCTGTGTATTTAAGCCCTTCAGTTTCATCAGTTCATTGTCTGGTATTGTGTTCTACACACTGTATTTTTTACAATTTTTGTTTTACTTTGTTTAATAAAATGACTTCATCAACGAACTCAAAACATTACAGAATACTAGACCCAAGTGAAAGATGGAGATCACCTCCATAAATATTGTCCTAATGGGAAATTTTCACAGGCCGTCAAGGGCTTATTTTTCCAAGAGGCAGAGACCTGGAGGAATACATGGAGTTCGTCACCATCTGTCATCACACCACCTGCAGCGACCTGACTCCCATGGAGGGATTCTACAGTGGACTCCCTAGCCCTGAGGAAGTATATCGGCTTCACCCTGTGAATTGAGGAATCCTCTTTCATGGTGGTAACAATTGAAGAGGATTTCGATGCCAGTGTCCAGCCCCATGTAACATCAGTCACCACCCGAGACCTAGACCCCACGCCCACTGTGGATAAGGAGCAAGAGCCCACCGCAGACCTAGAGACCCAGTTTATGCCCACCATGAACACTGAGCCTGAGCCAATGCCCACCACAAAGCCAGAACCAGCAGCCTCGGAAGCCTAGAAGAGAAGCCTGAGGTCCCATCTGACCAGTTGTGTGAGCCGGCTGTCACATCTGTGCCAGTGAGAGTTTTAGTGGAGCTGGAAGAGGAGGAATGGCTGAGGTAACGCTTCACATCCTGATTCCCACCCATGAACATCTTCAGCTGTTAGAAATCCCGTTCATCACAAGGTTGTCCTCGTCATCGCTGGAAGTTCCGTCCAGCATAGTGTTGTCTTCATTGCCACTGGTTCTGTCCAGCACAATGTTGTCTTTGTCGCCACCATTCCTGTCCATCACCAAGTCTGTCTCCGCACCCAACCTTCCTCTCCTGCTTGCTCCACTGAAGCCAGCTCCTCCATGATCTGTCATCACTCAACTATAGCAACAGACTTCCAACCTGTCGGCTGCGCCTCATTCCTCCACCCCTGCGGCTCTGTCGGGCTCCTCCTTCCCTCAAGCTGCACCTCAGGCCTCACTCACGCTGTCGTCTCTGCAGTCCTTTGGCACCCTGGCTCCACCTCGGCCACTCATCACCGTGACTCCGCCTTGGTCACCCAGTCCGTCGACATCAATCCGGGTCTCTCGGTCCAGTATCCTCCTGGGTCTCCACATCCTGGGTCTCCACACACACGGTTGGCCTCAAGTGTCCACCTTAACTCCTCCCTACATCGCTTTCACCATGGGTCACCTCCTTCCTGGCCGTCTCCTTGGTCGCTCTGGACTCCTCCATGAATCCCTTCATCATCCACTCCTCCATGGGCTGACCCACCATCTGCTCCACCATGGATCCTTCCACCATCCACTCCTCCATGGGTTCTTCCATCGTCAGCTACATTTTACATTTAGATATTTAGTAATTTAGCAGGCACTTTTGTCCAAATCGACTTATAAATGAGGAGAGCAATAGAAGCAATTAAACTAAACCAGCTCCTCCTTGGCTCCTCCCACCATCTACTCCACCCTGGTTTTTCCATCCAGCATCCCTGCCTGTTTTCAGCTCTTCGCCAGCTGCTTGTCCACCTCCAGAGCAACCCCCCTCCCTCCCTCAGTCAAACTATTATGGTGCGAGCCGTAGTCCCCGAGGGTTTTGAGTCCCCATCATCGGACTTAAAACGTTACAGTAAGGGCATTATTATAAACATGATTTTACATTATATTTACAAACTGAGAGATGATCTGGAATAATTTTGTTGGTAATTGACTACATCTGTGTATCTTAACCTGTAACATTTCTTTAACCTGAGAGCCACTGAGTGAGTGGTGTAGTTTGTGAAGTTTGAAATTTGGTACTGCACTTTTAAACATGGTGTAATGATAATACAAGAAAAACCTATGAAGCCTTTGTGCATTTTCTTTTTTTCCTGCATTTTGCCTGAACAAAAGTTATGTTTTTGTACTTTGTCTCCTAAAACACATTGACATTAAGAATAACCATTATTTAGCTTTATATTTGAACAGCATTGAAATGCTGCATTATGTATTTTTGCTAGTCAATAATTGTATCCCTTAAAACTCATCTTTGATCACAAAAATTATATATGTAAATGTTTTTTCCTTGAAAAAAAATCTTCATGCCTTAAAATAGCTTGAATGTAACTCTACACCCTTGCCTCATTAAGTATAGGCGGTTCTATAAATATGCAAATTAGCCCCTCCACTCACTCACACCAGCTCAGAGATCCACTCGTTGACGATCACACGTTGACCTGATTGGTTACAAGGTAGTTTATGACGGTTTTGAGACTGTCTTTGGTTCACTGCAGTTTTAATGAGAAAATACTCAGCGATGGTGTTGACTTATGAATTTGCACATAAGCATAAAAACACCACATAGACATAACAAAATTTAAAAGCTTGATTTTCACCACAGGGGGACTTTTAGTTTAGTTTAGTTTTGTTTTTACTTTAGAGAGTATGCAGTTTGTATTTTCATTTGTTTTTCAATAAAGAGACATTTTAAAAAGAGAAACTGTGACATAAAACAAAGAATATACAGTTAATGTTTTTTGAGATTGTGGTGGTGCTGGTTGAAAAAACACTGCTTTAAACTGTGTGTGTTAGCATATTACAAAACACAAATTTGTGTGAGCGGAAATATTCCCCTCAACCAAGGTTTAGAGTTGACATAGTGACTCTGTTTTGTGCCGTAAATCACTGTGTGTGTGTGTGTGTGTGTGTGGTCTGTGAAGTGATGCTATCTGTTCAGCTGTCAGCAGTTTAGTCTGGCTATTTTTTAAGCTTTGAACAGATCTGCTTCATTGGGTAGAATGAGGAAAGCCCTTGAATACGGTTTCAGCTGATTGATATTAACACGGTTTCAGCACGAAGATGCATAGTGCAATGGGAAATATTAAATAAAAGATTTTCTTATTGGCTCAGATTTATTTCGATAAATCAGTCATTTATCCTAACTGAAGCACCTTTCATAACTCCACTTTAGACATCAAATGGGTTCGGGGAGTTTCCAATTCCATCTTCCCAAATGAAACCGTAATAATGAGACTGACAATCAGTCAAGCAAACCGTGTGCTCTCTGACCCCTGATCTGTTACACTTTTCAACTTTTGTTCTGTCAGCTAATTTTGCCCCAGCTTTCCCCCTCCCTTTCCCACCCATCAGTGCTAATTTATGTTTAAGCACCTAAAAACTTCCACATTTTTAAGAGCACGCTATCTGTAATTTGGCCACCATCCAATTTGTCTTTTCGGGGGTCTCGCATTGATTTAAGTTCCACCATAACCGTGCGTGAATCAGACGAGATCGCTGACACCCTTGCATGTCCCTCTGCCAAATTTTTCCCATTCCAAATGCTTGCTTTCATTTTTTAATCTCTCTCTCTTTTTATATGCCCAGAGAGCGCGCTGAGGCTCATAATGAATGTCAGGCATGGAGCCTTAATAAATTAGCCATGCATGTATTTCTGCTTATTAATGGCTGCAGTGGCAAACTCAAGCCACTTTAATGCATTTCACTTAGTGTTGCTTATGACTGCGTTTCATAAAACATGGCAGCTTCTTACATGCTTGTTCCTGTAGGAGATTTATCACCTCCAACTCCCTCCCTTCTATACACACACTTACTTTCCTTAGACCCCTCAACGAAGGCCAAAAAAATGCTTCGTACTCACTCCTCTTCTGGTCTACTAACAAAACAAGACCATAAGCGCTTCAAACACCTGTATACTGTTCACAGCATTCACATCTGGCCTTCCACCACCTCTCTGACTGCTGTTGACTTTTGGGTCACTGTGATTTTGCCAAGACAGACATGTTCCTGGATCAACATATTTTGTTGATCCTGGAACAGCATTCCTGTCTGAAAATTTAGTCCTAACCATATCCCTGCCCCTAAACCTAACCCTACCCATAAGTTATCCCTAAAATCAGAGGGAATTCATGAATAACACTGATGTAGAAGCACCTAACCCTGGCTGTAAGCCTAAACTTGACATAAACTGTAAACTTGTCCTTCAAATCTGATTGTTATTCTAGGATCAGCAAAGGCATTGATCCAGGAACATGTTGTACTTGGTGAAATCACGGTCACCTGACGTTTGCCTTACGTGTGATGACAATCGTATGAATTCATTTGTAGGTTTTTGTACTATCTGCTCCCGCCCCATTGAGGGGTATGTTTAGGGGTGGTTTAGGGGTATCAATCATACGTTTTCCTACGAATCACATTATCACAAATTTTTACGAAATTGAAACCTCATAACATACTTGTGCTTTTATGTGATTTTGGGTTGGATATAAGCAAAATATTTCATTACAATATTCTTACATTGCTATTTTGGTCGATAGCAATTTATATCAAAATATACACATTTTTATGGAAGCATGATTAAAAGCTACTGAAAATGTCAGTTTCCAATAATGTCTGACCTACAATGTGTTACAATTACAAATATGTTTTGCTTATTTAAATAGTATATAAATATGTAAAATACTGTTTTATTTTGTATAAATACAAAACCCTGATTAATCGATATCTGTTTGCCATTGTTGTTGTTTTTCCCACCATTGTAAATTTAATTAAGCTAGCTGCTCTATCACACAGTTTGCTCAGTTTCAGGTTTTTAATAACCTATCCTGGAAACCTTTTTTTCCCCTCTTTCCTGTGCGTTTAAAGTAATTTAAACTTCTCCAGCTTTGTACTATATAGTTTACAATATTGCACCACTGCTGATATTGGTGACTCTTGTATGATAAATTGCTAGTACTTTTTTATAAAATTGCTAGTCTGAAAAAATGATTAAATATTAATATAAATGTTAGATATCTGTGGAAATGAGTGTGTACATGTGCATTCATTAGTTTAATGCCTTATGACTGTTATTGTTGGTAATTAGTTACCCATGGGCAAAGTCCCAGGTAATATTTTATTTACAAATGTTTGTTTCATTACCCCAATAATCCATATTCTGTAAATCCCTCATTACACCAACTCAAAATGAGTATATGCATTTATGTAACTAGAGCACAAAGTCCTTGTCAATATTGTCATTTAATGTCTTTGTAAAGACAGAAATCTGTATGATTGTGTCATTGTGCCCTCATTCAAGTATGTACATTTCCATCATATTTTTTGTGTGTTGTCCTTGGTTTATTTATACAGATCTTTTTTTCTTTCTTTCATGGGGTCATAGAAGTACAGGCAGAGGTTAAAGAGAAAGAATGAAAGAGAGAGAAAAAATCAAGTAAAATAGGTGAGGGCAGCAGTAGATCACATAATCTGTTGTTGAACCTCAGTGGCCTGTGCCCTAGCATTCGTGAAAAGCATTTCCTTGCAGCTGCCAATGGCATCTCTATCTATCTCTATCTCTCTCTCTTACCCTTCTGTCTGGCCCCGCCTCCCTCTCTCGCCCCTGAAGGTCACTGCCTGAAGCATTACTCCTGTTCTGCTGAGTCTGCCAAACTCCAACCAAAGAGGGAGAATGAGGGGGGTGTAGGGGAAAAAAAACCCAGTAGAAACCCAGCGAACCAACTGCCCACTGACATCTATAAAACAAACGCAGAATGACAGGTGTCACCCAATTTCCCCTCCCTCCGTCCCTCTTTTTCCCTCCTTTGCTACACACGCTTGGATGCCATTTTATAGTTTATTGTTCCGTGTCGCATTTCAAGGTCGCTCTTAACATGGCCAAACTAGGCCCTTGAGGAATGTTGCAGGGCATGCCTGCCAGTGAATCCAAGCAATGCCTGACCAGGAAACCCTCCAGCTGGGGAAGCGTCTAAATCCAGCCTGTGGCCCCGCTGAGGCCTCTGTGGTCTACATACAGCACAGCGTGACCTGCTGCAGTGTCGCAATTAAGGACAGCAGCAGTATAAACCAAATTCACACTCGCCTGAGCTGAAATCTTTGGTTCATTTCTTTATTTCTTTAGCCACCAATGTGGTTGTTTGTATTGATTCTCAATTATAAATCGATTGATGTCACTTGTATGTGATTAATAAATAATATCATGGAGTTCACGTTCTCTAGAAGTTACAATACATGACTTAATTAGCCAACCTACAGTAAGAGAAACAATCTCCTTTACACTGCGTACGCTGCAAGTGCGCACTGCAACAAAATCATTCCAGTTATAATGAAGGATGCAGCCGCATGCTTGCAGTGTTGACCGCTTCACTGATTATAAAGGGTGGGTTGTAGTTTTGTTGCATTTCTTGCTTGCCGTGTAGAAAGTCTGACAGTCCAATTTTTTGTAGAATGCTAATTTTTATCACAGTAAACATTGCATGCTAATGCTAAACGGACTGACTGACTCTGTGTCAATGCAGACCCATTCTTCAGCATATTGAGTCCTCAGCATTAAATCACTGGAAATTACAGTGGGACAATATCTGCTGTACAGAACTGTAGATAATGTAGAATGGATCTACCACTACATCCTATCAGGCCAAAGGATGGCTAAATACAAATTAGCAGGACACCAGCATTCATTTGATGGGGGAGGGGAAGACACTTTCATTTCCTCTCATTCTCTCTCGCTTTCTCATTCGGTTGCAGTTTAGCTTTATTTATGGCAGTGTTTTTTCATTTAAAAGGCTGTTTGTGTGTGTAAAAAGATGGTCCAGAGAAGTGAAGGACTGTCTGTGATATTTGATTATCAAAGCTTAATTACAGAAAAGTATTTAAAAATATAGAGAAATGATTTTCCAAAGGAAAGGACAAGATCGAATAGTTGTTTTACAGAGCTGTGGCCTAGCTGTTCTATTAGCGCAATGGTGGTCATGTGGGTGAAGCGTGCTACCGCCCGTCCTCTTTTCCTCTCATCGTTTCCCTGTCCTTTCTGATTGTTCCTATAAATAGAAGTTTCACCTGTCAACTATTTCCTAAATATATACTAATTCATAAACCGATAGTAGAAAGACACTGTGTTGTGGAGATGGGACACTGTCATAAACTGCTAGTCTTACAAGTTAGTCATCAAATGTTTTTCTTCAAGACTGATCATAACTTTTTTTAAGTCAGTTACATCAAAAGGTAGATTGGTCTGAAAAGTAAGACGGTCATACTAGCTTTTAAGACTTCTTAACTTAGTTAATCTTAGGCTATCTTAGGGGCAACTGGCCCCTTGAATCGTTTAACAAAAAACAATCAGGCACTATGCATCACTTTCTTTTTTTTGCTCTCCTAACCGCCGTCCCCTTCCTATTGGCTGACATTTGCGTGTGAGTCTGCAGTCTTACCTGCGAGTCCTGTTTGGAGATTTTCAGGTCACTCAGTCCCATGTGCTCTCCCTCTCTGCTCTCGGTCCCCATGTACATTTATACTTTCACACTCATTGTGCTGCTCTATTGAATAAGCATTTCAGCCTATGGCTGTTACATATTGTAACAAATTGTTACACTACCGTTCAAATCTGTGATCAGTAAGATTTTTTTTTTTTTTTGAAAGAAACAGCAAGTATGCGTTAAATTGATCAAAAGTGACAGTAAGGACATAATGTTATGAAAGATTCACTGTAAAAAATTTCTAACCCTCCCAAATCAAAAATTTCAAGTGACCGATAACATCTAAATTTTTCAATTGGCCCAAGTGAAATTCAGTAAATTTCAATTGGCCCAAGTGAAAATCTGTAAATTTAATTTTATAATTTACACAATTTCACTTGGGCCAATTGAAAAATTTAGATGTTATCGGTCACTTGAAATTTTTGATTTGGGAGGGTTAGAATTTTTTTACAGTGTTTATGTTTTTAGTAAATTGTTATTTTAAATGTTCTATTCATCAATGAGTCCTGAAAAAAATCGTCACGCAATACCGCAAACATCCAATAGGAAAATTAAACTGCAGTAGCCACTGTTCAACCTGAAGAGGGCAGCACTCAGACGGTTTTACACCATATATAGTAGAATTAAAACACTTTATACCCAAGTGTCAAAAAAGTTACTCGAATCAATGAACAGCACTAATAAAGCCCCATTCTTACAGATCATTAACTAAAAAAAGTTGGTTTAGGGTTTAGTTACCCTTTAAATTGTCACTTTTTGGGGCTGAGAAAAACGCACTGTTTTAGTGTGTATTCCCTTTAAATGCAAATGAGCAGCTGCTGCCGGCACAGAGGGCGGAGCCTCACAAACTCGCACTTCAGTCACCGTCAGGACAATCTCATCTCACAGAATAATATCAAAACAGAAACTCTCAGTAGCAGTGTTCATTTTGACCCGGAGTCGGACAGTAACGCCCACAGAGCCAGAGAAAATACACTGTATGGAGATAGAACAGGTATAGTCTAGTTTAATTACGGTTATAACTTATTTTTATCTTGCTTTTATCCACTATTAGTACAAGCCTGTTGCAGCGGACCGTGTCCGAATGATAGCCAAAAATATACTGATGTGTTTAATGAAGTTTATTGTACATCACACAAAAGATGAAGCGTTATTTTTACTCCAGAGAATCACTGTAAGTGCTGAATAAACGCAGTATAAGTGCGCACTGAAGTCTTATCCATAAACTCTCTCTTTCTCCCTTTCATTATCAACATACACAGCGAAGTAACACAAAACACTCGTTACAACTATAACAGTAAACAAATATATACACACCTTTTCAGTGGGGTGCTTAATTAACTGTAAACTTTATATCCGTAAAACAACTCGATGAGCTGTCATAAAGTGTGCGCTCTCACTTTCATTTCTGCCGTGATCAGTAACGTTTGCTATCAAGCTGGACTGTAAGGAACAGTTGGTACTGATCCATCCACGAGTCACAACGAGAGTTAATGAAGACTGCTATGTTCATTCTTACATCCAACAACAAAAACACCTCAGTGGCTTAGAAGACATCTTGTCGCTACAGCTGCTCCGACGTCAAAACAATGTGTGGACTGTGTTTAGCTCACTCGGGGTGGGTCTATACTAAAATTGCAGTGGTCAGTCAACAGTCGTGGGAGGGGCTTGTGCAAAAGTACGCTTGCTCTGAGACACTGCTTATTATTTATGGGGATTTAAAAAAAAAAGCATGGGTGGATTTTTATCATTATTGGGTGGTTATGTATACACACTGCCAACACACATTTTATGT